>NC_140911.1:5058085-5180799 GCF_045865225.1 Trachurus japonicus
TCAAAAATACCTGTTCTTTCAACTGCAACTGTTTTTAATGATGATTGCACATGTTATGTTGTTGTCTGAATGTGCTTGTATGTGTCTTCCAACTCTCTCTGGGTAAAACTTTCATTTACAGGCTGTTAATTACATAACAATGTCAAGAAATAACAATTCATTGCGTAGTAATGTCTAGAAATAACAAGCCAGTTTCATAGTAATGTCATGTTTTTCATAAGGTAAAAATATTACACATGCTTTTCATGCTTTGAATTTTTTGGGAAAGTCCTTGCACTTGTTATTTCTTGGCAATTTCTGGACATTACTATGAAGTTGACCATTATTCTAGACATTATGACACAATTTATTGTTATTTCTTGACATTATCATCTAATTAACGGCCTGTAAATTAAAGGGTTACCAACTTTTTATTGCATGTATAAAAAACGACAACTGTACTTTGGTTTGTGGTGAATAAATACATCTTTGTGCTGCTGTCTTCATACTGTCTGTGTGTGGGTCACAGGTTTCCATGTAGTTGGTGTTTTAACTCACGCGCTCCTCGTCGGCCGTCAGGTTGGGGGTCCGGACCGGAGCGTGGGGAACGCGGGCGTCTCGGCCGCGGTTCTGTGGCAGCGGGTCCAGAGGTAAACCGCTGCAGAGCTCCTTCAGAGACGAAGACATGATGGACGACGCTGCTGCTGCTTCCTGAGGGGACGACGCTCACTGACCACGGTCCTCACAGCAGCACAGACAGAGAGGAGGAGGAGGAGGACGGACTCTCTCTGTCCCATTGGACTCTGACTGGTCTCTGTCCCTCTGTGTCCACCAATGAGACACACACACACACACACACACACACACACACACACACACACACACACACACACACACACACACACACACACACACACACACACACAGACACAGACACACACACACACACACACACACAGACACACACACACTGCAAAAACTCAAATATCTTACCAAGTATAGTCTTATTTCTAGTCAAAATGTCATTTATAGTCAGAACAAATCACATTCTACTTAAAATAAGACTCATCACATTAAAAAGTAGCTTGTTTTTAGACACTTTTTACTTCTTTCAAGTCTATTTTTACTTGAAATAAATAGAAAAATCTGATAGTGGAGCAAGTTTTTCTTTCTTATTACAAGCACAAAAAACTTGCTTTCACTGGCAGATTTTTCTACTTATTTCAAGTGAGAATGTGTTTTAAACAAGTGAAAATTATCTAAAAACAAGTTAATTTTTAGGTGATGAGTCTTATTTAAAGTGGAAAGAGATTAGTTTTGACTAGAAATGAGACATTTTGACAAGAAATACAATAAATATTCTTGGAAAGATTTTGAGTTTTTGCAGTGCAGCAGCACAGAGGGTGTTTGGTAATTATTGATCCCTGGGGGAAGTGGACAAACATCAGCTCAGATCTCTGACCCCTGAGGCTTTAACATGTAACTCAGTTAAACAAGAGTCAGAACCTTTGGACCGGTCCAATACGGTTATTATACATATTATATTATATTACACAGTCATTACAGTGGTGTTGTTTGACTCTGACTCACATCGTCACAGCAGATCTGCTCTTCTCTGACTGATCCAGGCTCAGGGAGACGGTCGGTTACATCTCAGTGTTTTGACTTTTAGTTGCACGTGCATCGATTACATAAACAATGACAGGGAAGGAATCCACAAACAAAACAAAGTGGGTCAATGTAATGTAATGATTCAATTAAAGGGGCATTGTGTAAGTTCTCCTGTTATCTCTTCAGGAAAATTGATTATTTGGTTCAAAAGTTTTTCATTAACCACATTGCAAAAACTCAAAATGTTTCCAAGAATATTTGTCTTCTTTCTTGTCAAAATATCTCAATTTTAGTCAAAACTAATCTCTTTCCACTTAAAATAAGACTCATCACCTAAAAATTAACTTGTTTTTTAGATCATTTTCACTTGTTTCAAACTAATTTTCACTTGAAATAAGTAGAAAAATCTGCCAGTGAAAGCAAGTTTTTTGTGCTCGTAATAAGGAAGAAAAACTTGCTCCACTGTCAGATTTTTCTACTTATTTCAAGTAAAAATATCCTTGAAAGAAGTAAAAAGTGTCTAAAAACAAGTTAATTCGTAGGTGATGAGTCTTATTTTAAGTGGAAAGAGATTAGTTTGGACTAGAAATGAGATATTTTGACAAGAAATAAGACAAATATTCTTGGAAAGACTTTGAGTTTTTGCAGTGTAGGCTAAGTGTTGGGTGGTGAAGAGCAAATTGCATAGAAAAAAAAATCTGAAAATTTAAAGGGACAACGAAGAATTTGCTTTTGGTTATGAAAGAGTCTCATATTAAAGGGGCATTAACTTCTCCTGTTCTCTATTCATGAAAATCAATTATTTGGTTCTTCAGTCTGTTTTTCATTAATCAACAAAGTGAAGTGTTCCTTTCAGCTCTGATCCTGTTCATATCGTTCATATCTCCATGGAGCGGGTAAGCTCGGTGCTGCTGCCATGTGGTGTCGCCATGTTTTTATGTTCAGTGGCAGCGTGACGGTAGGTAACCACGGAAACTCAGCGGAGACACCGGAGCTGTCGGCTCAGTCACCGCGGTAACGCAGTGAGGAGGAATGGAGCGTTACACTGATGCTGCATTCACCTGCAGTCGGGCAGACGGCCGTCGCTAACAAACCAGATGTCATTTTAGTCACAGAAGTCCAGAGAAAGACGGTAAAACAATACCACATCGCCATGACAACATATTGTTTATGCCGTTACGTGCAGCGGCTGTCGTCCGTCTGCCGTCTGCCCAATTTCACGTGAATGCAGCATGAAAAATACGATTGAGTTGCTTGCAATGGGCTCTATGCACAGCTCCACTACTTCCTGAACTTAAGGATGTTCCTTTATTTCCTGTCTTACATTATTGGACAAACTGATTAATCCAGCTGTGTGTGAGTAGTCACAATGGTCAGACACACCTGGATTAATCAGTTTGTCCAATAATGTAAGACAGGAAATAAAGGAACATCCTTAAGTTCAGGAAGCAGTGGAGCTGTGCATAGAGCCCATATACAACCACAATGCTAGATGGGAGGAATTCCTGGGCGGCCCGGGATTCGAACCCAGGACCTTCTTGCTGTGAGGCAACAGTGCTAACCACTGTGCCACCGTGCCGCCATGTCCTATAGGTCTTCTTTTATTTTTATTACAAAATGACCACAGGTCATAAACCTGAAATGATCAACCAAATATAACAGGTAACTTAATAATATTCATTAAATTATAACTTTTAAATAGCTATTTTTACTTTTTAGATGTTATTGTTCTCTCAGTAAAGTCTATTTTTTACTGTGATGAAGTGAAACAGGTAAATGAATTATTACGTTGACGCCACTGAACGATCGATTCACAACAACCACAGAGGATTCACACGGTTTATTCTAAAACCTCCAACAGTTTAAATTTTACTTCACGTCACTTCAGCTGTTTCAGACGAGTTCAGTTGAGGTGAAAGTTTCTGAAAGTTTCTGGTTGTAAATTAGCCGAAGCAGCAGCTGGAGGTTAAACTCTCGTTCCTCAGCACATTCCTCCTCCTCCTCCTCTCTGATAAATCACTGATAAAACTTTGAGTAACAGATAGGCTACAGAACATTTAAAATGCTAAATATTTCACACCATAAGAAAACAGCACAGGTAGGAATGAAAAATATGGGTTAGGGTTTGTTTTAAATCTCACAGATTTAGACACAGTAAAACATATAAATAAATATAAAATCAACCCCAGTCTGTTTTTGTTTTTTATCTTGTTGCTCTGATTCATTCATCTGGACTCAACAACATCAGTTCTAACTTTCAAGACATTTTCATTTCTTCCTGAACAACATCAGTTGTCCAGCTCATATATAATGTTTAAAGTCCAGGTGAAATTGAACATCATGTTTTTTTATTTTTTTGATTGTCTGCACTGAGAAAAAAATAAAAAGGAGAATTAATGTCTTTTACTTACTAGTTTCATGATGGAAACTCCTGTTTTGGTCTCAAACCTCCTGAGAACAGGTCTTGGTCCATTTATCAGTAAAATATATTTTCATAAAGCATTAAGTCTCTCCTGCTCGGTCACATGATCCAACAGACTGAACATCTGTCCAGCTGCAGCTCATGTGTGTCACATCTTTCCAGACTCTGCTGATACTTTTCTAAATGTACGACGGCTGGTTTCGTTGTTTTTATTGTTTTTACTTTGTTTCTCCTTCGACTTTGGTCGTTCAGTGTTTTCCAGCTGCCAGACGCCGACACATCTGGAACAGCAGCTGGAATAAAACACGTCTGAGGAATACATTTAACCGGGTCAGTACCAGATCATGACCACACCACAACCAGGTCAGAACCGAGTCAGAACCAGGGGTCAGCAGGTGGCAGCTCTGTCTCTACCACTAACCTGTGTGGACTGAAGTCTCCCTCTCTGCCCATATTTGGACTGGCTGGGTTTAGGGGGCGGGGCCTCATGCTGCCAGGTGACGTCATCACGGCCACGAGGCCGAGGCTCAGAGCAGGTGAGACAGCTGCTGACAAACTGACCCGGAGTCAGTTACACCTGGCGTTAACATGGTCTCCATGTCCACGTTGAGATCCGATCACATGTTTGCACTGGTAAATCAAAATAGAAAAAAGAAAATAAATAGTAGGAAGGAGAGAAAACTGTAGCGTCATCCTCACTCCATCCACGAGTCTCCACAACGTCTCCATGACAACGTCTCCACAGCTTCTGACGCTGACCCTCATTCCTACATTTCCTCTCTTTGTCCATTTCTTCTGCTCATTCAGCATGGCTTCAGGCTTCAGCTCTGGCTTTCAGCATTCACACGCATTTTCCTTATGGAAATGCTCGTTCTAGTAATTCTCGTCTTCCGGCCTTTTTTGCAGTCCAACTAGTCCTGTATACTTTCTGCTACTTCAACAATTAAAGGTGTACAGAAAAGAAAATTGAATTTAAGACCACTCTGGGTCATAAAATTAGTGTGATAACTCATCTATCAGACGATGTAGGCCAAACTTTGTGCAAAATTCTATTTTCGAGTAAATCCGGGATGAAAGTGTGTTTTTTTTTTTCGCATTGGCTAATGCAGGCGCACGGATTATACGTCACGTTGCTCACGATTCATCAGCCACTGATATTGGATCCGTCATCCGTCAATCAAACGTCTGAGACACACACACACACACGAAGCTCGGTCTCGCCCCAAGCTTTGAATAACCCGCCCGCTCGATAACGACCAATCAAATTCGTTTTCCTTACTCGGGTAAACTCGTGTTGCAGCTCGTGACAACTCGGCGCGACAAACAGGACAAACGGCCATTTCTGTACACCTTTAAAACATCAAATTGTGCAGCTTTTTATACTTTTTACTTGTTTTCAAATATTAAACATTTTCAGATTTGTTTGTCCCATAGGAAATGCATTGGAACAGTCCTCAAAATGTCAGGACCGGACACACCTGTCAGGACGGGAACCGAGAAACAACGAACAAACACGAAACATTCAGACACTGAGGTTAAATTCACTCCATCAGCTGCTCCACAACTGTCCTCTGTCTGTGTGTGTGTGTGTGTGTGGCGAGGACAAACACACACACACTGCTGCTGCTTCTCCTTCTGTTTCCGCTGGAGCAGCTCGGTGCTGCCGCCTGCAGGAGAAACAGAGTCACTGCAGCAAGAAGGTGCTTTAAAGGGACAGTTCAACATTTAGTCAGAGCCTCCTCTCACCATAATAATCCCTATAGTCATAGCAGCAGGTTCATCACCTTTAATTATCGGTGCATGTTGTTTTGAGATCGTTGCATTTGCCTCTAAAACAACTCTGTCTCTAATGTTACATGATTATCTCATAGTGTGGTATATTTGGTATATCTGGTATATTTCGTGGGGATCCAGGGAACGGATCTGTAATGTAATAAAATAAAAATAAATGTATCACACAAGGTTTTTTGGAAAATTACATTTCAAACCAAACATCAGTTTTTCAATATAAATATTTGCTATTAAGTAGTATTAACAGAGGGGACAAAGAGGGGTATGAACAAACTACAACAATAAACCTGCAACAAATTAAACTTTTCAATATTATTGATTACTTGTTGTTCATCTGCAAAATATTTATTAAATTCTAGGGGGGAAAAAGCAAATAGGCAACGTGGTCATAGTAACGTCTTCCAGTGGTGGAAAGTAACGGAGTAAATTTACTTATTACTCTTACTTGAATACATTTCCAAGACAAATATTTTTACCTTTACTCGAGGTAATTTCTAGGAAGGCTGAAAAGTACTGGTTACTTTCAGGTCTGCCCTTTTTTTTTTCTAACTCAGGGTCTCTGCAGGTTTCACCAGCTCAAATTTAAGACTTTTTAAGACCTTTTTAAGACCATTATGGATTAAATTTAAGACCTATCATGACAAATAAAAAACGTACAAAAGAAATGCGGAGTCACAAAATTAGAAATTGATGATTGCAATATATAAATTGCGTGTTCAGCTTGTTTGTAGTTGAAAATACATTCAATAAAGCACAATGAAGTGTCGGGAGCATTTTATTGAGCATTTGTGGTAGCGAGGGCTCTACCATAACATTTTTCCCAAGGAGCACGCCTAAAGTGAACTATTTGGGGGCACAAAAAGAAATTGGGGAGCGAAATTAAAAATGATTTAAAAGCATGTAGCCTACTTTTGGATACTTAAATACCTTTAAAAGCAAGTACTTTTTTACTCTTACTGGAGTAACATGTCGACTGAGCTACTTTTACTTGTAATGGAGTACATTTTGACCAGTAGTATTTGTACTCTTACTCAAGTACTGGGGTCGAGTACTCTGTCCATCTCTTCATATCTTTTGTCTGATGAAACACAAAGATTTTCTCTTCACTGTCACAGATGACGAAGAAAAGAATCAAACCATCGCTACAACGATTATTAAAATATTAAAATATATTCACTAATTCCTTTTCTGTTGATCGATTAATTGATTGAGCTATAAATGGGCCTGTAGCAGCTCTAGTTCTAGTCTCTGTGTGATGTTATTCACTGATCACAGGATCTGAAGTCACATGATGAAAAAACAGCTGAATGAACTCATTCATGTTCTTCTGTCATATGGAATTATTATTATTAAAGGGATAGTTCACCCAAAATCGAAATTTGAAAGTTATCCGCGGCTTTTCTGAGTTACAGGGGGTCTCGGCGTAGCAGTGCATGTCCATATGACGGTTGCAAATGGATACCAACTGTCTTTGTAACAAAAAGACACACCAAAAAACATCCAAATACCTCCATGCTGCTCGTATGTAATGTCCGTCTTCTATTGAAGCCCTGAAATGCCATATTGTCCCGAAAAAATTCTCGAAGCTCCTCTTCCCGGTTCGTCAAATTTGGACGAACTGGGAAGAGGAGCTTCTGCTATTTATCAGCTAATGTGTGTATGATAAATGTGTATTCATGAGTTCATGAAAGGACTGAAGGAAACACGAAAAGGTTTTTCAGAATGTTTTTATATAAGTTTGTTCAGAAATGTATTTTTTTTTTTTTTTTTACATATTCAAAAGACTTTATCTTACACTTAAGACAAATTCAAAGTTATTTAATGTATAGGCTATGTACAGAAATCATAATTTTGTGTTGGGTCGGAAATAGTGATTAATGAGAGTTTTGCTCAGAGCAGCAGACGATTAAAAAATAAAACAAAATGTCAGGAAGTGTGGTAACGAGAACGTGAGACGTGTTGAGTTAATACTGTAGCTCCATGGCAACGCCTCGCATCAGGACCACTGGACCCTCTTCTTTCTCTCTCTCTCCGTCTGCTTCTTCCTCCTCGTTCTGACGGGTGGACCCCAACGTGAGCTCCACTTCCCCGTTCAAATCATAATAAAAACCTACAAACAGGGTCAAACAAAACAGGGAAAATACACAAAACTGGACTCGACGCCGGTCAGTTCAGCTCCCGGTCCAAACCTGAACCTGAGTGGCAGCAGGCGCAACAGAGAAAAATGAAATAAAGTTGGAAGCCAAAGAATGAACTAGAATGAACGATCGGGCGGCGGTTTCCCACCATCGTCCGGTCGAGTATGCCTGCATACTGAAGCGCTCCGTCTGACTGAGGAAAAGAAAAACCAAACTCTCCTGTAGGACGTCGACGTCTCGGGTCGTTAAATCATCATAAACCGTGGAGCTTCGATCACAGAGTCGGTGGAGAAACGGATCAAAGTGCTGAAACTGAATGAAACGTCTTTTTGTCTTGTTTTTTTTTTTTTTTTGGAGGAGGAAGTGTTGTGTCGTCCAACGTCCCTGAACCGGAGGAGTGAAGAAGATGCAGGCGCTTCGTCACCGGGATGGAGAATCGGTCGGTTTGTTGGTTGGTTTGTTTGAATGAAAGTCGGAGTTTGGACGGAGGTGGGAGGGGGTCGGCGTCTCTAGAAGAGCAGCGCCCCCATGCTGCCCATCTCGCTCTGCTCCTTCACAAAGATCTCAAAGTACTGGTAGATGATGGTGACGGCCAGCAGGATGCCGGTGCCCGAGCCGATGGCGCCCAGGAAGTCGGCCATCACCGACAGACCGCCGATGCACAGGCCGCCGAACGCCGCGGCGGTGGGAATGTACCTTTAGTCACACACAAGAAGAGACGGAGATTAAAACACATGTTCAACTTCCAGGTTTTCATCCTGTCACCTCATCTGCACCATAACGTTTCTGTATTCTGGATATATTCATCTATTTTATTCTATTTAATATAAATCCTAAATTTAATATAGTATATGCCTATTATCTTGCACTAGAATATTATCTTAGTTTTTATTATATCACCACTGGACTTGTATATTCCATTTTATATAAATCCTAAATTTCATATAGTGTAAGTGTATTTTTTGCTCTAGAATATATATATATATATATATTGTTTTATCTTAGTTTAATTTTTATCTCCACTTTTTTATTGTTTTTTGTACCTTTTGTGTTTGCACCAGACACCACGTCAACTTCCTTGTGCAAAAGCTATTGGCAATAAAAACATTTCTGATTCATATCATTAAGACAATTTAAATCCCTCATTTTATCTTATTTTACCTCCAACTGTTCTACTTTTTCATCGACTCGTTTTGCTATTAATTTAAAATGTTCTTTAATTTGTTTCTAATTTGATCTTTTACTACTGTTATTTCTCTCTTTATTTTATAACTTATACACGCTATCCGTGCATCCTGAATGTATTTCATAAAAGGTTAATGACTGTGGAGCAGAGATTTCACAGACACTCTGACGTTTAGGGGAAGTTCTCTTGTTCTCTTTTTTGCTGAGATTGAGATGAAAACATTAATGTGTCTGTGTGTTGATACGATCAGTTGAGTTGGTTGAGACACACAGCTGAACTGGAAATGTTGAAGGAGAGCGTTTATTAACATGTTGAACTCTTACTTTAAGCTGTGTATTGTACCTGAAACATCAACAGTAACAAAAGGGAATCACGTTCTTTAACTGCGGCACTACTTTTAATTAGTTAATAACTAATTAGTAGTTCACACTTTATCACTCTGACCCTTTAAACAAATAACCTAAATCTTTGCCACAACAAAGGAAACAAACTGGGATCAATAGAGATAAAATACATCACTGTTAATGTTTACTTCCTGTTGCTTACAGCTTTAAACTTATTTCTTCAATCAGAGCCGACAGTAACGACTTAAACACTAAAGAGATACAGATTTTATTACCATCTCTTTTTCTGTTAATACTATTGTTAGACTAAGTTATTTCATTTCTCCTTAAGTTATCTTTTACTTTTATTCTACTCTATTTGAGCTGCTGTGACACTTTAATTTCCTGCAAAGAATTAATAAAGTACTCTTCTATTCTATTCTATTTAATATGATAATGTGAAGCTTCAGTTATGAGTTTAAGTCTCAGGCTACTGGATCAAACATGTCGGTGTGAGAGAGACTGATACAAGCTAATAATGAATTAATTAATCACCTCCTAATAGTGCTAACGAAAACTTGTGACAAACAGAAACTTGTGAACTGACATAAAAAGCAGAAACAGATGTGAACATAAAAACATTTCAGATTTTTACCTGTTGAGTTCATGAACCATTGATGTTTCTCTGTGTCCTCTCATCACCATCTGCTGCTCCTTCAGCTGCTTGGCCACCTAGACCACAGAGGAGGAGGAATGAAACCAGAGTGTGAGGAAACAGTCTGAGTGAAATGATGATGATCCTGTGTTTAAAAAACCTTCGTCACTCACGTCTTTAGCGGAAGAGCCCGACACCTCGATCCAGGTTTTGGAGAAGAAGGCGCAGGAGCCGAGCATGAAGACGATGTAGATGACGGCGTGGACCGGGTCGTCCAGGACCGAGCCGAAGGACTCGGGGGGAGAGAGGTAGTAGCAGAGTCCACCCACCGGGTAGGCTCGGGCCGGACCGCCGGTCGACGTGTCCTGAGGAGAGAGAGGGATGAAACCGTCAAGTCCTGTCTGAGGTGATGATGATGATCTGACATAGGAAGCTGCTTTTACACTAGAGAAACTCGGATCTACATGGTTGTTGTTTTTGCTTTTCCACTAGTTCCTGGTACCTGGCACCTTTTTGCTATCGCCTTAAAGCGACCCGAGCTGATACTAAAACATGACTTTAACCGATGAAACAAAATGAAATGAAAACCTCGCTGTGGTCCGTCATCGAGGTGCAGACAAGTGAGTTTAGAGTTGATGAGAGGATTGAACAGAACAGAGAGCTTTTTCAATCCTCTCGTCAGGTTCAAAGGTTCAAAACCTTATTTGAACCTCATTTAAATTATTGTAACGTCAGACGGTGTAACCCATTTCCTACTTACATTAAAAAAGTACACATTCTCCAGAAGAAAATCTTGGGTCGGACTCACACCTAAAGGTCCGTTTTTTGATCTGAACCAACGCGAGGATGAGACATTGTTTCAGATTTGAGGCCAGACTCAAACGGTCCAAAATCTGTAAACAAAACTCACGTAGCCGCAACGCCCTTTTGTTATTGGTCAAACTGTTTAGGCAGGTAGACAGCAGATCTGTACGTCAGATCAGTACTGTACATCATGGAGCGTCTGCTTATTTTCACATTGGTGCTGATCTGGAGCGCTACACGCAGACTTTAATGGACCACGCGTATGAACGCCTCGTAGAGTAATGTGTTGCATTTGTTTTAAAGTCAAATTCATGCAAAACCGCTGATGCACGTTGCCTTCAGGGACAGTTTTTCATCAACAGTCTCTGTATTTCCCTCTAAAACAACTCTGTGTGGTAACGTTGTGTTATTATCTCATAGCGTGGTGAATGTGCAGCTCACAACTTGTCCACCAGAGCGTTGTGGAGTTGTTGGATTGTGTATTTGATGAGTTTGATGAGGGAAACCAAGAAATCCCATAATGAGCCTCCGTAGCGTAGCTCTGAGCAGCTCACGGCTCTGCTCCGCCGTTCTAAAAACAGCTTGCACCGACAATTAAAGGTAACGAACCTACTGCTATGACTATAGGGATTATGGTGAAATAAATCTCTAAATCTGACTCAGCTGTAATAGAAAAGGACCTAAAAAAGGAAGAAAAGGAGCTGTTAAGAGAAGCCGAAGCTGCTGTGGTTTAAAGGTCGACTTACCGACCACGTTCCCAGCAGATTGACCAGGAAGTTCCCACTGAAGCGCGTGGAGAGCATCTGGGAGATGACGTAGAGGTTGGAGACCAGGGCCGACTGCAGGATGATGGGGATGTTGGAGGTGTAGAAGAGCTTGATGGGGTAGGTGTTGTACTGGCCGCGGTACCGGGCCGACTTGATGGGCAGGTCCACTCTGAAGCCCTGAGGGAGGGATCGAACAATAATCGATTATTAAATGAATAGTCAACTATTCTGATAATCTAATAATCAGTTTGAGTAAGAAAAAAAAGTCCAGATTCTCTGATTGCAGCTTCTTCAATGTGAATATTTCTGGTTTCTTTGTTCCTTTATGACAATAAACTGAGTCTCTCTTTGGTTTGTGGACAAAACAAGACATTTGAGGACGTCGTCTGGTGGTTTGAGAAACACTGATTGATGTTTTTCAACATTTTTTAAAACATTTTATTGACCAAACAACTAATCGATTAATCGTTTAAATAATCGACAGATTAATCGATAATGAAAATAATCGTTAGTTGCAGCTCTAGTTCTCAACCTTGAACTAGTGATCTCACGATTATAGATTCTCTTGGTACGATTATCGTCAGAGAAATCATCACGATTATTATATTAAATAATTTTACAACACTATGAATGTGTAAAATCAAATATAGTCAAAATTTAATTGCGTTAATAATTGTAAAAACAAAATATTTAAAGTATCTATTAAAATAGGACCAATTATTAATCCTTCAGAGGAAATGTTTGACGGTTTTTTTTTTAAATCATGTTTTTCTTTTTCTTTAAACATTTAAATACCTTCCTTACTTTAGGTAAATTGACATTAACGTAATTTAACCCTCATGTCCTAGTTTGTGTCATGAAGCATGTTTGTCCCTCAGTGGGAAACCATATGAAATGCATAAATCAACTAGATACGAGTAAAAACTTGAGGTCTTTCCTTCTAAATGAATGCAAAACATGATGAAAGTCCTGATTTTATCTTCCCATGGCCAAGGAATAAAAAATGGCTTTTTAGGAGTTTACAAATTGCATTTTGATTTCAGTGTCTGTGGTTTGACTGTGACAGCGACTCACCTGGAAGTATATGACCACGGCGAAGACGAACACGGTGGCGATGAGGTTCATGAGGTTGGGCAGGTTCTGTCTGTAGAAAGCTTCTCTCAGAGCGCGGACTTTGTCTGTGCGCGTGGCCAGAAGGTGGAAGAGAGCGATGATGGCGCCTTCGAACTCGGTTCCTACAAAACACAACAACAACAAACAGACAGACACGAGTGTGAGTGTGAGGCGGCTGAACGCCTTATGACTCATCCTCAACTCTTCAGGCGACTTAACGTACAAAGTTTAGATTATAGAACTTAATCGCTTTGTGCTTTTGTTCGTTGTGCAGCAGCAGTTTTTCTTTTACTGCAAAGTAAGGCCATTTTATTCTTATATTTTTACAAAGTTTGTCTATAAGGACTGTTCTTATTCTTTTCCTGCAGCTACAACGCTTTCTAATAATCCTGGCTTTTTAAAAATGCTGCTTATTTTGTTGCTTTCTCTTGGCGTCACATCCTGCTCTGAGTTAAACCCAATCACCTCAGAGTAAAGTCTCTGCACACCGAGTCTGTTTTTTTCATTTTGTCCGAAATTGATGCACATTTAAATATAAATTTGAACTCATTTGATTTTCTGCGTTTTTTTGCACAGAAGATTTTGTCGTCTTCTTTTTTAACATGTGGCTAATAATCAATAATCAATCAAACTGGGCCGCTGACATCCTAAAAATCAACTATGGACGTGCTAATGATAATCCTGCTGCTCATTTTACAAGCAGTGAAGTCGAACTCCTCTTGCTCTCGACGTCGTCTCAGGATTGGACGGACTCAAAGTTTTCATTTTCTCTTTTTATTTTTCGATAAGTGAGAGGATTTTAATGACTTTTGGAACAGAAAATAAAAACATATCATAATAAAACGCATCAGACTCATAACGTAACATAAGGTGCCTGTGCAGAAAAAAAGAAGAAAATGGACCTAGTGTGCAAAGTGTCAGTGTGTGTGTTTGTTTTTGGTACCTCTGCCGGTGTTGACGGTGGTGGGGCTGAAGGCCTTCCACACGATGGTCTCACAGATGTTGGTGGCGATGAAGAGGGAGATGCCGGAGCCGAGGCCGTAGCCTTTCTGCAGCAGCTCGTCCAGCAGCAGCACGATGAGCCCGGCGACGAAGAGCTGAGGAAGAGGAGGAGGAGGAGGAACAACAGGCTCAGTCATCGGCTCAGAGTCATGTGAACCGAGAAACCCCATGTCTGTTTGGAGAATCTCAGCTGCAGACACTCGACTTATAAGTCAGATGTTTTGTTTTCATAAAGGAATATAATAAAATGGTGTGTGTGTGTGTGTGTGTGTGTGTGTGTGTAGTTGCTCTTTGTAGGTCAGAACTTCCTGTTCCACTTTGTGAGTAAACTCGACTCATCTAAACAAACCTGTTGGTCATGTGACAGTGATAGAAACGATAAAACAACCAGTTCACCAGTGGCATCACTATCACACCCTTTACTACTGGTTCATATGACATACTGTGTTGAGGGTTGGGGAAATATATATAAAAAAACATAGAGCCTCTAATTAAGCTTCAAAAAAAAGTCATTAGAATAATAAACAAAGCGTGTTATTGTGAACCTACTAACACACTATTTAGAAAATCATGCGCATTAATATGCAATCGTGTGCTATGGGATAGTGCAATTTAAATCGATCCTGCACTTTATTGGGGCATCGTGCAATCAAATTAAATTCAATCTTGCATTTATGCACTCGTCACTTTAGCAAACAGCGCTTTAGCACATAGCACTTTAACTAGCGCTGTAGCACTTTATAACTTCTCAGTAATCTTCTGGTCCCCTCACCCACTCTTTTAACCGTCTTTGGTCAGTTAACTGGTGGTTTATGTCCTTCATATATGTTTTGTGTAAGATGTCAAGGTGTTTTATTGTCGTAGTCCTGCCTCTTGTACTTTTTATCTTCATTGTTTTTATGTCTAACATCAACCTGCCAATGGGACTGGGGATGGAAATCAGCCACTTGGCTACAATCCCACATATTTACATGTCAATGTCCATCAATATGCACTGTTCCCATTTTAAAAAATAATAATAATAAATCTGAAATCTGAATATTTACAGATATTGTGTTCTTAGTTCAAGTAAAGAATTACAGCCTTCCGGTTTGTATTCTTCAGTTATTTAAATGAAGAAAAGGAAACTATAATTTAAGAGGGTGATTGATTTTCAAAATGTGTAAAGTGAGAACTAATGTAAAATACAAATGTGTTTCAGTTTTGGGAGTTAAAATGTGGAGTAAGCTCAGTGATGAGTTGAAGTTATGTAGTTAAAATGTAAACTAATGAATGATTCTTTTTGTCTTATTATTTTGTATCTGTAATTATGTATAATATGTGCTGGCTAAACTGTTGATTTTGATGGTGGTGTTGTGTGACCGAAATGAACAATTATATTCATTCATTCATTTAGTTAGTTAGTTCATCTAACAGGGACAATGCTCAACACACAGACTGTGCCAGATTTAGCTGTGATCTAGTTTTCATCTGCAGGCGAAGGGGATTTACCTGCTGTGGTCATAAACAGGTCAAACCTTTATAAACATAGAAGCTGAACTGATTTTTTAGAAACAAAGTGAAGTAAATATCTTTTAGTTTGTCCTATATTATCTTATATAAAGTCAGTTTTCAGTCGTATCTGAGGACGGTGTTGTTGTTGTTTCTGTTCTGACCTGGATGATGATGAGGAGGCAGATTCCGGCTCCCATCTCCGACGGGTCTCCGTACATCCCAGTCATCACGTACACGATGGCCTGGCCGATGGTGATGATCATACCAAACACTGGAAAATACACAGACAGACAGACACAAACCTGTTTCAGATTCACTGTACAAGATAAAACTAATTACTGTAACACTGTTAACACATTTCCCCCTTAGATCTAGCCTAGAAATCTAGCTGCACCCTAGCGGCAGCAGCAAGTCTCTTTGCTCCGTAGGTCTAGAAACGAGCCATAGGAACTTTTTGAGTCTCGAACACCGATTGTGTTGACCAATCACAGCGCTCTATCTGTTTAGAGAGTCGTTGGGCGGCTTAACGCCATGACGACATACTTGTGATGGTGAAAAACATGCCAACGCCGATTCAAACGATTCCTTTACCAAAGCCATCTTGCCATCGACTTTGAAAGAATTAAACTTGTCATTTTCTTTAAAAGTTGAGCAAGAAACTGCACTGAAGTCGTTCATTTAGAAGAAGGATGTATTTGGTGTTTTGCTGACGGGATATGGGAAAAGTTTAATCTACCGACGTCATCCTGCTCTTTGCTCTGATTGGTCGTAGCGCTACCCTATTGGTGCAGAGGCAGTTTGAAAGACAGCCTTCATCCCGCCCCCTGGACTGAGCCGAGGTCTACCGCTCGTTGACACACTAGACATGTTCATGATGTAGTCTGGCTTGTCAGGCTAGACTTAGATTATAAAAACGATAGAGATTCTCCAAAAGATAATCCTACGTGTTGCTCTTTTCTCTCATCGATTTAATCTTTTGATTCTACACTGACATCATGTACCAGGTTGTGCATAAACTCAGTTATAAACTATGTGACCTTGTTCCAACCTGCCTTTCCTCTGCACACGTACGACATCTTATCACTAAACCTTAACTCTAAACACGCAGCAGGTTCAGTGTCGCACTAAAAAGGTCACACGCCACTTCTACCTTTAAGAAAAACATAATAAAACAACTATTATCTACATATGTTCAATTATTATAGTTATGAAGAGTCTATATATCGGTTTTTCCTCATTAATGGTGTCCTTTCTTATTGTATCCTGATTTTTTCTCACATTTAGAACTGCACCTTATCCTGATGAGTGCTTGAACTATTCTGTCTTGTATTTTATTTACTCATTTATTGCATGTTTTCTTTCAGTTATTGTCTGTCTGCATGCTGTTGCATCCAGTGGATATCTGATTCCCTATTTTTCCTTGTGACGATCGATTATGTGTGAATATCGGAAATTAGAAGCAGATGATGATGAGTTCACTGACGTTTCTGAGCTCCGTTGAAGAGAGCTCTGTCCTTCGGCGTGTCTCCGACCTCGATGATCTTAGCTCCGGCCAGCAGCTGCATGATCAGACCTGAGGTGACGATGGGTGAGATTCCCAGCTCCATCAGCGTACCTGCAGACCAGACCAGACGTTTTAAGTTAGTTAGTTAGTTAGTTAGTTAGACAGACAGGTGTGTATTTTATTTAACCTGTTATTTAAGTGAATTGAGCCGAGCTCAGACCTCTGTTTGAAGCCAGAATCACTCTCATCCAGTAGAAGGGATCTGCAGAGTCTGAGGACATGATGCCAAACAGAGGGATCTGCAGGGAAACAGGGTGTGTGAGACGGTTCAACAGCAACAAACATCGACTAGATGAAACTCAGGATGAGATAAGATAGGACGAATGTTTTTCTATGCAGAAAAGAAAAAAGGAACCACTCGGATTGAATGAAGAACTCAGCCTCTCATGTTTTCTCTAACAGCCTGTGTGTTTTGCATTAGGCTACTGTCTGCTTTTGGTTTTCATTTTGTTTTGCTATGCCCGTGTCGATTTATTGCTTAACAAAAGTGTTAATATTGATGTTTGTAAATGTTTTATCTTGTAACGAATGAGCACTTTTGATTGGTTCGAGAACTAGGAATGCGGCCCTTCCTGAGAGCACCGACGTCCACCTTTGGAGGGGCTGCAGCTCACAGACACTCCTATCTTAAGTGCTTTTCTATGTTTATTATCTGAATAAACTCCTTCTTCTTCTGTCTAATAGGAACAACACACAAACTTAAGGCCTAACTTCATGCATGTGACCAGTTCTCTAATTTTAAGATGTTTTAAACACAATATAATTGATGAAATATAAGCTATAGATTAGTAAGAGAAGTTACAGTTAGTAATGGAGCAATCAATTAATCTAATCAATCACGTCTTTGTGTCTATCACAGAGCTACAACGACTGGATCAAGAGATTATATGAAAATACTCTGAGTAATTCAAAGTGACACTTACCTGGCAACACACCAGGAAGATGAACAGAGTGATGGCCGTCCATAGCACCTTCTCTCTGAACTGGATCTGTTGGTGTCACACACACACACACATGTTGAGGTTCAGCTAATAGTAATTGCACAAGCAGATACTTTAGTACAACTATTTAAATTATCTGTAACTTATTGAATTAGATCACATAAACCACATAAACCAAAGTGAGCCAGAAATTTGTGGTTAAAAAAATTAAAAATAAAAGATGTCACTGCAGCTGTGGTCTTGACTGGTCTGGAGAAAGAAATTCAACCGAGACAAGACCAAGACCTTGAAAATGTGGTCTCAATTAAATACTACAACACTACTATATATAAATTAATCAATGTAATGTGATCATACACACACACACACACACACAGACTGACCTTTCTCTCCGGTTTCTGGATCTCTGGCAGCACCGCACAGAAAGGTTTGATCACCTCCAGGAATTTGACTGGAAACAGGCAGAGGACAGAGAGTTGGTTAGCCGGGGAGAGGAGCTGCTGGCCGGGGGAGACGTGGCAGTGAAGGGGGGTGGAGGTGGAGGTGGTGGGAACATTTAAATGAACTGAAACTAAATATTTAATTAAAATCAAACCTAACCTGTGTGTATCTGACTCTGTGTGCGTGTGTGTTAATCAGGTGTGTGTTTTCTGACAGCAGAAACAGCGGCTGTGTTATGCGTCGTCATCACTAGACTGTCAATGTGTTTGAATGAGTGGCTAGCAGGTTAGCTCCAGGATGCTAACACCAGACACAGCCCGGCGCCTTAAACCTCAACACACTGGAGGAAAACTGCTTTTTAAAAAACACAATCTACATTTATCCAAACCAATAAGAAGATTTCCGATTGAAATTTTAATCATAATATTATAAAAATATCCTAAAATAAGCTGTTTACTAGCGGCTAGCACCGGGAGCTAGCCGCATGCTAGCAGCAGCAGCAGCGTTGACTAAGTTCACAGAAACGTTAAAATGAGAGTTTCCGGTTTAATAAAGAGTGAGAACAGGAGAGATAAAGAGACGGAGAGAGTGGAGGAGGATACTCACTGCCCATGGTGTCTCCACGGTTCTCCTCTGAAGGTCTCTGAAGGTCTGGAGGTCTGAAAGCCGCTGCTCCTCTGAGTCGATCCGCACCCGGTCAGAGTGAGAGTCAGTCGGTCACTACGGAGGAGGAGAGAGACACGTCACCACTACAGGACGAGACTAGAGGGAGAGACACGACAGCTCAGCACTGAGGGAGAGGGAGGGGTAAAACCATAGGGTAAAACCGTCTATGGGTAAAACAGAGTAGGTTATAATCATAAAGGAAAAGATGACAAGATCGGATAATAAATGACAAAATATAATAATACAAAAAATAAGTTGAGTTGAGTTGAGTTGAGTATCTTTATTGTCATTATACTAGATAATGAAATTGTCTTTGGACCCACGGCTTAAAAACACAGACATACAGTAGGCTACAATAATAAATACAATAGAAATACAATTTAATAAAAAAATAAAAAATAGATGCGACAGACATGAAGTAAATGAAGTAAAATAACATAAAACAAGATAAAATAAAACAAAAGATAAAAAAAAAAATACAGTAAAATATGATGAAATAGCAAAAGATAAAGATAAAAAACAAAAAAGAAAATATTAAAAGAAAAAATGAAATGAAGTAAAACCAGATTTTTAAAAAAATTAAAAGAAGGAAATACCTAATAAGATTTTTTTTTAATACAGCAAAATATCATGAAAAAAATAAAACAATAATACAGTAAATTAGTAAAATATAAAATATATATATCAAAAATAAAGTAGAACAACAAAGTAGAGTATAGAACAAGATACAATAAAAAATAAAATAATAAGGAAATAAATCAAATGTTAAATATAAAAATACTTTTTAAAAAGTAAAATGAAATTCTCATCATAAATATATATCGTTTGTCTAATATTTAATATCACCATGAGTATATATATTACCATTCACATTAACCACGTTTCTTTTAGAGCAGTCTCCGCCTCTAGAAGCTTTGTTTTTTTAAGAATGAAACTTCCTCTGACGAACAGAGTCACTTCCTGTGTGAGTTCACTGACGCCTCCAGCAGACATAGATATATATATACATACGTCCAGCAGAGAGCAGCACGAACCTGAACAACATCAGCTCAGTCAGGAGGAAACAGAGCTGCTGCTGCTGCTGCTGCTGCTGTCAGTCTGTTGTTCACTGAGCAGAGGAGAAACACATCACCACAGCTTCACTTCTCATCCAAACAAACAGTTCTTTCAGTTGAACATCAATGATCATAATATTCAATGTGTTGAGGGCACAGGAAGATTAATGCAGCGTCAAATATAATAACAAGGAAATGTCTCATTGTATCTCAGTCTTTATTATGTATGTTTATTTATATGTATGTATGTATGTAGGTATATAAATATTTGTTTTCAAATGTATATGTTTATGTTTATGTGTGTGTGTGCATGTATGTAGTACTACTGTAGGGTGGAATGCATATGTATATGTTTATGTGTGTGTATACTGTATATATGCATGTATGTATATATGTATGTATACTATATGTAGGCTATATGTAACCAACCTACAACTATACGTACTGTATGTATATAACCCTGCAGGAATTGAGGTGGAATGCATTTATGATATAGAGATGTAAAATAAAAACATGGCCTTTCTTTCTTTCTTTCTTTCTTTCTTTCTTTCTTTCTTTCTTTCTTTCTTTCTTCCCCTCTCTCTCTCTGTCAGTGAACAGGATGTTGTAAAAGGCCGGTGCAGCATTTCTCACATAGCTGCTATAGAGGAGGAGACTGAAGCCTCGGTGTGTAAACGTGTCGCACGTGGAAGGAAGCAGCTCATTGACTGAAGCACAAACCATCAGACTGAGGCTCTTCATTCTCTAAAGAGGTCGACTCTGGAAACAGACTCAGATCTGTAGAGTTGAACATCCTCAGGCAACATGGAGGATAAAACACAACCCAGACTCTCATCATCACATCCTCACTTACCACAGAGTTTAACAATGACTCAGTGTAGAGAACTATTAAAACAGGACTCAAGGCAAAAGAGTCAAAAACATTTAACCTTTAACCTTTTCCATCCTATGAAACTGGACATTAACAAACGGCCTCAGACTACATTTTAATTATTTTCATTTTATTTAAACCAACAGATGCAACATGTTTCATTTATAACCTCAGTAAATAAAGTTCATAGTATTTGTGTGCGTCTCTCAGCCTCCTGATATCGTAGCTTCTCCTCCTCGTGGTGAAGTTACATAAGAGTCTCTGACTTTGCTGCTGTGATGTGAAGGAATGTTGAATTCTTTCTTCTCTCACATTCACGCCATTCTTTGTTTGTCCTCTCTGTTCTCCCTCCCTCTCACTCTCTCTTTCTTTGTAACTCATCGTCCATTGAAACCAGGTCAATCTCTCCTTCACACACACAACACAACACAACACAACACAACACAACACAACACAACATGACACAATCCCTCTCTGTTTGCATTGGTCAGATCAACACTGACCTTTAATTTCAGCTGTTTTCATTGCATTGGCCTCCATGTGTGTGTGTGTTCAACTGTCTGGTCTCTCTCTAACCCTCCTCTCCTTCATGTGCATTTGTTTCCAGCGAAGCCGGTGAGAAATCAATCCATAGAGCGGTGGATAAGGTTATTTATCATCTACCATGTTACCATCTGTATAAGTCGTGTAAATTCATGCAAAACTGTGTTGCCTTCAGGGACAGTTTTTCATCATCAGTCTCTGAATTTCCCTCTAAAACAACTCTGTGTGGTAACGTTGTGTTATTATCTCATAGCGTGGTGAATGTGCAGCTCACAACTTGTCCACCAGAGCGTTGTGGAGTTGTTGGATTGTGTATTTGATGAGTTTGATGAGGGAAACCAAGAAATCCCATAATGAGCCTCCGTAGCGTAGCTCTGAGCAGCTCACGGCTCTGCTCCGCCGTTCTAAAAATAGCTTGCACCGACAATTAAAGGTAACAAACCTATACTGCTAAACTATAGGGATTACAGCAATGGGCCAATTTCCCTGTCTATCCCTTTAAATGTTGATTTCTTTCGTTTGGTTACTGGCTCCTTACCACTACCAATAACCAAACTCACACAGAAATCAACATTTTACTGTAAAAGCAAATAAAAAAAACATCTTGAAATTTCATATCTGTAAGATAACACATGCACACACATGCATAGGGTTTAATGTAGGCTTATGTAAGTTGTCTTGTTGTTGATTTGTTTTACCCCTTTATTTTATTTTATAACCACTGTGTAGCTATTGGAGTGTCTTATATATGTTCTTTGATGTAATCGCGGTCCATACCTGTTGTAAAGATTTAATGTTTGTGGGCGCAGGACGTCTGTCCGACTACCTACTTCTCCGACCATACATTTCTTTATTTTTGCATCCATTAGTCCAACCTCCCATTTCTTAACTCTGTGTGCACTTTGTTATCCTTTTCATTTCATTTATTATTCATTTGTGATTACTCCTGATGTTCTCATGGAAAGGGACATGTTTTCTTAAATAACTAATACATTTTGCGCTTAAATAAATGTTAATATAATACTGAAATGTTTTAAGCTAACTACCACCTACAATGTCACAAAGTCTCTTCCTTTCCTTGTGTAGCAGAAGTTAAGTAACCCTAAACCAAACCGTAACACTGTAGAACTCGGATTAATGGGTAGTTGGAGAAATGAGTGGTCGGCCTTTTGGGCGGTCGGACTGACATATGCTCCCCAGCTTTTGTTGCCTTGTCTGGTCTTTTTCATGTTGTGATTTTAGATGTATGTTTATGTGCTGTTTTTATAAATGTGGCCCCCCAGGGAGACTCTAGAGCACAGCTAATGGGGATCCTCACAAATAAACAAAACAGAAACACACTGCAGATGGCTGCGTCCTGAAATAGAACGGTATAAAAAGCAGATTTCAGGGACTTTCTCTCTCAGATGTTGACAGAATAATCCTGTTGTCCTCTGGCAGTGGAGGTGGAGGTGGAGGTGGAGGTTTGTGTGTTTTGTGAAGAAGCTGGGTGAGAGTAAAGAGTCACAAGATCAACATGAGGCCAAGAACAGTGAGTCACTCCGCGCTCTCATCCCGCTTTTCCTGTTTCCTCTCTTGTCTCCCTCTGAAAATAAACATAAACAGCAGAAAACCCGTCCTCTTGTCTCTTGTTTTTATATTCTCTAATGAATCCTGCTAATTATTTTCATTATACGGGGGATTATTTGGTTGGATTAGCGATGCAGCAGGTCGGTCGTCCCCCCTGTGACAAACAGCTGCTCTGATCTGCTGCTGTACTGGAGGTCAAAGGTCAGAGTTAGTGGTGTGTTTTTTTTACTGGTGTATTTAATTGTCCTCGTAATCCATGGGACAGAGGAACATTGTGTCCTCGACCTCGTCCCCCCTCAGGTTACATAAACATCTACACACCAAAGACCCTGAACTCGTCCCTGCAGATATTTTCTCACACTGAGTAAAGAGGGTTAATGAAGAGGAGCTTTAAATAAACACAGAGCTGCTGCACTGTTGTCACATTACAACACACACACACACACACACACACACACACACAGGACAGGAGGAGTTGTGTCATTTCAGATGCAAGCAGAAAAACAAAACCTCAGTGTGCAGCTCTGGTGCCTTCAGGTAAATGATCAGCACGTCGTCATGCTAATGCATTCACAACGATAAAACATTAAACAATATGCAAACTATGCAAAAACAAACCTTTTGGACAAATTACAATTCAGCCTCAATGGAAATTCAATCACTATATCAATCAATCAAACTTTATTTGTAGAGTACTTTTCATACAGGAAGCAGCTCAAAGCGCTTTATGATAAAAAATAATACAAACAGAGAGGACATTGTAGTTTACACACACACACACACACACACACACACATTACAAAACACTGAGGAGTGTAAAAACACAGAGGAAACGCTATCTTACACTCGACAATTTGTACTTTGCAGTGGGGAAAACACTAGAGAGTGGATAAAAACTAAGATAAAATAGGTAAATAAATAAAATACATGTGTATAATATATAAATAATGCAGAGGAACAAACATGTAGTTAATATATAATAATAATGGAATGGAAAAATGGAAAAATGTTTTATGTTATTTAAATGTACTTGTTATGTTTGTCTTGTGTTTTTACAATATCCAGCGGCAAATTTCCCTCCGGGGACAATAAAGTTAAATTGATTGATATTGACTGAGTTACTGTGTAAAATCAAAGTTTAGATTTAATAAAAAAATACAAACAATTAAATTAACAAAAAATTGTGCAATAAATCTTCAAATAATGAAATTCAGTGAAGTAAGTTCAGTCATAACGTTGCTGTTCATCCTCAGAGAACCATGAACATGAACGTGCTGCTCTCTAACAAACAGAACAATGTGAGGTGGGACGTCTGGGCCTGAGCTCAGCAGCTTTAAGCACCTTTAAACCCCCGTGCAGCAGCAGCAGCAGCAGCAGCAGCAGCAGAGTGGGGACATGCAGTGTTTTACTGGTTTTAGTCGTGTGTGTCGGTCGCACACTAATCTGACTGTAACAGCTGTGCTCGGTTCAGCCTCGGACGGTTGTAACAAACTGTCTTACGTAACTGTTCAAGGTTCCCTGACGTCCAACCAGCCGCTCTTCATACATAAACACAGTAAACACACACACACACACACACACACACACACACCATGAGCTGACTGACGACCGCGCTGCTGGAGACGCCGTGTGCACCGAACAATATCTGAGGGAAACAGCAGCTGTTGTTGACGATCATGTTAAACTGAATGTGAGTCAACAGCTTCAACAAAGAGAAGAGGTGCAGCTTCGTCTGAGACAGAACCAGAGTATAAGACTGTTAGAGCTGTTTATATCTTATAAACTAAGTGGTGGCAACACTTTACAATAAGAGTCCCTTGATTAACGTTAGTACATTATTAAGCATTAATTAACTGTTAACAGATATATTCACAGTCATTATTTTAAATCCAGGTTAAAAACATTTCTCTTTTCATGTGCTTATAGCTGAGAACTTAAAACTTTATCTATTTTCTTTTATTTTACTTTTATTTGCTCTTGCTTTTAACTCTGTTTTTAGTGTTTTGTTTGTTTTTATTCTGTCTTATGCTTCTTTTTTTATGTTTTGTCTTTATGTAAAGCACATTGAGTTGCTTTGGTATGAAATGCGCTATATAAATAAAGATGCCTTGCCTTGCCTTGCCTTGCCTTATTATGTATTGCTTAGAATTAGGAAACACATTAAAGCAGAAGTAAGCGGAATATTTGTGTTAATATAAGTCTTAAATAGTTGTATCTTCCGACAGCAATCACTTCTATAGAGTGTTTGGTCTGAAACACGGGTCTGTCAGTCACTCTGCTCTGCTCTGAGCCGAGGAGAAAACTTTCCTTGTATCCTACAACCTTTATCCAATGAGGAGAGAGAACGGCATAAAGGGGCGGTCCTCTCTGTGTGTGCAGCCAAGGGATGCTGACAGAAAGTTAGCCAAAACGACCGGATCGCTTACTTCTGCTTTAATGTAGACTATTAGTAAGCAGTTAATTAATGTTTACTACTCAAAGTTAGTTGATAAATTAATAAAAGTTGAATAATCTAATTAGTTATCCTTATGTATGCATTGCTCAGCATTAATTAATACATTAGTTTATATATTAATGCTTAATAATGTACTAACTAACAATAATTAAGGGACCCTTATTACAGTCATTGTAAAGTGTTACTCAAAGGGGTAAATAATTTAGATTTTGTGGTATTTCATTTGATTTTTATTTGAAGATAACGAGCAGTTCTATAGCCTGATTGCAGGGTGTTTAATTAGGACTAATAATGACTTAAAATGCAGTTTTATTATGTGTAATGTGTGTTTTTTTGGTTAATTAATTAAAGTTTTGGAGCAAAGAGAGCACACTAGCTTTTTTTTCTATATATTTGAATTTTGAAAGTTACAGTCACCAACTGACACAACAAAATAAAAGTCAATATCCACAGTGTAGCAAAGTACGATATGATACAACAAAACATAACATACAATACAGTACAACATAACATATGATACGATACAACACAACATAACATACATACAATACAATGCAACGTTACATAATATACGATACGATACAACATAACATACAATATGATACAACACAATACAACATAACATACAATACAAGACGTTACAACATAACATAACATAACATTCAACATAACATGGATTGGAATTAGTAAAGTTCCCTAGTAAACATATTCCAGGGTCCAGTGGAAACGTAACGCTGTGGATGTTTGACAGAGTTTGACTGTGATCTTGTCATCTCACTGTACAGTTTGTCAGTAAAACATTTAAAAACGAAGAACATGGACTGTGCAGGCTTCGACTACAGTCTTTAATAGGCATCTGCAGGAAATAGACAGAGCCGCACTTAAAACAAAGACCCCTAACCCTAACCAGCAGGAGAGAGCGAACATAACATACAATATAACATAATACGATACGATACAACACAACATAACATAACATAACATAACATAACATACAATACAACATACAATACAATACAACATAACTATAAAATACAAAACGACAGGGCCTACAACATTACATAACATAACATTCAACATAACATGGATTGGAATTAGTAAAGTTCCCTAGTAAACCAACACAGTCTCACCCCTTTGCGTCAAACGGTTGACGCAAAGGGGTGAGACTGTGTTGAGTAAACATATTCCAGGGTCCAGTGGAAACGTAACGCTGTGGATGTTTGATAAGAGTTTGACTGTGATCTTGTGATATTACTGTACAGTTTGAAAGAAAATTTGTCAGTAAAACGTTTCATGCTGGGGCTCTCTACAGTCTTTAATGGGCATCTGCAGGAAATAGACAGAGCCGCACTTAAAACAAAGACGATATGAAACCAGTGGGAGAGAACGAACAAGAGCTTCAAGACTTAAACCCATTGTCAGTGTTCTGCTGTAATCTTAATTACAGTAATTAAATGAAGGAGAGTGTGTGTCTGATAGTGACAGGCCAGCTACACACACACCCACCCACACACACACACACACACACACACACACACCGTCACTCATCTTGAGCCGTCTATGGCCGCTGCTGTAATTATCTGTGGTGTTAGGACGTGTGTGAAGTGTAAACTGTCTCAGAGGAGGAGGAGGATTAAGGCGGCCATCTTTAATCCTGCAGAGAAGCACAACGATCCCAGTGACAGGAGCACAACTCAACACAACACAACAACACAACAACACAACAGGACCACACCGTCAGTGAGTCTGAGTTAACGGGACTGTCATCAGGCTTAATCCAGATTAGTCCAGAGTGACTGTGAACTGTACACTCACAGCCCCACTCAGCCCGTCTCGTCCCGTCTGAGTTATTTTAAGATCACACACTCACACACTTCTCTGTTGTCGCTGCAGGGAGTGTGTGTGTGTGTGTGTGTGTGTGTGTGTGTGTGTGTGTGTGTGTGTGTGTGTGTGTGTGTGTGTGTGTGTGTGTGTGTGTGTGTGTGCGAGAGTGTGTGTGTGTGGGTGAGTGTGAGAGAGTGGGAATGTGCTCTGGATACTGATGTGTCTTATTTTTCCCCCTCGTGTCTTACAGGGCGGTTTGACTGAGAAGTCATTTCAAATGTTTTCAAATGTTCGCACAAGATCCAGTAAGAGACACACACACACACACACACACACACACACACAAACACACACTTCCAGAAATATCACACCAGATACTGGATGTTTCTATGAGTGTTACAGCTTCTGTTCCTCTGGACACCGTACCGTAAATATAATACAATATGTTTTGATACAATGCAACATGACATAACAAATGATACGATATGATACAAAATGGTACAACATAACACAACATACAACATAACATGACATAACATAACATACAACATAACACAACATAACATACAACATAACATACGATACAACATAACATATCATAATATATGATACAACATAACATAACATACAACATAACATATCATAAGATACAACACATACGATACAACATAACATACGATACAACATAACATAACATACAACATAACATACAAATTAACATAACATACAACATAACATAATATAACATAACATACAACATAATATAACATAAGATAACATATGATACAACATAACATAACATACAACATAACATATCATACGACACAACATAACATACCATAACATACAACATAACATGACATAACATACAACATAACGTACGATACAACATAACATACAACATAACATAACACATGATACAACATATCATAACATAACATACAACATAACATGACATATGATACAACATAACATAACATACAACATAACTTATCATAAGATACAACACATACGATACAACATATCATAACATAACATACAACATAACATAATGTAGCACTGATACAACAACAGTGTGTAGATAGTGTTGATAAAGAAAAGATGAGAAAGTGACAGTGACATAAAACAGAGTCATATTATCTGAGCTGTTTGTTAAAGAGGTTATTACATCCAACGTCCCTATAACTAAACTCATACTACACATGGTCACATAAACTGAATCGGTTTGTCAAGGTCAAAGAAACAGTACTTGTATATGTGAAAGTGTGAAGTGAGTCGGCCTCTTTTGACCCCCTATCTATCTGTCTGTCTATCTATCTATCTATCTATCTATCTATCTATCTATCTATCTATCTATCTATCTATCTATCTATCTATCTATCTATCTATCTATCTATCTATCTATCTATCTATCTATCAGCACATCACCTGGTTGAAGTTAATGATTATTACAGTAAAGCAGCTCTGGGGACCAAGGTGCAGTCTGTGATAAGACTCCACGTTGAATCGGTGCCAGCAGCAGATTAACTGCAGCTGCAGAGGTCTGATATGAAACTGGGCCAAGCAGAGGGACAGCACAGCAGCAGCAGCACGGTGTGTTCAGGTCCACATGGACGGGTCGTAAATTCTCCCTCTCATCAGCAGGCTGCTACACTGCAAAAAATATAACTGCTGTACATCGGAGTTATTTTACACAGGTTCTTTGATGTGATGATAATCTGATGGTACAGATTTAATGCAAGATTTTGTTGACTTGTCTTTATGTTGGGATTGCAGATTTATGTTTAAATGTACTGGTTTTAACTGTGGACCCCAGGAAGACTATAGCAGCGTTCAAGAGCGCAGCTAATGAGGATCCTAACAAATAAAACAAATAAAACAAAAACTCAAAATCTTTCCAAGAATATTTATTATTATTTATTATTATTCCTTGTCAAAATGTCTCAATTTTAGTCAAAACTAATCTCTTTCCACTTAAAATAATACTCATCACCTAAAAATTAACTTGTTATTTGACAGTTTTCACTTGTTTCAAACTCATTTTCAATTGAAATAAGTAGAAAAATCTGCCAGTGAAAGCAAGTTTTTTATGCTTGTAATAAGAAAGAAAAACTTGCTCCACTGTCAGATTTTTCTACTTATTTCAAGTGGAAAATTTGCTTGAAAAAAGTAAAAAAGTGTCTAAAAACAAGCTACTTTTTAATGTGATGAGTCTTATTTTAAGTATAATTAGATTTATTTTGACTAGAAATAAGACAAATATTCTTGGTAAGATTTTGAATTTTTGCAGTGTACGGCCTCCTCCTCCTCCTACGCTGCATGTCCTTTTCTGAACGATCGGTTGATCAGGGTTCAAGCAGGGTTGCGTAACCCCCCCCCCCCCACCGGTGACATCACAGCCTTTGAACATATGACATGCAGTGTGAGGTGTCACCTGTTCACACTGCAGCTTAGAACAGAATCACATTTTGTATTTTATGGTTTTATTGTGTTATTCACCCGAGGCCTCGTCCTCCTAGGTGTCTGCTTCTGATCTGAGCTGCACAGTTTGTTCCATTACAACACTGATACTGAAGGTTTTACTCTGAAACGACGAAGAGACGACCCGATCTGACCCCGAGGTGAACAAACTGAGCTCCGTATGTAGTCAGAATATTCTCTGTCCAGTGTTTGACCTCTGTCTTAAAGGGATAGTTCAACATTTTGGCAAATTGGCCCATTGCCATAACCCCTATAGTCATAGTAGTAGGTTCGTTTTTACCTTTAATTGTCGGTGCAAGCTGTTTTTAGAACGGTGGAGCAGAGCCGTGAGCTGCTCAGAGCTACGCTACGGAGGCTCATTATGGGATTTCTTGGTTTCCCTCATCAAACTCATCAAATACACAATCCAACAACTCCACAACGCTCTGGTGGACAAGTTGTGACCTGCACATTCACCACGCTATGAGATAATAACACAACGTTACCACACAGAGTTGTTTTAGAGGGAAATTCATGCAAAACCGCTGATGCGCGTTGCCTTCAGGGACAGTTTTTCATCAACAGTCTCTGTATTTCCCTCTAATACAACTCTGTGTGGTAACGTTGTGTTATTATCTCATAGCGTGGTGAATGTGCAGGTCACAACTTGTCCACCAGAGCGTTGTGGAGTTGTTGGATTGTGTATTTGATGAGTTTGATGAGGGAAACCGCAAGAAATCCCATAATGAGCCTCCGTAGCGTAGCTCTGAGCAGCTCACGGCTCTGCTCCGCCGTTTCAAAAACAGCTTGCAACGACAATTAAAGGTAACGAACCTACTGCTATGACTATAGGGGTTATGGCAATGGGCCAATTTGACTAAATGTTGAACTATCCCTTTAAAGCATTTGTTCCTTACAGAATAAATTCATACCAATACCATCCTCCGGGTTGTTCCTCCTGTCTGAGTTATTTTAAGATCACACACACACTTCTCTGTTATTGCTGCAGGGACAGTGAGAGTTCATGTGCTCAGCTGCAGATTCAAATATCTTTTTTATTTTTTCACATCCTGTTTCACTGGTTTGTTCCTCCGAGAAGTGACGTTTCCTTTTCTGTTTTTGCAGGACGTCGTTTCCTGCAACAACAGAAAAACCTCTAAAGCATGAAATACTGAGGCCCACAGGCTTTTTTTGATCCGGCCCGTCAAATATTGGTGCAAAATTGTCCAAATTACAGCAAAAAAACACAAACTTTTATGCAATGGCTAAAAAGGGAAACCAACTACAACAACAACAACAACATTGCTCCCACTGAGACTGGATGTAATGTGAATGTTTTCTTTTACTTTTAGTTAATTGGCATGTTTTGTTTTGTTTAATACTTTTTATTTAGTATTTTCAGTTTAAGGAAAAATAAGCTGACAACAAACTGTCAAGGAAGATAAAAGAAACGGTAACCCTTTAAGTTACAGGCCGTTAATTACAAGAAATAACGGTCAATTTCATACTAATGTCGTGTTTTTCATTTTTCTCCACCAAGTCCTTGCAATTGTCAATTACAATTTATTACCTATTTCTGGGCTATTTCTACGCAATCAATCGTTATTTATTGGCTATATTTCTCAACATTACAATGAAACCGTTATGACGCAATTAATTGTTATTTCTTGGCTTCTATCTTGACATTATCATGTCTTTAACGGCCTGTAAATCAAAGGTTTACCAAAAAAACCTGCTAAAAACAAGGGGGCTCCTCTGTTGGTAATATTATGATATATCATGTCCAGTGTCTTTAATTGTTCTGTTTAATATGTAGCGTCCTGTAGCGTTTTGATAAAGGCACTTTAGGTTATTAGCTTTAACATGTAGTTTACATTAATTGACACAAACATTCTCCATCTAGGATCTGATAGCTACTGGCCTGGCCGTCAAATTTTAAAACTCTAGCATACTTTTGTGTACTTGAAGCCACACTAATCATCATTATACTTCAAGTGTGTATAGATAGACTAAATTGGAACAACTCATTTTGTGTAAAGTATATTTAAATTGCAATTAAATTGTAGAAAAGCTCAACTTGAAGTGTATTTAGTGTACTTTTGTGTGCTAAAGTGAAACAACTTAAAGTATATTTAGTATACTTTAAGTATATGACTTTATATGTACTAATATATGCATAAATAGTTCAATTAAAGTGTTCTTTGTTTGTATTATAGCCAAGTACATTAAAAATTAGTTGTTAGTGTCTTAAAAATATATAAGCTTTATACTTGCTATATACAGTATTCTTACTGTGGTAATACAGTAATATGCTTAATTATACTTTTGGCTTATTCCAAGTACTAAAAAGCATACTTTTCAGTTAATAGTCAATCTACTTCATCATTACTTTGCTATACTACTTTCTACCTTGCACATTCTTGCAAATGTATTACCAGCTGGTCGACCTCTGGTCTAAAGTCCATCGAGAAGCTGGAAGGACGACCAAGAAAAAGAAATAAGACCCATGACCCTTGACCGTTTTCCCACATGGTGCTGCTGATACACCATAATGTGTAGTACTACAGTGTGTAGTAGTACAGCCGACACATACATACACAAACACCGGCCGCGTGTTTGCAGCCACGTAGGTTAGGTACTATGTATGCTGCTGCAACACCTGAGCATTCATGTGTTATCATCAGACCGAGGTTAATCAGCAGCTCTTACATCACAACTCACACTTTGCTGCTGGTTATTGGGGTCAATCAGGATTTATTAGTTCTCTCAGGACATCGATTGCAAAACCACCACTTTGATTCCAGCAGTTTAACTCTGATCACACCTGGCTGCGAGTCTCAAGCTGCTCTGAGATTTCTGAGAAATGAAACAAACCGTGTTTACACTGTAACTCACATTATTGTTCTATGTCATTTAATTACGAGAATATTTGAGCAATAAGACCAAACTCACACTGGATTTTGTGGTGGTGGTTTCATAAGTGTGAAAAATATCAATGCTGTTGCCATAGTTATGAATCAGTACTAGGCTACTGTAAAAAAGAAAAGAAAAAGAAAATCCTGTCGCCAAGGCAACAGTCTATGTCCCATAACAGCTCACCCATATAAATACAAAAATATCTCACATTACAAACTCAGATTATTCACCACTGATCCAGATCAAATCTTCATCATTTAAATCACACAAAGGAGAAAAACGTGACGATTGGAGTGTGAGGAGGAAGAAATAATAATATTAATCCCTGTCATGTTGTGCTTCTTGTTATATATCATCTCATCAAACCCATAACTGGATTAAATGTTGCTTCATCCACTCAAACCCAAAAAAGAAACCAGATTAGATCCACCCGGGGACACGTGTTCTCTATTTCTGACTCTCTGTAAGATGCATGAATGATCCTGTAGCTGAATGATGCAAATGAATGTGGGTTATCTGCTGTGAGTCAGTGAACACAGGACGTTATGAAACTCAGGTTACGTTCAGTAATAATGTGGGGTTGTCAGACACACCAGCGGGAACTGTAGAAAAATGAGTTTACATCCACAAGCATAGAAAAAAATGTATTTACTGACTACACTCGTCAAGATCAAGATACACGGGTGTGTTACAAGTGAATGACAGAATATAAAATAAGATGTAAATAAGAACGACACTGTGGTTGATTCATTGTGTAGCACATTCATTTTCATTCCTGAAGCAACAGTAAATACAGTTTTCACGCTCTTATTTTGAAAATCCCAGAGGAAATTGCCTGAGCTATCTTCATTAGCTTGCATGTCGTTAGCATTCCTTTTCCACCCACAAATAAAAAGCCTTAAAAACCCGGTTCACGTCATACACTAGCACGGGTTTACCTCTGAATTAACTGAACTGTTTATGTTTTACCCGCAGTCGCACATTTCTCACTTTGGGAGACAGTTTAGTTTCGTAGCTCAGTTTCACAATCATTAGCATCGACCATCTTGGATTAGCCTACCGAATGCTACTAACGCTTTGGTTATTTCACTGGAATCCACTCAAAGTAGCGATCATCAAACTCATCACATTGTCACCGTCTACGGCTTTTACACATGTTATATCACTTTGATATTTCATTCTGAGCATCTTACAGGTGGGAACAGTAACAAACAACATGAATGGAGCTGCAGTACCGGCGCATGCAACAGTCGGAATCAAAACGACGCCATTTAGAGTTCCAAGCAGCATACGGTACTACTATTGCTAAGCTAACTTCTCTTCACCCAGTATTACAATTGGTGACAGATCATGGATGTGTTATATCATTATTATTAGCCTAACCCTTATTCGTATAGATCCATGCACATACCCTTCCAGTGACCACAACACCATCTTTAGCCGGTAGAGAGATGACAAATAGCCTCGCTGTACAGGTGTGCAGACTGGACACAGCGCCAACTATGTAAAACACAACCAGATCTGCTCGCTCAATGGTTCTGAAAGCGGGGTCCGGGGGCTTGAGAGGGTTCAAGGGGCTGCCATGGATGTATTATATTGTCTTATTATAGATCCATGGGGGGTGCCCAACTTTTTCTAGAATTTCTTTTTTGAGAAATTTTACCAGTTTCTTCTAGAATTTATTAAAAACCTTTTAGAAATTTTACCACTTGTTTTGAGAAACTTACAGTAGGCTATAATCTTTCCAAAACTTCACGCCTAATTTGAACATACTGTGGTGGCAAGAATTTGTTCTCTTTGTTCAATGAAGAATTAAAAAGAAAAGTTTCACACGTCGACTGTCTTTCTTGAGATTTAATAAGCATTCATGAATGGAGTCACACATACTGTATGTCACACATGTACAACTGAACAGCACACGGTCAGTGGGGGAGTGAACTGAAGATGTTCTCAGGCTCACTATCTTTATAGATCCCAAACACATAGCTACCAGTAGACAAAATATGGCCCCTCCAGTGGTTCTGCCTAGTCTCACCACCAGGACACAACAATCCCTTGTATGGGCTAACATCAAAATGTTCCATTACAGTACTTTGACTAAGTAAAGATTTGTGTGGGCTATTTCTCATCACCAAAAAATTAACTTGTTTTTAGATCATTTTCACTTGTTTCAAACTCATTTTCACTTGAAATAAGTAGAAGAATCTACCAGTGAAAGGAAGTTTTTTGTGCTTGTAATAAGAAAGAAAAACTTGCTCCACTGTCAGATTTTTCTACTTATTTAAAGTGGAAAATTAGCTTGAAAAAAGTAAAAAAAAAAAGTGTCTAAAAACAAGCTACTTTTTAATGTGATGAGTCCTATTTTAAGTATAATTAGATTTATTTTGACTAGAAATTACATTTTGACTAGAAATAAGACAAATATTCTTGGTAAGATTTTGAATTTTTGCAGTGTAGACAACGAAATAAATCTAACAGAAAATATCAATATGCTGATTTTAACATGCTTTTGTTATGATGAGGCTTGACAACCGACTTCATTTATCTTAACTTTAGCCTACTGTTCATCTACACTACGTACAGCCATAACACACATAACCTAGACATAACATGTATGTCTATGATAAGACTGATCCAAAACATGCTTCTTGTTACTTCCATTTGATGTCACTTGGTACCTCACAAGTCTATTACATTACACTTTAAAATCTGAAGCTGTTTCAATGAGTCGACATTTTAAAATGTGGGGCAAGACATTTTAATAGAAAAAAAGTCTTGTTATTGTTAATGTCTCTCTGAATGAAAGCGCCACACCTCGGCTGTCTGACATCGACAGCTATGATGCATGGAAAGTATTTCCAACATCTCATTGTCTTCAGAAAGCCGCTCTGCAGCCTCAGGTCATCTTTCACGTAGAGCAGGTGTGTCAGGTCTCCGCTGCCAGACTTTCTACGAACTTTCCCTCCTGCACTGCAAAAACTCAAAGTCTTTCCAAGAATATTTGTCTTATTTCTTGTCAAAATGTCTCAATTTTAGTCAAAACTAAACTCTTTCCACTTAAAATAAGACTCATCGCCTAAAAATTAACTTGTTTTTAGATCATTTTCACTTGTTTCAAACTAATTTTCAATTGAAATAAGTAGAAAAATCTGCCAGTGAAAGCAAGTTTTTTGTGCTTGTAATAAGAAAGAAAAACCTGCTGCTGAGCCTCGAGTGTTTTCCGGTGTTGAAAGCTGATTAGGCTGCAGACTACTACAGTCTGTTCTGACAGGCTGCAACTTTCACTGCAGAGTTAACGGTGCATGAAACATGTTAAAGGAACACCGCGGGTCATCTGAGGTCGTAGCTGTGTGGGAGAGTTGGGATCTGTAGGAGCTGGATTACACCGTGTAGCTAATGCTTCCTGCTTACAGCTTCAGTGGACGACGTGTTTCATGTTTGAAGTGTATAATCTGAGCTGTGCCGGCCCAGTGCAGCTCAGTCACCGATGTCCCCACCGAACGGCTACCGGGCCAAAAACCTCCACTAAACTGCTTAATAATGCAATCTGTGACTGTGATGACGCAGGGGCCGAGGGCCGTTAGCGATCTTACGATGTGTGGAGTAAAACCGTGGAAACAAAGAAAGGAACAATCCCAAAGCTCTGCTGCTGTGTTGGCATTAACGTTTCCTCTGGATGGAAATCAGAGAAGTAAACAGCAGCAGGTGTCTCAGTTATTTGTCCTTGTGTGCAAAGTAAACACTTTGTTTAAAGGGATAGTTCAACATTTTGGCAAATAATAACCCCTATGTCACAGCAGTAGGTTCGTTACCTTTAATTGTCAGTGCAAGCTATTTTTAGAACGGCGGAGCAGAGCCGTGAGCTGCTCAGAGCTACGCTACGGAGGCTCATTATGGGATTTCTTGGTTTCCCTCATCAAACTCATCAAATACACAATCCAACAACTCCACAACGCTCTGGTGGACAAGTTGTGACCTGCACATTCACCACACTATGAGATAATAACACAACGTTACCACACAGAGTTGTTTTAGAGGGAAATTCATGCAAAACCGCTGATGCACGTTGCCTTCAGGGACAGTTTTTCATCAACAGTCTCTGTATTTCCCTCTACAACAACTCTGTGTGGTAACGTTGTGTTATTATCTCATAGCGTGGTGAATGTACAGCTCACAACTTGTCCACCAGAGCGTTGTGGAGTTGTTGGATTGTGTATTTGATGAGTTTGATGAGGGAAACCAAGAAATCCCATAATGAGCCTCCGTAGCGTAGCTCTGAGCAGCTCACGGCTCCGCTCCGCCGTTCTAAAAATAGCTTGCACCGACAATTAAAGGTAACTAACCTACTGCTATGACTATAGGGATTATGGCAATGGGCCAATTTGCCAAAATGTTGAACTATCCCTTTAACGCTGCTACAGTCAAACTTAAATCCAATTAATTCACTCACAGCTATGTGAAATATGATCCCAGATCTCCTCCATCATCATCATCATCATCATCACATTCCCTCTGACTCATCGTTATAGTTTTACAGCTCGGTAACTGAATGACCGGCAATAAAACCTGAACCTTCAGCTCCGTCTCAGAGAAAAACATTCCTCCGCTCCGATCCGATCCGATCTGACCCGACCTCCACACATCAGAGCAGCTTCTCCACGACACTGAATCTGAGTAGGATTCAGAATAAAAGGCTCAATTTGTTCTTCATTTATTTGCTCTTGCTTTTAACTTGCTTTTATTCTGTTTTATGCTTCTCTTTTTTTATTTTAATGTTTTGTCTTTATGTAAAGTTGCCTTGCTATGAAATGCGCTATGTAAATAAAGATGCCTTGCCTTGCCTTGTTCATTTGGACAAATTCAGTTTGGTCTTTAAAAGCTTGAACCTTGATCAGCTGTCGACCAACCACTAACACCGACCTTGTGTCTAACTCCTCCAACCTTACACACTAGAGCAGCGGTTCCCGACCTTTTCTGGCTCGTGACCTCATTTTGTCATCACAGATTTCTGGCGACCGTGTCAATCAAGATGCGCCAGCTCAGATATTTGCATTTTATTTGAACTCAAATTAAATTTGAGAAAGTGAAAGTATAGAATACAGTTGTTTAGTATCGTGTGTGGTGTTTTTAATCATAATTTTAAAAAGAAAAATAATTAGTTTAAAAAATATTTTTATCAGTAATTTTTTTTATTTTTACCAGATGGGGTCCCGACCCCAAGGTTGAAAAACACTGCACTAGAGGTTCAGTCCACTTTTTCTATGGTTTATAGTGCACTGCAAAAACTCAAAATCCTTCCAAGAATATTTGTCTTATTTATTGTCAAAATGTCTAATTTCTAGTCAAAACTAATCTCTTTCTACTTTAAATAAGACTCATCACCTAAAAATTAACTTGTTTTTAGATCATTTTCACTTGTTTCAAACACATTTTCACTTGAAATAAGTAGAAAAATCTGCCAGTGAAAATGAGTTTTTTGTGCTTGTAATAAGAAAGAAAAACTTGCTCCACTATCAGATTTTTCTACTTATTTCAAGTGAAAATAGACTTGAAAAAAGTAAAAAGTGATTAAAAACAAGCTACTTTTTATCTATAACTATGTATGTATATGTATAAATATACTTATTTTAGGTATAATGAGATTTGTTTTGACTAGAAATAAGACAAATATTCTTGGAAAGATTTTGAGTTTTTTGCAGTGTATTTACACACCAACACACTCACTCGGTTTATTATTTACACTTCTAACTACTGGAGAATATTTTGCCACCAACACCTCACAAGAAGAGTCCATGTCTGATCAGTTTTACTTTCTGTTATGAATGTAATATAATATATTTATATTAGAAAACTGAACTCAACTTTCTGAATGTTCATTAATCCCCTCAGTGTGTGATAAAGGTTTTGAAGTGTGAAGGATTAATGAGGTCAAAGGTCAAATGTTTCCTGGAGTTGAACTATAAAGACGATAAGTCATTTTCCCGTCAGTGTTTCGTCCTTTTGTTCAAAACTCAGAGCTGACATTTCAGTTTCTCTACTTCCTGCTCAGTAAACACATCTCTCTTTCTCTCTCACACACACACACACACATAACACACTATAAATAAACACAAATAGACCTTGTTAGTTGTTTTTTTACCACAAATGAATGCCTTTATTATCCAAGACACTGGTAACACACAGGAGTAACAAGAGACGCGTCGCCTCTTGAAATAACAAAATAAATCAAAGTCGTATCAGAACATTTATAGTGGTAATATGGAATGTACTTGTTTCCACTGTTTGTTTGTTTTTTTTCTTTCATTTTTAAACAATCCTTTCAAATAAATAGTCTCTATATAGTCTTTATAACTAGTGTTTAAATCAATATATTCTCTTTGTTTAGTCAAAGTTTCGGGAATGAAGAGGAGAAAGAAAGAAATCAGATGAAAACAAAGACAGCGACAGAACGAGGAAAACGTCCCCTTTACATTAATCCCCTTTTCAAAAAAACGTCTTGAGTTCAGTTTATAGGCAAAAAGCTCAGAGGAGAGGAACATCCCTTCTTCTACACCTAAGGTATCTTTATGTTGTTCTTGTTCTTCCACCAAAAAAAAAAAAGCGTAAATCCAAGTGGACACGGACAGAAACAGAAACACTACACGTCCTTATCACAAGCTGAAGTCGTCCGTTTGCTATGAGGAGCCGAGCGCTCAGCCGGGGTCAGAACCAGCTGGGCTTTTCGCTTCAGTCCAAACTTCATCCAAGAAATAATAAAAATCGTAGGTGATGACCAAGGGGGCAGTTGTGGGTCTGAGAAGTGAAGTCACTTCCTCGTTCAACAAACTGCAATCCCCCCGGCTGTCGCTGGGGGCTGGTGTCAGAAAGCAGCAACTCTCCATAGACCCCCATGTTAAAATCACCCACTTTACATCCTCAATAAACATGTTAAAAGCCTGGTGTCAGAACGTTTTTTTGTCTCAATCGATAGTTTCTACCCCCGCACACACTCTGAGGGGGTTTAACTCTACCGTTTTACTGTTATTAGGTTTAAAATTCTGGCCAATTAGGGCGCAGAAACGTTGAGTGACAGGTCCGAGCAGCTCCGTGGACAGCTGCTTCGAGGCCAGTGGGCGGGTTCTCGGCCGGCCAATCCAACATGGCGCTGTTCAGGCCGCCATGTTGGAGTCACAAAAACGACTCCCCAAAACCAATGGGGGACGTCACGGATGCTACGTCCATGTTTTTTACAGTCTATGGTGATGACACGGCTATAAAGCACCACGCCAGGCTCCGCCCCCCTGACCGCCGCCTCGCCGCCTCTCTCAGAGAGAATTAAACAACGAAAGACGACGGTCTGAGTCTTAGAGGCGAGAGGAGTCCTGGTGTTTGAGAGGACAGGAGACGACGTCCTCTGACCGACCGCCGACAACAAAGAAAAGGAGCAGAAGTCTCAGAAAGAGGAAAAGTGCAAATGGAGGCCCAGTCGGCCCCCGTCTGTCCGTCCGTCCGTCCGTCTACGGTCTACGGCCGCCGTCTGAAAGAGACAACGACCACGACGACCACACGTCTCTGTCTCCTTGGAGCCCGAGGAGTCGTCTGAGGTTTCGGCTCAGACGTCCACGTACGTCGGCACGAAGAAGAGGACGCCGCACCGACCGACCGACCGACCGACCGGAGCAGCCGGGCGTCGGCGGCTCGTCGGCTCGTCGTCGCCGAGAAAAAAAGTAGCGAGCAGGTTTTATTCTGCTGCGTGGTTCAGTCGGAGCTGTGGTCCTCCAGCTGGGAGATGATGGTGATCAGGTTCTGGAGGCCGAAGATGAAGCCGCTGTCCTGGCCCTCGTGCACCACGCTGTCCTCGCCGTAGTGCCGGCACGTGGTGTGGGCGAAGTCGATCATGCGGACGTCGACCTCGGGGCTGCTCGCCTCGCCACCGCCGCCGCTGTGGGACGAGCGGCTGCTGCTGCTGTTGCCGCCGGCAGCAGCCAAACCGCCGCCGCTGCTTCCTGCCGAGGAGGAGCGAGGGAAACCAAACGCTCCTTCCTCCTCCTCCTCGTCTTCCTCTTCCTCCTCCTCCTCTTCCTCGTCCTCGTCCGACGGCTCGTCCTCGTCCCCCTCCTCTCCGCCGCGGTGCCGGGGCCTGGCGGGCGCGTGGCGGCGGCGGGGCGGCTCGCCGCCGTCGTAGATGATGAGCAGCGAGCTGGAGTAGAAGCGGTAGGACTCGCAGGCCGCCAGCGCCGCCTGCATCTCCCTGAGGCGCCGCAGCACCGGGGACAGCAGCTCCCGCCGCAGCCGCCGCCCGTCGTGGAAGAACTGGTACAGAGCCTCCTTGAAGCCCGCCAGCGTCAGCTTACGGCCGTGGTACTTGTTCATGAACATCAGCTGACCCGAGTCCGACTGGTACACCTGCAGCACAGACACACACACACACACATGAGGATTCCTGACAGAGAAAATTACACTGCAAAAACTCTACATCTTACCAAGAATATTTGTCTTTATTTCTAGTCAAAACAAATCTCATAATTCTTAAAATAAGACTCATCACATTAAAAAGCAGCTTGTTTTTAGACACTTTTTACTTCTTTCAAGCAGATTTTCAATTGAGATAAGTAGAAAAATCTGATAGTTTTGTGAAAATGTGAATAAGAAAAGGTGGATGGAATGTGTGTGTGTGTGTGTTCACTGCAAAAACTCAAAATCTTACCAAGAATATTTGTCTTATTTCTAGACAAAATGTAATTTCTAGTCAAAACAAATCTCATTATACTAAAATAAGTGTATTTATACATATACATACATAGTTATACAGGAAAAGTAGCTTGTTTTTAGAGAGTTTTTACTTCTTTCAAGCAGATTTTGACTTGAAATAAGTAGAAAAATCTGATAGTGGAGCAAGTTTTTCTTTCTTATTACAAGCACAAAAACCTGCTTTCATTGGCAGATTTTTCAACTTATTTCAAGTGAAAATTAGTTTGAAACAAGTGAAAATGATCTAAAAACAAGTTAAATTTTAGGTGACGAGTCTTATTATAAGTGGAAAGAGATTAGTTTTGACTAAAATTGATACGTTTTGACAAGAAATTAGACAAATATTCTTGGAAAGATTTTGAGTTTTTACAGTGTATTCAAGACGTTCCAATGTACACCTTCCGCAATGACACATATTAACGTTGTGCGTTGCGAATTCAATTCAATTCAATAAAATTTTATTTGTCGCCAAGCAGCAATTAAGTAGTAAAGCTAATAAACGTATTGATAAAACAAACATTTACGAGCAGAGTTTTTTAGAGCTGCAACTAACGATCATTTTCATTATCGATTCATTTTTTATTATTATTTTATTATTAGCCTTTATTTAACCAGGTCGGTCCCGTTGAGACTCAATGACCTCTTTTTCAAGGGAAGCCTGGCCAAGACATCTGTCGATTATTTAAACGATTAATCTATATTGGTCAATAAAATGTTAAAAAATGTTAAAAAACATCAACCAGTGTTTCTCAAACCACCAGACGACATCGTCCTCAAATGTCTTGTTTTGTCCACAAACCAAAGAGAGACTCAGTTTATTGTCATAAAGGAACAAAGAAACCAGAAATATTCACATTTAAGAAGCTGAAATCAGAGAATTTGGACTTTTTTTAATTAAAAAACTACTCAAACTGATTATTAGATTATCAGAATAGTTGACGATTACTTTAATAATTGATTATTGTTCAATTTATCGATTAACTGTTGCAGCTCTAGAGGTTTTTTAATTGCTCGTTTATTCGTCTGGGGCGGTGCCATGCCCTATGTCTATTGCCTGCATGTCTGTCGTTGTACTTATGTATGTCTGTCACTGCTTATTGCTGCTTATACTGTATGTCTGCACTTTTGCCCAAGACAAATTTCCCCTTTTGGGGACAATAAAGTTAATCTAATCTAATCTAATCTAATCTAATCCAATCTAATATAACTTCTTTTTTTTATCGATTGATCCGCGGACCACTTGGTGCCGATCACAGATCAACTATGATCCGTTGCACCGCTACTTCGATTTCCCTTCTTGAAGTTTTATATTGAGTTGGTAATTGTGTTGCACATGTTACATAACAGATTTGGTGGGAATGCCCTTTAAGATGTAATACTAAGCTGCTATAGGTGGATCTATAATGAGCCGCCGGTCCGTCCTACCTGCATGCCGCACAGACGCACTCCGATGGAGGCCGACGTGCTCTGCTGACACTTGCGGATCTGATTGGCTTTCTTCTCCTCCGACGCGTCGTCACCGTGCTGACGAGTTCCCATCTTCAGGTCCAGGACGCAGGGGACGGTGTAGCGCCACGTCAGGTTCTCCAGCAGGATGAACTCTGAGGTCATGGGTCAAGGTCACAACAACAACAACAGACACACTAACACAAAAGCTGCAACGTGGTTAACACTTTGATCCCCTGGACACATTATTTTAGTTCTATTCATACTATATCAGTTGATTCATACACGTTGCAAATTAACAGCTACATTTATTTTATTATTGTCCGTATGTCGTCAGGTTGTGGTCAGATATTCTAAACTGGCTAAGACCTATAAATATTCATTTTGAATTTACACCGCTGAATATTATGTTGGGGGCACTTGATGTAAATTGCCTGCAGATGGTTAACACAATGATTCTTTTGGGGGAAAATATTTATATTTAAGGCTCAATCAAGAAGAAACTTGAATTTAGATTTTTTTTTAAAAAATAAAAGTGCAAAGCCAATTTCTTTTGGAAAAAATAATCGCAACAAATCAAGACAAGGAAGAAAAGCAGAACAAAAAGTGAGAAACATTTAAGTTTGATTAAATGTATTGAGTAGTAAATGTAAATTTGCCTATGTTTACATCCTTTTGTTCTTTTTCTTCCTTTTTTTTAGCACTTTTCTTTTCTGTCCTGTTCCGTTTTGTTTGTGTGTTTTTGTCAGTGGTGTTACATTGTATGTTTCTAAATGTGTACGTCATTGCCTGTTTCCACTAAACAACTGCAAAAGTCTTTTGTTCCTGCAGCGATCGGATATTATAACAAACATCATTTGGGTCAGACTTGGTATTGCTGCATCATTTAGTAGTATTTATTCAGTATTTATCATGATTTTGTGGTATTTAATCATATCCTTCTCTTTTTCAATTATGTCCTACTTTTAGATTCTGTTTCATTCTTACTGTGTTTGTTGTGCATCTTGCAATATGGCTTCCCTAACCCAACCCAACAGTGTGTTCATGTCTGTCTGCATCTCTGAGCCTCTCTCTGCTCATCCGGTTAGAAAGGATACTGTATTGGTTGCGGTGCTTTGCGTTCTCCTTCATCCTCTGTAAGTGCTGCTGGTGACACTTGAGACTCCAGGGGTTGTGTTTGATCTGCGGCACCACGTTTCCCTTCTCCAGGCTGAAGTAGAGAACCTCGGCCTGCTGCTGCTGCTGCTGCTGCTGCTGCTGCACCGACTCCTCACGGTTGTAACTGCAGGAAGAACAACAACAAAGGTCGACTTTAGTGTCACACAACCAGATGATGATGAACACTGTGACCTGCAGGTGTTGAAAGGGATAGTTCAACATTTAGTCAAATTGTCCCATTGCCATAATCCCTATAGTCAGTAGGTTCGTTACCTTTAATTGTCGGTGCAAGCTGTTTTTAGAACGGCGGAGCAGAGCCGTGAGCTGCTCAGAGCTACGCTACGGAGGCTCATTATGGGATTTCTTGGTTTCCCTCATCAAACTCATCAAATACACAATCCAACAACTCCACAACGCTCTGGTGGACAAGTTGTGACCTGCACATTCACCACGCTATGAGATAATAACACAACGTTACCACACAGAGTTGTTTTAGAGGGAAATTCATGCAAAACCACTGATGCACGTTGCCTTCAGGGACAGTTTTTCATCATCAGTCTCTGTATTTCCCTCTAAAACAACTCTGTGTGGTAACGTTGTGTTATTATCTCATAGCGTGGTGAATGTGCAGCTCACAACTTGTCCACCAGAGCGTTGTGGAGTTGTTGGATTGTGTATTTGATGAGTTTGATGAGGGAAACCAAGAAATCTCTGCTCCGCCGTTCTAAAAACAGCTTGCACTGACAATTAAAGGTAACGAACCTACTGCTATGACTATAGGGATTATGGCAATGGGCCAATTTGCCAAAATGTCAAAAAACTATCCCTTTAAATAACAACGTCCTCCTCCTCCTACCTCATGATCTTGTCCTCCTTGCGGCCGTGTCGTCCTCGCTCTTTGCCGTAGTTGTCGTTCTCCAGCAGCTTCTTGTTGCTCCACTTCAGCATCTTGGTCTTGGGCTCGCAGTCCGACGACGGGTCTTTGTTCTCCAGGTCTCCGGACTCGCTGTGGAGCGGGTAGGCGATGAGGCACAGGTTCCCCTCCTCATCCTCCTCGAAGCTGACCGACACCACACCTGAGACAGACAGAGAGACAGAGGAGGACACGGTGTTAGGATTTTTTAAATATTTGGTAATAACTTCCTGAATAAAACACCAGAGCTGGATTTCCCCTGAATGTCTACGTCTGCATTTAAAATTACATTTCCTTGAACATGCACTCACACTCACACACACTCAGAAAGTGGATGTGAAAGTCAGAGAGAGAAGAGGGAAGCAGGACAGAGAGTTTTACACCATCATCATCATCATCATCACCAGTAACATCGATGGTATCCAGAAAACAAGAGACAGAAACGACAAGACGAGAACAGAGTGAGATGAACAAGTTTATTTATCAGCAGCAGCAACAACAACAACAACAACACAGTAACTCATACAGAGTTTCAGTGTCAGCAGCGACATGAGGAAATGAAATAGTACATGAAGCACAGGACAGAAACTAAAACACGTCACTAAACATGTTCAGCTCTTTTTTCTTCTCAATGACTCAAGAAACACAGTGTACCGCCATGCCAGTAGCTTATTTATGACACCATCCACAAACTGGCAACGCATGTAGAGTAGACCCCTCCGACCCCCCCGCCGGGCCCCTTGTAAACGTCCATAGAAGGGCCTGTGTGTGTCTGTGTGTGTCTGTGTGTGCGTGTGAGAGTGGGGGAGGTGACGCACTGAGAATAAACATCACAGCTGCAGGAGCCGATAGAGATAAAACCTCAGACAGGAAGTAGAAGTGGAGGAGATGTGGTCGCAGCAGCAGCAGCAGCCGAGCAGGAGAGACACAAACACAACACAACACAACGACCTATAGTGCAACACAACAACAACACAACAGCAACACAACAAAACCGCAGAACACGCGACACCTTCACAGTGAAACGACCTTTAAAACAGGAGGCGACATTTAAAGTCCCCCTAAAGAGCCGTTTTAAAATGTGTATAAATGCTCTGCTATGACTATTTTTTGATTAAAATTGCTTTCCCACAAAAAAGTTGTTTAAAAAAGCTCCCAAATAGGCTAAAAACAGGTCTACTATTTCTCCCTCATTGAAAAATCTAGATTCTATGAATATTCATGAGTATGCAAATGCATAAATTGACATGTTCATAATTTCAAAAAGGGCATTTTTGGTTTAGGGGGTCACAGCAGCAGCAGCAGCAGCAGCAGCCTCGTCTCCTCCTCTGCAGCCTCGGCCTCTCTGATGTCATGTGCACTGACATCACCGTCCTGACGGGTGAAGCTCCGCCCCCTTTAAAGTCCAGAGTGCTGAGACTGAGAGCTGCAGCGTCATCAGGCCACGGTGCTGCGCCGCCACCGAGCTGAGTGAGTGAGTGTGGGAATTTATGAGTCACCGCCTCGATTCCACAGAACGGCTCATAAATCAGGAGATAAACTGGGTTTTTACAACCGGAGGATAATTCACCTGCAGCACTTTGACACCGGAGCAGATCAACATCACATCACTATCAGACACTGATGTTTGATCTGAGTCTGAGCTTCTAGAGCTGCAACTATACCGATTATTTTCATTATCGATTAATCTGTTTTTTATTTAAAGACGATTAATCGATTAGTTGTTTGGTCAATAAAACTTTAATATCAATCAGTGTTTCTCAAACCACCAGACGACATCGTCCTCAAATGTCTTGTTTTGTCCACAAACCAAAGAGAGACTCAGTTTATTGTCATAAAGGAACAAATAAACCAGAAATATTCACATTGAAGAAGCTGAATCAGAGAATCTGGACTTTTTTCTTTAAAAAACAACACAAACTGATTATTAGATTATCAAAATAATCGATTAGGGTTGGGTTAATCGATTTGTTGTTGCAGCTCTACCCTCATCATCATCATCCACAGTGAGCACAGACACAGACACACTCTGTCTAAACTAATGCAGCCTCAGTCCGTGGTGCATTCACTGCCCCCCCTCCTCCCCGTGCAGGTGAAGCATGCAGACGCCTCCTCTCCTCTGCAGCTCCTCTCTCCTCTCTCCTCTCTCCTCTCTCCTCTCTCCTCTCTCCTCTCTCCTCTCTTCTGCTCCAAATCCCACGGCTCATCCAGAGCTGTTTATAGTCCCACGCTGCTGCATAACTGAGGAGTCAGACCTCCGTCACTCGGCCGTCTGCAGACGTCTGCAGCTCCCAGTCCCACCGAGGCCTCGTCCAGGGAATCTGATAGTCCCATCAAAACTGTGTGTGTGTGTGTGTGTGTAGATGAAAGTGTGTGTTTGTGTCCATGTGGAGCAGCTGAAACCAGAGTCTGGTCCCTGTTGATCTGTCCCAGTTATTTTAGATCCAGTTGAACCGAGTCTCTCGTCCTGAAACCAGAGAAGCTGTTCGGCTCTTTAAAGAGAAGATCTGGCTGCTGCTCATCTCATCTCATCTCCTCCTGGCAGGAAGTCACACACACACACACCCCCAACCCCCCCACTCCCACTCCCACTCAACAACCTCCACCAGGGTCACATCACATCCACAGACCTGGGGTCACATTAATATGAAAAGCAGCAGCGGATCGTCTATAAATATCAACATACATTTCATTTCCTGTTGTTGTTTTTGTGATGGACAACCAGCAGCCAATCAGAGGCCACCGCGTTACATCTAAGGTATTATCTTATAATAATAATAATACGATATTTTATAATAGGAACTTGGGCATTTTTTAAATGTTTTATGGTATTTTGCATCATGCAGACGACTTAGCTTTTCTTTTCACCGACCATACAGGACGGTGTAGCTACACACCTTTCTCTAATGCACTGCACTTACACTCTCTGTGCTGTCTGTTGTCTATTTGTGTCCTTTTCTGTGTCAGGTTTTCTTCTGTATTTCAGTTTGTGTTCTGCATCTGTTGTGTTTTACATGTTGGGGCTGCACAATGGAAATCAGCAGCTATAGATAAATCTGGTGCAACCAACTCCTCATTTCCTGCAAATGATTAATGTCATTGCACAATTATCCCTTAATAAACTAAATAAATAAATACATAAAATAAAACCAGGCCTAATGATGGAGGCCTCTCCTCCTCCTCCACCATCATCATCATCATCAGCTCAGAGGAGATGAAGGAGGAGGAAGAGGAGGATTCATCATCAATGCACCACAACAACAACATCACATCACATCCAGACTAAGATTTCAGAACATTTAGGAGCATAAATCGACTTGCAAAGCAAATATTGACATGATGACAGAGTCTGCAGGTTCTCAGGTCGCACCAGCAGCAAAGAGATGAAACATTTCCACATGAGCTCTGACATCATCACATCACATCACATCACCGAGCTGCAGCAGCTACAGAGACTAGACTACAGCTGAGATCATCTCCTCTTACCTTTGTACTGGGGGGTGAACTTCCTCATCTCGGGGGGCAGACTCTTGTAGAACTGGTGCTCGCGGGGGATGAGCGGTTTGCAGATGGTCTGTTCCCCGAAGCGCAGCACGCACGAGTGGCCCCCCACCTGGTGCACGAAGGGCTCCAGCATCACCCCCCCCGCTCCTTTACCGGCTAAGATCCGAGTCTGAGTCCCGGTCCGAGTCCCGTCCGCCTGCATGAGCGCTTCCAGAGCCGGACTCATCCTCACTCCGCATCGGACAGCTGAGCTGGGGGGACCCACGGCGCGTGCAGGAGCTGGTGGTGGGGGGATTGAGGGGGTTAGGGGGGTTGAGAGGGGGGCTGATCGGCCGGATGGGGGCGCTGTGGCCTCCGACTGGAAAACAAAAGGGCTGAGCAGGAAGCACAGAGCCGAGAGCCGAGAGCCGAGATCCGCGTTTCGAGCCTTTTATTCCCTTTAGAATAAAGATCCTGGTCCCGGATTCAATAAAACACGATGGTTCCCTACGATCCGTGCGCGTGTGCGTGTGTTTTTATGTGCGTGTGAGAATAAGAAGCAGTAAACACAGCTTTTAGTCCTGTGTGTGTCTGTGGGTGTGTTTCCTCTGCTGCTGTGTGACCGAAACTGAGTGAGGACGCAGCTCGACAACCAGCGACTAGAAAAACAGCCCGACAAGCCCCGCCCCCCTCTGAGCCGCAGCCAGCCAATCAGAGAGCAGAGGCTGGCTGTCGCTGGGAGGAGACTAAGGCGCCGAGGAGAGGAGGAGGAGAGGAGAGGAGGAGAGGAGAGAGATGAAGCAGATGAAGCAAACAAAGAGGAAGGAGAGAGAGAAAAAACACACAGGAGGGGGAGGGGGGAGGAAGAGGAGGAGGAGGAGGAAGAGGAGGACAGGAGGAAAAATACTAGACACAAAAACACAACAGTCAGTTCATCTTCATCTGAGGAGCTTCATCTTCATCCTTATCTTCATCAGCTTAATCTTTATTTTACAGCTTCATCTTCATGTTACAGCTTCATCTTCATCTTCATGTTACAGCTTCATCTTCATCTTCATGTTACATCTTCATCTTCATGTTACAGCTTCATCTTCATCTTCATCTTCATGTTACAGCTTCATCTTCATCTTCATCTTCATCTTCACAGCTTCATCTTTTTTTACCTCATGTTTTTAACTTGGTTTTATCTATTTATTATTATTTCTATCTGAGTTGCGTTGCAAGAAGCTGGTGAGAAACTGTGTTTTTTTTCTATGTATGCATATAGCTACATTTGTGAGAAATGACAATAAAGTGTCTTGAGTCTTGAGTCTTCATCTTCATGTTCCAGCTCCCTCTCTGAGACTCAGGCTGCAGGTCACAGCTGATATGACCGTGTCCTCTTCTCATGCAAACAGCAGAAGGTTGAAACGTCTCTGAGGTTTAACAGGTCAGAAGAGACGGACTCAGACGGACTCAGACGACACCGACGTCACTCATGTCCAACAACACAGAGCAGAGGGACTGATCCAGATCGGAGCTCTTCCTCCAGCTGGTTAACAGCAGGAACTGGTCTCACCTGTTCACACCTGCACAGTCAATCTCACGTGAACATCGTTAAATAATCTACGAGATCTCACACCGGCTCTGCACGCAAATCAAGACAAAGTTGTTTTAAACCCAATCTGACAGACCCATCAGTATCTGACTGGAGCTTCACCTGAGCTCAGAGAAAGAAGAAGTTGATAATAAAAAAGTATTAAAACCTTTGATCACAGTTCAGGTTCAACAACAGATTTACAGGTGTGTTTTTTTGTTTTGTTTTAAAGTGCTGGTCTGTGTTTTGTGTTGCACTTCAACTTCCTGTTCATCCGTGTTGTGAAAACTTGTCACGGTGACGTTGTGGTTTCTCTGCTGCCAGACAACATTAACACATTCACCCCAGTGAGGAGCTGTAAAAAACAGCCTGACTGAAATAATAGAAACTCAGTAAACTCCCAGTAAAAGTATTTATATATACAAAATAAGTATTGAACGCGTCAAATTTTGTTTCAGAAAATATATTTCTAATGGAGCTGTTGACTTGAAGTTTTCACCAGATGTCGGCAACAACCCAACTAACTAATGCACATATACAAAGAAATCCAAACATTTATGTCTATAAACACATAAGTAATGTGTGATAAAGTGAAATGACACAGGGAGTATAAGTATTGAACACATGAAGAGAAGGAGGAGCAGAAAGGTTTGGAAAGACAAGAAAGCAGCTGGAGTCTGTCAGTGTGTACTGTAGAAAGTAATCCTGTGAGTAATCCTACTCAGTACAAAGTAATATCAGCTGCTTTAGGCCCTGTTTTTGAAGCTTTGGACGCTTTTGGTGTCAACGCACAGTAAGAAGAGTCGTCCAAGAGGCGAGGAGACTGACAGAGCTGTAGAGAGACCTGGAATCAGTATATACATATATGTTAAAGGTACATTGTGTAGGAATTCCTCCCATCTAGCGTTGTGGTTGTACATCACAAGCAACTCAGTCGTATTTTTCATGTTGCATTCACCTGAAATTGGGCATAAACAAGCCTCTATGTAAACAAGTGGTCCGTCAGCATGTGGCAAAACAATACACGTGACAATATGTTGTCATGGCGATGTCGTATTGTTTTACCGTCTTTCTCTGGACTTCTGTGACTAAAATGACATCTGGTTTGTTAGCGACGGCCGTCTGCCCGACTGCAGGTGAATGCAGCATCAGTGTAACGCTCCATTCCTCCTCACTGCGTTACCGCGGTGACTGAGCCGACAGCTCCGGTGTCTCCGCTGAGTTTCCGTGGTTACCTACCGTCACACTGCCACTTAACGTAAAAACATGGAGACACCACATGGCAGCAGCACCGAGCTTACACTGCAAAAACTCAAAATCTTACCAAGAATATTTGTCTTATTTCTAGTTAAAATGTAATTTCTAGTCAAAACAGTCCTCATTCTACTTAAAATAAGACTCATCACATAAAAAGTAGCTTGTTTTTATACACTTTTTACTTCTTTCAAGGATATTTTTACTTGAAATAAGTAGAAAAATCTGATAGTGGAGCAAGTTTTTCTTCCTTATTACGAGCACAAAAAACTTTCTTTCACTGGCAGATTTTTCTACTTATTTCAAGTGAAAATGAATTGGAAACAAGTGAAAATGATCTAAAAACAAGTTAATTTTTAGGTGATGAGTCTTATTTTAAGTGGAAAGAGATTAGTTTTGACTAGAAATGAGACATTTTGACAAGAAATAAGACAAATATTCTTGGAAAGATTTTGAGTTTTTGCAGTGTGGTTAATGAAAAACAGACTTTTGAACCAAATAATTGATTTTCGTGAATAGGGAACAGGAGAAGATACACAATGTCCCTACAGTATATATATATAATAGAGTTTATCCAAATCCCATTAGCAGAGAAGCAGTGACAGTTTTCTTCAAGGTGAGACCGTGTCCAACACTGGGAGATCATGACATAAGAGCCACGGTCCAGAAACGTCTCTCCGCTGTTACACAATAGAGAACCACTGATGTGGGATCAGACTAATATCTGCAATTACACAGAGCAAGTGACAGGAATGTAAATTGTTAGTGAGCGATGTAGGTTAGTGGTTACGAGCTGAGACCTGAGACAGATCTGCTGCTGGACCGGCCCCAGCTCCACTTGACCTTAATGGGTCTGACTGGCCGGTCAGACCCAGACCCGCTGCTGCTGCTCAGGTCAGTGGACGGTGAGCGTCTAATCACACACTAATCTCTGATGTTCCAGTTCTGTGCTGGGATTACAACTGGGAAGAAGGGGATTAAACCATCAGCAGAGGAACGAACGGCTCACTGCTGCTGCTGCTGCTGCTGCTGCTGCTGCTGCTGCTGCTGCGCTCCCACAGGTGGAGAGCTGTGGTGGTGGTCTGCTCTCTCTCTCTGTGTGTGTTACGGGATACACCACGGGCTTCCCAGAGCCTCTGATCCACGGATCAACAGAACAATACAGACCAATCACAGCAGCCGTCCATCTTACGGGAAGAAAACCACCGTCGTGTCATTTTACCATGTGAAGGGTTCAGTGGTGTGTGTGTGTGTGTGTGTGTGTGCAGTGGCGTGCACAGACTTTTTGAAGGGCAGGGGCGAAAAGGAAAAAAAGGGGCACCTAATAGCGCGTCCTCGCCACTGAAGAGGGCACTTTAGCACACGTTTTGGTTCCTAGATGTGGCTCCTAGAGGGCACTTTCAGGGCTGCCAAGTTTCAGAAAATGACAAGAGTGAGACTGTAGCGACATGGTGCGTTTGGCCGGCGACCACAGGTCGGCGGCGAAAATTTTTTGGCCTTTTTTAACGTCGATTTGGCCTGTTTTAATATCGATACCTTAAGACTAAAAAAACGTCGATTTGGCCTGTTTTAACACGTGTTTTGGCCCCCAAGAGGGCACTTTAGCACACGTTTTGGCTCCTAGAGAGCACTTTAGCACGCATTTTGGCTTCCAAGGGGGCACTTTAACACGTGTTTTGGCTCCCAAGAGGGCACTTTAGCACACGTTTTGGTTCCTAGATGTGGCTCCTAGAGGGCACTTTCAGGGCTGCCAAGTTTCAGAAAATGACAAGAGTGAGACTGTAGCGACATGGTGCGTTTGGCCGGCGACCACAGGTCGGCGGCGAAAAAAATTTGTCCTTTTTAAACGTTGATTTGGCCTGTTTTATAATATCAATACCTTAAGACTAAAAAACATCGATGTGGCCTGTTTTAACACGTGTTTTGGCTCCCAAGAGGGCACTTTAGCACACGTTTTGGCTTCCAAAGGCACTTCAACATGTGTTTTGGCTTCCAAGAGGGCACTTTAACATGTGTTTTGGCTCCCAAGAGGGCACTTTAGCACACGTTTTGGCTTCCAAGGGCACTTTAACATGTTTTTTGGCTTCCAAGAGGGCACTTTAACATGTGTTTTGGCTCCTAGAGGGCACTTTAGCACACGTTTTGGCTTCCAAGGGCACTTTAACATGTGTTTTGGCTTCCAAGAGGGCACTTTAACATGTGTTTTGGCTTCCAAGAAGGCACTTTAACATGTGTTTTGGCTCCTAGAGGGCACTTTAGCACACGTTTTGGCTACCATGAGGGCACTTTAGCACACGTTTTGGCTCCTAGAGGGCACTTAAGCACGCGTTTTGGCTCCCAAGAGGGCACTTAAGCACGCGTTTCAGCTCCTAGAGGGCGCTTTAGCACGCATTGTGGCTCCTAGAGGGCACTTTAGCACACGTTTTGGTTCCTAGAGGGCACTTTAGCACATGTTTTGGTTCCTAGAGGGCACTTGAGCACACGTTTTGGCCCCCATGAGGGCACTTGAGCACATGTTTTAGCTCCTAGAGGGCACTTTAACACACGTTTTGCCCCCCATGAGGACACTGTAACGCGCGTTTTGGCTCCCAGGGGGCACTTTAGCACGCGTTTTTCAACAATTGGGCCACGAGGGGGGGCGACCGCCCCCCCTGCCCCCCCCCTGTGCACGCCACTGTGTGTGTGTGTGTGTGTGTGTCAGATCTCTCTCCTCTGATCATAAAGTTTGTCCAAGCTAATTCTGTCAGTCTGATAAATATTAATGTTGTGACATTTTCTATAAATTAAATTCAACCTTTATTCCCACACTGTGCAGCCAATGACACGATACATAAGTTTAATATAAACAGAGTTAATACGTTTTTACTTCTTCCTACTCCTTCTCGAACGTGTTTAACATTATTTTATTTACTATTATTAGTTAATTAGTGGTAATGGTAGTTTTTTTTTGTTTTATAGGCTATATCATTTTCATTTTTTCTCTGATTATGGATATTTAGTTTGTTTGGTTTTGTTTTGATTTCACTGTTCACACATGTTCAAAATAAAGATTTCAATCATATGATGTATTATTCTTCAATGTTAAAGGGACAACGAGGAGTTTTGGAAAGCAAAGTGTTTTCACTACATTTCCCATGAGCCTCAGCGTGCACGGTGAAATTCTTGGACTGGTGCAAGACGGACGAAAGTGAAAACATTTGCCAAGAATGTTTTCATTGATCAAGAATGAAAGTCAGAGGTTGGAAGACGATCAGATACCGTCGTAGTTCCGACCATAAACGATGATTCAGCTGCGTTATTCCTAGGAAATGCTGGGTGAGTCGACCACTAAATAATAATATCAAAATAACTATAGAGACAAAACCATAGATTTATCTAAAATGGAGCCACTAACAAGTGGTAACGTAGATTCATCCACATTAATATGAGACTCTTTAAGAACCAAATACAAACTCACACACTTTATACTAATCCTCATCATACAATACTATTTGTTTTGTTGCTGCGGGAGAAGATAAAACAAGTTTACTTGAATGACACATTTCCCTAAACAGTTTGTGTCAAAGAGACAGAAAGTGAAAGTGACAGAGACGTGACTTCGCTCTCGTCTCGTCTCTGATCCTGAAACTGAAGTAAATGTTGAAGCTGCAGAAGAACAAACGGCTTCTGTTCACACACACGGCTCTGCTCAGCTCAGCTCGGCTCTGCTCTCACAGTGTCAGTTCAAGTGTGTGTGAGTTGTGTCGTCTTTTCTCTTCGGCTGCGTCACTGTCGCCCTCATGCACCAGTGTTATGTCAGTGTTGCACGGCTTCCCCGCCATCGGGTCACGGGTCCGTGGCCCGGGACAAAGGCCCAGGATCCTCGGTCCAGCTCTGAAACAAAGCAGTGATGCAACCTCCTCCTCTTCATCCTCCTCCTCCTCCTCTGTGCATAGAGCAGTGATGATGTGGAGAGTCTCCAACCAACACAGAGGAGGCCGGAGACGACAGAGACAATCACAGAGAGAGACAGAGAGGACGGGTCAGAACTGAGAGCCCGCCGTCCACACGAATACGGATTTAATGAATCTGTATAAGTATATTAACGTTTCAGCGTTTTGTCCAGATGGAAATGACGTTTTCAGGGGGTGAAAATTGTATTTTTTTGGTTCCAGAACGGGAAATTCTGAAAACGCAGCCCCAGTGGTTTAGACGCCCAAAACTACCACAAAAGGCAGTTAATTACATGATGATGTTAATAAACAGCCAAGAAATAACAATTAATTGCGTGATAATGTCTAGAAACAGCCCAGAAATATCGGTCAGTTGCAACGACTTGGTGGAGAAAAATTCTGGCCGTTCCCAAAAAATGTAAAGCATCATAAGCATGAAAAGCATCTGATGAAAAACATGACATTACTATGAACATTATGACATAATTAGCGGCCTGTGAATTGGGATAACCCGAACGGTTAGTCCTCGGTATGGTCCCTTCTTATCTATGTTCACTCCTCCGTGGAGCAGAAAACCGGTACGCCTTAAGGTCCAGTGATATTTATTGCTTGAATATTCCACGAGTGTGGACTGAATTAGAGAAAAAAGCGCTCAGTTTCGCCGCCCCATCAACTAATGGTGGTAGGTAAGCTAACGGCGGTAGCTAAGCTAACAGCAGGACGTCAGCTGTTAAAACCCTCCCGTTGTGGGACACGACATGAAACTACTCCAGTTAGCTCAGTCATGTTGGAACTCAGATATCCACTGGAGAAAATATTTTTTCATGGAGCGTTTATTGAGTCACTGAGTTATTAAAGTTAAACAGGTAGCTAACCGTTAGCCCGGCTAATCTATGATAACCATACAAAAACATGCACACAGAAATATGTTTGTCCAATCATTGGTTTTATAAACTTTACAAACATCAGATTAGTCTAAACGGTGATAGTATAGTGACGTGAAAATGAGATCTAGAGAAACTCTCTGTCTATTGTTCTAAAGCTGGTTTGGTGTTATTATTATGCTCAGTGGCGTCATTTGGGTATGGCGGTGTATGGCACTCGCCATACCTTGACTTTGGTAGAAAATGTTCAGAGTACTGGCACTTATAGATTTTAACCCCTGGCGTACCGGGACTTTTTACGGCGTACTGGGACGGCGTACAGTGTCCTGTTGTAATTCTCTCTGACCGATTCGCGATAGTGTTGCCTCTTTCTCACCCGCTCCTCTCTGCTGCTCCTCTCTCTGTCTCACTGAGGGGCGGGGCTGCCTCGCGCCGTGCGCTGTGTCTGTGAGAGCGTGTGTACGAGTGCACGCCGCTGCATCACAGATGTAACTCTGACTGTATAACTCCATGTGCTGCAGACGTGAATGTGGAGCGACTAAAACCTTCGTGAGTTATAAAGCCATCAACACGACTTCCCCGTGGTGCCTGCTAACAACTTAGCCTACCACTTATTCCACATGCTGAAATATGAGTCATATTTCAGTGCTTGTTTGGCTAACACTAGCTACTTAGAGCACAGTAAAATGAAAGCTCTTATTTGAGAAACACAGTGAAGCTGCTGCAGTCATCTTGTTAAGAACAGGCTAATGACAGCTGTCTGTGAGTGTGAAGCTGTTTATCTTGTCACAAATCACAAAAACTTCTAATTGAGACAAACAAGTCCCAAGCAAGCCCCTCTCTAACATTAGGCTACCTGAATGTAGTGAATCACAGCAGCAACAGGAGGAATCACTCATTCAATTTAGTTGTGAAAATTTTAATTTGTTTCCAGATTAAATTTATTCTGACTTTGCTGTTAAACTTTGCTGTTCTTACTGTAGAAACATGTACTGTAGATTAGCAGTGAATGAACTCATTTTGCAATAATTTGTTGACACAAAAGAAATTAAGACAGGATACAGACACCTTTTATGGAGTGGATAAACTTAAAATAGCCTATTCATTTGTCTTCAGAGATTATTTACAAATGGATTTTAACAAGAAAATACTTGTTAAAAATCTTTGTAGAAGGTGAGTCAGGGTTCCCATGTGTCCTGGAAAAACCTGGAAAATGGTTATCCAGTCATGGAAAACACATGGAAATTGAGAAAATGTGTCAAAGGTCCTGGAAAAGCTTGAGATGTCCTGGGAAATTATTTATCACACTATTACATCAGCTACCAGCTCTGTTTGACTTTTTCAGACCCCACTAATGATTTATTTTCCAAAGTTATATGAACCCTTGTGTCCAATCCATAGCTTGTGTCCAATCCATAGCATTGATAGTGATAATTCAGAAAGCTTCGTGATTTTGCTCTCAAATCACACCAGATTGCTGCATTTCAATTTACAATGTGCTCAAATTTTCGGCCGGGGGGCTCTACCCCCCGGACCCCCCGGGGACGGGTTGTTTCTTGCCATACCTTGTCTAAAACTGAAATGACGCCACTGATTATGCTATTTGCATGTTTTAACCATGGATAAAGGAAGGGAACAGCTTATGAGGATCCAAATAAAGAGTTTCAGATCTGGACTGTTGCACCGAGGCTTCAGTCACATTGTTGTGTTGCACGTTTTAGAAGCAGTGAAACCTCCGTCCCACCCTGACACTGATACCACACCAGAGCTGTGAACTGTGAGCTGTGAGCTGTGAGTCGTGTGGGTTCATATCGTATATGGTGTGTTGTTGTCGGACACAAAGGGTGAAACTCCAGACTGAGTGTGAGTGAGTTTTATATTCTCCACCTCTCCGTGGATCTGGGCCCTCCCCCTCATTCCCAGACACGTGAGGAAGTGGAACATGGGTGTGTATGAGAAGTCGGCTGTGTGTGAAGAGGGAGGAGGAGGAGGAGGAGGAGGAGGGGGGAGGGGGCGCCCTCATTTACTGCTGCTGCTGCTGCTGCTGCTGCTGCTGCTGCCGGTCACTCAGCTTAATACAAGTGTGTTGATAGTGATGAGTGAGTGTTGTTGGTGTTGTTCGGTGACACTCACCAAGGCTGAGTCAAGGACGAGCTTGTTTACTCCTCAACTCACATTGTGTCTGATGGATCAAACAAAAAAAAAGCTTTATCTGATCACACGACAGAAACACCAGCTGACTGATAAAAACACAATCCTACACTGCAAAAACTCTACATCTTTCCAAGAATATTTGTCTTATTTCTTCTCAAAATGTCTCATTTCTAGTCAAAATAATCTCGTTCCACTTTAAATAAGACTCATCACCAAAAAAATTACTTGTTTTTAGATCAATTTCACTCGTTTCAAAGAAATTTTCACTTTAAATAAGTAAATCTGCCGTCTGTGTGCTTGTAATAAGAAAGAAAAACTTGCTCCACTATCAGATTATTTTAAGTGAAAAAATGCTTGAAAGAAGTAAAAAAGTGTCTAAAAACAAGCTACTTTTTATGTGATGAGTCTTATTTTAAGTAGTTTTTGACTAGAAATAAGACAAATACTCTTGGTAAGTTATTGAGATTTTGCAGTGCATCACCTGGATGGAGGCGTCGTCATCAGAAACGTTTGTCTTTACTGTTCAGTTTATTACAACCAGGATGTTTGTTTGCAACGTGCAGCAGCAGAGACATGTGTGTGTGTGTGTGTGTGTGTGTGTGTGTGTGTGTGTGTCTGCAGCCTGAGTCACTGACAGAATACGACTCGTATCTGAAAGTCCTGGGTGCGTTTGGTTTGAGTAAATAAAATCATAAAACGTGAGTCAGGCTCAGAGAGATTAAATAAACAGACAGTGTGAAGGACGAGAACCGGACTGAGCTGCTGCAAACACACACACACATGAGAGCTGAGCTGCTAATAACGCTGGTTACAGTCAACAGCCCGTCTGTCTACACACACACACACACACACACACACACACACACAAACACACACACACACACACACACACACACACACACACACACACACACACACACACACACAGGTGAGTGATAATAACTGGATTATATGAAGAAGGAAAAATTAGAGGAATATGCACTAAATAAAAATGGCCGTTAAGATGAAACTGAAGAGGAACTCTTTAGGATTTCCACCTGAACTCTGCTCCATGTGTCCCTTAGCTCCCAGCTTCAGAGTAACAGTGCTGGTTAAAGGGATACTTCACCGTCAAGCCAAGGAAGGGTCTGGAGAACTTTCAGAGTCATCAAAACTCTTTAGGAGTTCCAGGGGGGTCCGACTGGTGACGGGTTTTCATATAATGGCGGTGGATAGAGTTCACTTCTGATTGGTCCAAAACACACACTATGAAACATCCAGATACCTCCATACTGCTCGTCCTACTGACCCAAGTGTCCTGAAGCCCAAACATGGAAAAGTTGTTGGGAAAATATTAAAGCAGAAGTAAGTGGTCCGGTCGTTTTGGCTAATGCTGCGTTCAAGGCAGGCTTTTGAAACCGTAAATTACAGCTTCAAGTCACGACTTACGACTTTGTAGCGTTCCAGGCAACCCACTCGTGTTTCTCCGACCTGTTTTACCTGTGAAAGTCACTATAACGGCCACTCGTAACTTCTGACCCGTGAAGTCGTACCAGATCGAACTGGTACCACTTCACAGGTCGGAAAAACACGAGTTACGAGTTGCCTTGAACGCACCATAACGTCTTGTCAGCCGATGGAGTTAGCAGCCCCCGCCCTCGTCATGGATCTATTGGTCCTCGTCCCTACGTCACCACATTCAGGCGCATCCCTTTGCTGCACACACAGAGAGGACCGCCCCTTTATGCCGTTCTCTCTCCTCATTGGATAAAGGTTGTAGGATACAAGGAAAGTTTTCTCCTGGGCTCAGAGCAGAGCAGAGTGACTGACAGACCCGTGTTTCAGACCAAACACTCTATAGAAGTGATTGCTGTCGGAAGATACAACTATTTAAGACTTATATTAACACAAATATATCACTTACTTCTGCTTTAATGTGATCTCTGTTTTTATCCTTGTTGTAGCAGCAGCTCCCAGTGGCTGTTGATGTTTGTGCACATGCGCGAGATTTGCTGCGAGATGTTGGTTGATCGTTATAAACCATTGGATGTTTGATGTAAACACAGAAGAACATCTCACAGCCACTGGGAGCTGCTGCTACAACAAGGATAAAAACAGAGATCACATTCATGTTTTCCCAACAACTTTTCCATGTGGCGGCTTCAGGACACTTGGGTCAGTAGGACGAGCAGTATGGAGGTATCTGGATGGTGAATTATCCATTTTGGGTGAAGTATCCCTTTAAATCAACTTGAAACTGACTTGTAACTAGTTCCAGGGAGAATGGAGGCTCTCTGCCGGTAATCTCTTGTTGATAACAGATAAGACTACACAGACATACACATGGTAACATGGTGAATAACCTTATCCACCGCTCCATGGAGTGACTGAGTCCTGAGAGGCCCAGGCTGAATGTTGTGTTTACAGACGGACTCTCCCTTTAACTTCACAGCTTCACCTCAGATTCTTCAACATGACACATTCCTGAAGCTGCACCGAGCTCACACTGATCCTCATAAAAACAACAACGACTTCCTGTCCAGCTCACAGCCACCTGGAGGAGAGGAAACACGGTCATGTGACTGAAGTGAGAGTAGAAAGCTGCTCTGACATTAAACACACTGACCATCGCCTCAGAAGATAAACAACACACAAGTTTATGTGTGTGGTGTGTATGGAGCAAGCAGCGGCAGGAAACACCCACACACAGACACACACGCACACATACACACACACAGACAGACACAGTGTCAGAGATAAATACATGCAGTCACCAGATGCCTCGACAACAGCCGCTGATTGCAGTGTTTAAATTGTGTGCAGCCTTTAAGTAGCTGCAGATAAAAAGCCTGTTATCAGCCGGAGCTCAGACCTCGACCCACTGATGCTGCACTCATCCCAATAACAACAATATAGAATAATAGCAATGTAAAATAACAATGATATAACATAATAGCAATATACAATAACGATATAAAATAACAATGATATAAAATAACGATATAAAATATAAAATAACAGCGATATAAAATAACGATATAAAATATAAAATAACAGCGATATAAAATAACAGCGATATAAAATAACGACGCTACTTTTTTCAGTAACAGTAATCAAAATAGTTACTATTTCCTCCGTTATAACGCTGTTATCGTTACTGATAATAAAATGCACCGTTACTTGGCTCAAGAAATCCCGTCACAAAATAATAATACACATTTTAAAGTGTAGTTTGTATATAGCTACACATTTGTTTCAGTCCATAAACTAGTCGTAAAAAAGCAGTTTTTATCTGGAACTAACCAACTCACTCAGTATCCCTCCGCCTGTCTGTGTGGAGGGATACTGAGTGAGTTGGTTAGTTCCAGATAAACAGGAGGTTTAGGGAGGAGGAGTCCAAGTAATTTGACATATTTCAGCATTTTATTTATGTATTTAAGTAATGCAATAGTTATTTTTCCCGGTAATTAGTTACTATGTAGTAACTAGTTACTTCTCAGTTACAGGAGGGCAGGTGAGGAGCAGACATGACGGAGCACAAACCAGTTTGTGTTTGTCTCAGTGTTGTGGCCCAGTTTCTGCTCCAGCAGATCAATGCTCTGGTACGTCGCCATGGGAACAGCCTGGAGAGGACAGAGTGTGTGTGTGTGTGTGTGTGTGTGTGTGTGTGTGTGTGTGTTGTGTGTGTGTGTGTGTGTGTGTGTGTGTTCTGTGTGGGAAGAGACTCCAGGTTTCACTGTGAAGATGCTTTGATCAGAAACAGTTTCTATTTCCAGAGAAAAGAAGAAAAATTCTTCACCTCCTTCTCCTTTATTCTTCACCTCCTTCTCCTTTATTCTTCACCTCTTCCTCCTCCTCATCTTTCATTCTTCTCCTCCTTTATTCTTCACCTCCTCTTCCTCTTTCATTTTTCTCCTCCTCCTTCATTCTTCACCTCTTCCTTTATTCTTCACCTCTTCCTCCTCATTATCTTTTATTCTTCTCCTCCTTCAGTCTTCACCTCCTCCTCCTCATCTTTCATTCTTCTCCTCCTCCTCTTTCATTCTTGTCCTCCTTCTTCAGCCTTCTTCACCTTCTCTTCCTTTATTCTTCACCTCCTTCTCCTTCAATCTTCTCCTCTTTCATTCTTCTCCTTTATTCTTCACCCCTTCCTCCTTCATTCTTCAACTCCTGCTCCTTTATTCTTCACCTCTTCCTCCTCCTCATCTTTTATTCTTCACCACCTCCTCCTCTTTCATTATTGTCCTCCTCCTTCAGTCTTCACCTCTTCCTTCAGGTAAACACTTTACACTTCACACGTCTGCGTCCAGTTCTGTGTCTGCTGGTCTGTTACTGAGCTGCTGCTGCTGACTCAGTGTCTGACACTGTCTATAACCCCACCTTGACCTCTGACCTCTGACCTTTGCCGTCTGGGAGTAGCAGCAGCGACCGACGGTGGTGATGATACGATGCTGAGCTCCAACACCGACACCGACTCCCTGATCTCTGATTTCCCCTCAGACCTGGAAACATAATTAGGTTAGATTCCACGAGGCTGGTCCAGGATCAGTTTGGCCCGGCTGCAGCTCCGTCTGCACGCGGCGTCTGGGCTCGGTCCAACGTCTGGTCCACGTGCCGCCGGGCCTCAGACAGATCCCTCCTCTCCTGCTGCCCCACTTCCTGTTCGGGCCCCGTCACAGTCCAAGGATATTATTAAATGTCACTGTCAGACGACGGGACGACGCTGAGTGAATCTGAAGCTGCTGGAACTTTTACACATTTTACACTTGAAAACATTTTCTAAACTGCAAAACTCTCCTCTTGTTTTGTAGTGAACAGCTGCTGCAGGAATTCACTGCACAAAACCGTCAATATTTCAAAACTAGACCCGACTCTGATAGAAAACATCTGTCTGCTTTATACAGAGTCTTCATGCAAAAGTTTGTCCAGTCAAGTGGCAGATGAAATGATCTCCAAAAGACATAAAGTTAAACATGAAACACTCTTTTTTTCCCAATATCTTCATCAACATCAGTGTATTATTGTAGTTTTCTACAGTTTCAGAGTGAAAAAGGGAAACAAAGCAGCAGCAGCAACAGAACGGGAAACCCAGGAGACTGGAGCTCTCAGAGAACTTTGACCAAGGTACCAGACTAGAGATTTACTATTTACTAGGACTGGGTATAAAAAAATCTATTTTCCGATTCATATTGAACTTCATTTGATATTTTAATGTACACCACTGCACTTTTAATGTACAGTCTGCAGATGTGAAACTCTTTTGCTGTTCCTGCACATATCAGCCATGTGTGTGTGTGTGTGTGTGTGTGAGGGACTATAGGTTCTGTGTGCTCCCACTGTGTTATGTAACAGTCCAGTGAATCCAATCTGACTTGTATAAATGTGCATTAATGTAAACATGAATATTTTTGATATAAAAAAGTTAGATTTTTCCATCTTTGGACAATTTGCAACATTAGTTTTATAACAAAAAACTCTTTCATACCAAGTAAATTGGTATTAAACTAAAAAATCCTGAAATGAATCAATATCGAATTGAATCGAATCGGGACCATGTGAATGGGAACTATGCAGGGGGCCCAGACCTTTTTCCTTTTCTGTCAGTTTGAACATGGAAAAGATGGAAATAAAAATGTAAATGTGTCATCTGTAACTTTATGTCTTTTGGAGATCATTTCATCTTCCACTTGATGAACTGTCATTTAAGGATTTTTTAGTTTAATACCAATTTACTTGGTTATGAAAGAGTTTTTTTTGTTACAAAACTAATGTTGCAAATTGTCCAAAGATGGAGAAATCTAACCTGTTTATTATTAAAAATATTCATGTTTACATTAATGCACATTTATTTAACATGCCCCACTCCAGAAGTAAACAGTGCAACATGCAGTGGTGTACATTAAAGATCAATGAATCTTCAAATGAAGTTCAATATGAATCAGAAAATTGATTTTTTTTTTTTTTAAACCCAGTCCTAGTAAATAGTAAATGTCTTGTCTGATACCTTGGTCAAAGTTCTCTAGAGCTCCAGTCTCCTGGTTTCCCATTCTGTTGCTGCTGCTGCTTTGTTTCCCTTTTTCACTCTGAAACTGTAGAAAACTACAATAATACACTGATGTTGATGGAAATATTGAAAAAAGAGTGTTTCATGTTTAACTTGATGTCTTTTGGAGATCATTTCATCTTCCACCTGATGATGAACTGTTCACACTAAGAGACAACCTTTGCATGCCAGTGTAAATTTATGATTAAAACAACCACCAGTGTGTTTAGTAAAAAGGTGTGATTCTAAACAGTGGATGTGTAGAGAGTCGGTCTGAGTTTACAGAAGATTCTTCTTCCTTTAAACAAACGCCACAGTGATCCTGCTCTGCGGCTCCGCAGCGCTCCGTCCAAGGAGCTGTCAACACGCTCGCTATTTAGGAGCGTGCTGCGACGCTCGTGTGGTTTCCTGAGTCCTGAGAGCAACAGAAACACATGCGCTCGCTCACACACACACACACACACACACACACACACACACAGGAACATTGCAAAACTGGATGTACATAAAAAATATAAAAGAAATCCTCAACATGTGTGTGAGAACAAAACAAGAGAACAAGGATCAGAGAGTTCAGAGGGAATCAACCCCTCATTGATATGCTGATCAGCCCGTGAGGCCTGAAGCAAACACAGCAACACAACTCAGTATTCAGGATTAACAAACACATTGGTATGAATTTGTTTTCATGCAGCTTGGCCTCAGTCCTGCAGCTCGGTGGGCGGAGCCTCGGCCTCCGCTGAAAAGGAAAACAAACTTTCTAACCTCATGGCCTACATGAGTTTTTCATGAGAGTTTTTTTTTTTCTTGGAGGAACATGAGCAGCTTTATCTCTGGTATGTTCCCCGAGGCGAAGAGTTAATAGAGAGCAGCAGAGAGCAGAGGTGTAAACACTCGGCTTTCAGCTTAAAACCTTCAGAAACTCAGAGTGTGTTTGTGTGTGTGTGTCTTACTAGTCTGTGACTGTTGTTGTTGTTATGTATGTATGTATGTGTGTGTGTGTGTGTGTGTGTGTGTGTGTGTGTGCAGCTCTGCGTTTCCTCACAGTTCACTGTACATTAACAACTTCCATATGACACAAGTATGTGAGCGAAGGAAAAAAAAGAAAAAAAAGAGTCTCTTTTACATAAACAAACCCACTCCTCCACGTGTTGCTCAGGCCGTCACGTGCAGCCTGAGACGGCCAAAATCTGGAACCATAATATTTTGATTTTCATGCACGCACACACACACACACACACTGACATGCACGCACACACACACACACACACACTGACACACAGACGCGCTTGTGTGAGCCGAGGACTCGTGCACGGTGCTGAAGATTCAGGCCAAAGCAAACAAAGCACCGAGACGTTCACCATTGAAGGAACTTCCTAGAAGCTGAAGTTCATTAGGTCACGTTAAAGTTTTGCAGCTTCTCACTGGACTCTCCAACAACCGCCTCTACAGTTTACTGCTCTTTAATCCCTGGAGATTCTTATTCTGTTTCTACAATCCTACACTGCAAAAACTCAAAATCCTTCCAATAATATTTGTCGTATTTCTTGTCAAAATGTCTCATTTCCAGTCTAAACTAATCTCTTTCCATTTAAAATAAGACTCATCGCCTAAAAATGAACTTGTTTTTAGATAATTTTCACTTGTTTCACACAGATTTTCACTTGAAATAAGTAGAAAAATCTGCCAGTGAAAGGAAGTTTTTTGTGTTTGTAATAAGAAAGAAAAACTTGCTCCACTATCAGATTTTTCTACTTATTTCAAGTGAAAATCTGCTTGAAATAAGTAAAAAGTGTTAAAAACAAGCTACTTTTTTATGTGTAATATATATAATATACTTATTTTAGGTATAATGAGATTTGTTTTGACTAGAAATGACATTTTGACTAGAAATAAGACAAATATTCTTGGTAAGATCTTGAGTTTTTGCAGTGTAAAGACAATTTGTTGGATTACATCTGGTGGACGGCGGGGTCATGGGTTTGGGTTTAGTCGGGGACAAAAGCTGCAGCTTGTCCTTGAAATTCAGATTAATGAGCAGGAGATAAAGTGCTGGCTTTGTGTTTTTTTTCTTTCTTTGTTTGCGTCTGGTCCAAAAAAGTGCAACCAACCAAGGATTTATTTTTGGATCATGAACGTCGTCCTCACCTTTGTACGCAGTGATCTCTCCGTCAGTTCACTTCACCGTGCACCAGTTCTATTTTTCCTGAAAAAAGAGAAGAAAAACAGTGTAAACACGTTCATCTGGTGAAAGCCGGACTCAGGACTCCTCCCACTCCTGGCTCCACTCACAGCGTGTTTTTCTTCTCAGTCTGCAGATGTGAAACTCTTCTGCTGTTCCCGCACATATCAGCCATGTGTGTGTGTGTGTGTGTGTGTGTGTGTGTGTTGGAGGGGGAGGAGGGGACTATAGGTTCTGTGTGCTCCCACTGTGTTATGTAACAGTCCAGTGAATCCAATCTGACTTGTATCTAAACCCCATGACTTTACATTGACTCAGAGAACAGGCCGTCCTGCAGACACACACACACACACATACAAGCGCACACAGTTGTTGATAATAACATCTGGGACAGTCTAGTTTATAGTATTATGTTGTTGAAAAAACACTTTCTCTGACATCACGGTTCTGTGTTTTTGCAGCTTTGACCTAAATAACTTGGTGTTTTTTTTCCCCCTAAAAACACAAAGCGGCGACACGAGGCAGCGACGCGTGAACATGAAGGTCCAGGATTTTACAGAGGTCATAGGTCGAGTAGGAAAACGACCAGGTGCATGCTGGGAGGAGAGTTTATAGCTTTTATACTGTGAGATAAGCAGCATGAAGTCACTCCCAGTCCCAGTCACAACATCTGTCCACGTCCTCGTCTGCAGCCGCCTCTGTTTGCATGGAGGCTTCACTCTGCTTATCACTGATCAATGATCAATAACTCCATTGACAGTGGATCTTATTCTTATTCTCCTGTTCCGACCTGAGTGGAGCAGATGAACCTGTTTCTCCAGACAGAAGTTGATCTTTTACTCTCCCACAATAATCTGTAACGACTAATCTGCAACAGTCTGAGTGCTGCTAAAAACTATAATCTGCAATTCAGCAGCGAGTGAAGCAATGTGTTTGTTTGTTAGATTCTGAGATTGGCTAGCGGTCGCCAGGTTGCTATAGAAACTGCACAGATCAGATCAGGTTTCTGGCTCAAGTGACATTTGCATTTATCCCCGAGCTTCATAAAGAGACTGAGACAAGAAGGAAACGTGTGTCGACCTGGGGGCGAACGGCAAAACGGGTCAAAAGAGTCAATTTACAATTTACACAAGTAATGGAAACGCTGCTGTAAATCTCTAGTTTCAACGTGTGAATACACCACGTGTGTCATTATAAACACAGAGTGACCAGCTCATGGTCGTGTGTCTCAGGATTAGTGTCAGTTCACTGACTAACCAGATAACACTGGTCACAATGAGCCGGTTGTTCCCCAGTTACAGTTAAATCTCATGTTTTCGCAGAACTTAATGATTCTCACAGTGAAGTTGACCTTTGATAGTTTAGATATACAAAAGGTCAAAAACACAGGTCGCTGCGTCCCATTGCATCCTTCAGAGGTCGCAGGCAGCAGCTTTGGAGGCTTCAACCGTTGGTAAATGGGACGGTCTATCTTTCAGAGTATTTCCTGATTGCTTCCGAATGCAATAAACATCTAACCAGTCCCTCCAGGATTTCGCGGGCTTTTTTTGTGATTGTTGCGGCCTAAAATGCCTGAATTTGCGGCCACATTTTGAAAAAATTGCGGTGCATGTTGCGATGTTTTAAGCCCTTTTGTTGCGATTAAATTGTGGGAGACAGCGAAAGTTGCAAAAAAAAGTTGCAGTTTTGTTCTGAATAATTAAAAATCAAAGGAAAATTGAAAATTTTGAAATGTCACAAATTAATGTGATGTCATGTTATACCAGCAATTTTCCACTTGTTATGAAAGGCACAGGAAAATTATATAGAGTTGAAAGTTGTTTTACTTTTAATTAAAATGTCCGTTTAAAAATCGTGGTAAAAGAACTGTTTTATTAAAACAGTCCAGTTTTTGAATAAAAAGGGGAGGGTGGCTACTCAGGTCCAGGGCCTTAGGATGGGGGAAGGGGCACCTGGCCGCCGGCTGCTCCGCTCCGGCCCTGCAGTGGCGCACTCACTGGATTCCCCCTCGGCGAGTGCTGCGGGGTTGACACAGCCTCGGGTGGTCAACCAGGACAACTCGCACACTCAACACGTTCAACTCAGCTTGTGTTCCTTTACTTATCACTTTGTGCACGTTGTATCAAGTTTCTTGCCGTCAGCCCAGCCACGCTGTTCCTCTGTGGACTCACTTTCAACCACCACTCCGTCCAGACTCGCACTCTCTGCTGTGTAACTCGCGGAAAGCACCAATGATTGGTCCAATTTGCGGAGAAGTTGCGGTGATTGTACAAAATTGCAAGATTGCAAAAATTCGCGGGGATTGGCTGAATTTGCGTTAATTGTTGCGATCGCAACATCGCGAATTCCTGGAGGGAATGTCTAACGTCAAACATTTCAAGGTCAAGGTCAAGGCTCCTTTATTAGTACCAGACGGTAAATTTGTAAATTTGAAACTGAAAATGTCTGAACTCGTATCCTCATCTGGACATTAATGTAATGTAATATAATATGCGCTTTTTGCACTAGTTCTGCGTCGGTATTAAGCTGCTCTAAACCAGTGGTTCTCAACTGGTGGGTCGGGACCCAAAAGTGGGTCGCAAACCCGTTCTGGATGGGTCGCAGAAAGCTGTTCAAAAAAGTAAATAATATTTAATGCACATGTGATGTTGGACATGTCTTTTATTTTGAAAAATAACTTATATTGAAAGGCACGCGTCACGTGATATCAGTTTCTTATTAATGTGGCCTGAATGCAGTGAATCTTTGGGTCTTTATTTTGTGCAATTTGATATTTATTCACTTTTGTGAACATGCTCTGAATGCAGAGATGCATTAGAAGTCAAATATATCATTTTGTTGGTCTCCATTTTGTGCAGTTTGATATTTTTTTATTCACTTCCGTACATGCAGACTCCCCTGCTCCTTGCACTTTGTTTTAACTTATACTGAATTGTGGCACTATTTATTGTAATGTATTTGTATCTTATGGATGTTTGTTGACGACGTCTGCTGCTGCCTTCTTGGCCAGGTTTTTTTTTACCTGGTTAAATAAAGGTCAAATTAAATTAAAAATGACGGTCCAGCCTCCTAGAACCGGCAAGAGAAGGCCAGATTTGGAGAAGCCTTTGAATTGGGACAGGCCTTGTTGTGACGCTGCAACGTTATCGTATTCAACTGCGTCCACTGAAGGATGCAGCCGCTGAATTGACCTTGTACCTTTGGCTTCCATGTGTTAATCAGTTAATCTGAGAGTCCAAGTGAATGTTAGTGTCAGATATCATATGGACGGACAGAGAGAGGGTTTGTACAAATGGGCTCCATGTCCAGGCCTCGATCTGGATCACGGCCGTCGATACGACACCAGCTCAGATAAAATCAAACCAGTTTTAATTTGGTTTTAATTAGCGCCTTCGACAGTCCCGACCTCCACATGTTGATCAGTGCCATATATTGTAATGAGACACCAGACCGTCAATACGTCCCAGTCAGTCCCACTTTGGACAGCGCTGTTAATCAACAATGAGCCGGTCAATGCAGCAGCTCTGGGTCACCAGTTCTCCACAGCGTACGAAGCAGCCGACATGTGCTGCTTCCCGGCCGAGGCCTTAACGAGCTGCTTAATTCACTGTCCAGATGGGTTTGTTGATTCTGAGTGAGTCACCGCCAATGTCATTAACATCAGCATCCACTCCAAAATGCCATCCCAGGGGATTTTTTTTTAGTCTGAGTCAGGAGGGAGAGACACAGAGACCGAGACACGACCTCCTCTGATCCGGGAAGTGAAGCAGATTCCTGGTAGGACTCTACTGAGAAACACTGAGATACAGTTTGTGGACGTGCCTAATGGTTTCACTTCAGGGTCTCAGGGTTTACGAGGGAGCACAGTGAAAGGAAGTGGGTTAAAGTCGAGCACCGACCTCCAGGACTGAGATGGAAGGGGCCAGAAACTGTTGCCGTTTGATTGGCCCATGGAGGCCCCCCCCAAAAAAAATGAGTCAATAAACATCTTTACAGCCAAAATAGTTCAAAATAACTCTACAACAAATACCTCCCCTGACTGAAATTGAACCGAGGTTGAATTTATGCATCATTGAGGATCGAGCATCAGGTGAGTGTCCACAAACCAGTTGGACAAGACAAGACAAGAAGACAAGACAAGACAAGACCAGACAAGAAGACAAGACAAGACCAGACAAGAAGACAAGACAAGACCAGACAAGAAGACAAGACAAGACAAGACAAGACATGTTATGATACGAAAACATGTCTCTACTTTCTGAGTTTTCACCAAGATCTCCAGCTCATCATCACTCTTGTTGGGCAGAGAGTTGATATTTACCATGGTAAAGGACCTACAGTGCATCTCCACCTCCAAGCCTTTAACCTTTAACCTTTGCACCACCAGCAGATATTCTGGAACATTTTAGTTGTTAAAGCAGAAGTAAGCGATATTTTTGTGTTAATATAAGTCTTAAATAGTTGTATCTTCCGACAGCAATCACTTACATAGAGTGTTTGGTCTGAAACACGGGTCTGTCAGTCACTCTGCTCTGCTCTTAGCCGAGGAGAAAACTTTTCTCGTATCCTACAAGTTTTATCCAATGAGGAGAGAGAACGGCATAAAGGGGCAGTCCTCTCTGTGTGTGCAGCCAAGGGATGCGCCTGAATGTGGTGACGTAGGGACGAGGACCAATAGATCCATGACGAGGGCGGGGGCTGCTAACTCTGTCGGCTGACAAGACATTATGGTGAGTTCAAGGCAACCCGTAACTCGTGTTTTTCCGACCTGTGAAGTCGTACCAGTTCGATCTGGTACGAGTTCACGGGTCAGAAGTTACGAGTGGCCGTTATAGTGACTTTCACAGGTAAAACAGGTCGGAAAAACACAAGTGGGTTGCCTGGAACGCTACAAAGTCGTAAGTCGTGACTTGAAGCTGTAATTTACGGTTTCAAAAGCCTGCCTGGAACGCAGCATTAGCCAAAACGACCGGATTGCTTACTTCTGCTTTAAAGAATGAGAAGGTGCAGCAGCTGAATCTGAGCTTCAAAACCAACGACTCAAAAACTCTGAGTGATGTTACAGACGTTACATCCACCTTTATATCCAGTCTGTATGTATATAAAGTAGTTCAGTGTCTCCATTAACCAGATCTACACACTCACAAGCTGTGTCCCAAGTCAGGGGCTGGATACTTCAGAGGTCGCAGCCTACAAGTTGGTAAATGGGACGGTCGAGCCTTGTTTCCTAATTGTGTCCGAATGCAATCAACCTCCAAACATCAAACATTTGAAAGTGGTGGCTTTTTTACACTTCCACTGGCTCCACAGCTCCTCACATCGGGCGGAGCGGGGCTATCATGGCTATAGACCTTTTCAGAGAGTATAAACAAAGACAGGTGTGGCTCATTAGAAAACGCTCTGGTACACTAAATGGAATGGAGCCTTAATTAGTATCCTTGGTAACACCTGTATTTGTTTATACTCTCTGAAAAGGTCTATAGCCAATGTTCCAATTCATGTGTGTGTGGTGAACCACAAACTATGGCACACCTCATGAGATGAGGTACAGCTCCACAATGCACCGTAGAAGACCTGGTTGAACCAAATGCAGTTAGCTGTGCTCGCTTGTGTCAAGCACTGGAAGGACGTAGGAGACAGTTGGACACGAAGAAGAAGAAGGTGGCAAGAAACAGGGGCGGATTGGCCATAGGGAGTACCGGGAGTTTTCCCGGTGGGCCGGTCACTAATGGGCCGATGGCGGCCGTTTTTAATTTATTTATTTAACTTTTTTTTTTCGCCATGCCTCGCCTTGCCTATTGTAACTCTCCCGGCTCAGGGAGAGAGACATGCATCGGCTCGGCCCACAGTGCTCAGCTGCAGACACAGCAGAGAGGTGACGATTGGCCCAGTGTCTTGTCTACCTGGCCCAATGGCCCTATGAGAGGCTACAGAGGCCCAGGAGTCCCACCCACGCATGTTCTAGACCCCCCCTCGTCCAATCACGGAGTCATGATGAGAGAGAGCGAGAGAGAAAAACAACACACCAGCACACAAAAACGGAAAATAAAAGTAAACAAACGCAAAGGCGGCGCGGAAAAATGGAGGAACGTAACAGAAAAAGAAAAGCTCTAGCAGCACAGACTGCTGAAAGTACAACAATTACGCAGATCAGGGGCCGCCTGGCCTGGCCGGGGCTAGAAGCACCGATGCTGCAGCTTCAGCAGCAGGTCCTTCACGTGAGTCTGAAGGGAGTGAAGCTCTCATTACCAGTGCCCTTACGGTGCAGGAGGAGGCTGAACAAATAAGTGTTGAGGAAGACTCTCCACCATGTGAAGGAGGTAGTGATAACCGTGTTAAGCAGGTAGGCTATGTGCTTTCCAGAATGGTGTGGATAAACATTCATTAAAATACTGTAAATGGTCCAGAACGGTTGCTATGAACTTTACAGCTATAGCTAATAACTCTGATGGTGTGGTGTGTTTCAGCTAAATCTAGTTATCTAAAGTATTGAAAAACAATAACTATATTCATATACTATCCTGATTAATTGATTAGTTGCTTTTATTAAAGTGCCCTCACTCAAATTTGGTCATGAAGGACATTGAGCTAACAACTTAACAAATATGTATGCTTTCCATATTTTTTTCAGTCAGTGTTTATGGTTTATTGTCCTTTCAACAGTTTAACATTATACAGTTAAAATTAATAAAACACTGATTAACTACTGTTACAGTAAAACATCATTCTGCATACAGTATTTCTTGTCATGCTTCATTGTCTATACATTATGTTGAGCTGTACTGTCTTTCTAAGATAAAATTAGTGTTTGTCCATTTTTCAGATCATTGTAGCCTACTATTGTTTTCCATACTTTAGCCAACTAGCCAAAGTTCTGATTGCATGCAGACTCATTATGTGCATGTAATCGTGTCCAAACTTAACCTATTCCACACAATTCCTCTACTTTGTTGTATATTGTATAGCTATCGTTTAGTAGTGGTGTTATTAAGAGCTTGTGTGTTTGTATGTACATAAACGGTGCTAGTTGGCAAAATATCCGCGCGCAGATAGTGGGCCGGTCTGGACCAAAAAGTCCAGGGCCAAATTTTTGTCCCAGTCCACCCCTGGCAAGAAATTAACAGCTTGTGAAGAATCTTGGGATATGGTGGGCCACAAAGGAAAGGTGTGGTGTGTCCTCCTAGGAAAGGGGAAGGTGTCTTCTATTTGGGACAGGCCTTTTTCGTGACGCTATGACATCGTCAGCCTTCAAATGAGTCCAATGAAGAATGAAGCCCCTGAATTGAGACATAGCTACAGTATTTAGAGTCAAATGAAGACAGTGATATGACGGCGATATCAGTATCTATGCAAATATGTCATTTTCCTACTTGACGGAGCGTCTCTGAAGAAGGACAGCAGACGAACTCAGAAACATAAACTGGTGTGTGAAGGTCGACCGTAATGGGAGTCGGCTGTTTGGATTTCAGAACTCTGAATAATTCATGGCTGTAAACTAGAGGTCGGACGGCATTTCCATGATGCAAATGAGAGCAGAAATGCACGTGTAGGGACCAACAGGGTTTCACCATCCACTTATGATCGGGACTGTGGTTTCAACATAAGCTCATGTCAAATTAAACTCTCATCTCCTGCTTCTATTTTTGTCAATACAGAGCGAAAACATGCAGGAAGTGATCAAGATGGAAATCGAAAAGTTTCTGCCATAACTTGAGTTTCAGTTCCCTGAATGTCAGTCTGAGTTTCAGTTCTTCAATGTGAAGCACCTGAAAACGCCTCAATAATCATAAACCTGTAAATAAATATCCAACACCAGACTCTGTGATTCCTCCTCCTCTGGTTCTGCAGCAGCTGAACAGACCTGGATGTGCTGACTCAACCTCAGAGCGTGACCTCCTTCCTGCAGCACGACTCGCTCTGCAGATTAAATCAGGCCTGAAACGGGGCGGTTGTAAAGTAGAGTGAGAGCCACTTAGCCTCGTTATAAAGAGGTGTCTAAAAATGTGAACCGAACACGATGAACAGCTTTTAACGAGCGCGAGCAGCACGTGTCACAATGCTCTCCAATTTTCCAGCCATTTGTCCGACTGTGATCAATAATGTGTTGATCACAGCCGTTTGGATCGGTGTGAATGGAACAGGCACCCGAGGGGAATCATCGATCTGTGACGTCTGTTTCTGTGGCGCTTTGTTCCCGGTGAGTTTCAATGTGACTTTGGTGTCGAGTCAAACTGAACCTCTGATGGAAAAATGTGAAGGAGGCCGTCGGTCGGTCACTTCGACAGACTGATGTCCGGTTGGTGGCCAGTTTGCATATTAATTAGCTGTTGTCTGGTCTTGTTGTGTGACCTCGTTGTCATGGCAGCTGAGTGTCCTGCTGTCCCTGTCGTATTTATGACTTTTAGATGAAGTTATTTTGCCAAACTAACAGAGAAGAGTTGTTTGTGTATCTCTGTGTTTACAGAGAAGTGTCACTGTGCTGGATCCCACTGTCCAGGTGGGGACGAGTTGGCACATTCACCACGCTATGAGATAATAACGTAACGTTACGAGATAGAGTTGTTTTAGAAGTAAATGCAAAGCCATAAAGAGAGTGCTTGCCAAAAATCTGCCCCCGACGGGAACGCTCATCAGCGGTTTTGCATGAATTTCCCTCTAAAACAACTCTGTGTGGTAACGTTGTGTTATTATCTCATAGCGTGGTGAATGTGCAGCTCACAACTTGTCCACCAGAGCGTTTTGGAGTTGTTGGATTGTGTATTTGATGAGTTTGATGAGGGAAACCAAGAAATCCCATGAGCCTCCGTAGCGTAGCTCTGAGCAGCTCACGGCTCTGCTCCACCGTTCTAAAAACAGCTTGCACCGACAATTAAAGGTAACGAACCTACTGCTATGACTATAGGGATTATGGCAATGGGACAATTTGCCAAAATGTTTAACTATCCCTTTAATTAATTAAATGAATCAATGAATAAATCAAACACTTTATTTGTCCCCAAGGGGCAATTTAAAAGGCATAAAGAGCATTAGGACAAACAAGACATCAGACAACATAAAAATGAATGTAAAGTAGGCTAAATGTTATTGACTTTGTCTTTATTATCAATAAAAAATAAATAAATTAACAGTTAAAAATAGATCATGACGAGGTTTTTATGATCCTGTCAGTGAGTCATTTTGAGCCTACTTTTTATTCTTTTGGAGTTCATATGTAAAGGCTATACTAAAAGCCCCCCCGTAGCACCCGGTTGACGTCATTCCGGCGCTCAGGTGGAACGACAACACCCACAACAATAAAGAACACGTCACAGTAACATCACGTGATGATTCTGAGTAAGACTGCAGCAGCAGTAGAAACTTTCAAAAAAAAGTATAATCTTTACATATGAACTCCAAAAACCCTGAGGCCGAAAAGGTTCAGTACATTAGAACTGAACTATAATGTAAATCTGCAGCCTATTATCTGTTCAGTTTCTATGTGAATCCAACAAAACTACTACTACTGTATCTAAATACATCAGAACACCAACAGATCTGCTGCGTTATTATGATTTTTCCTCATGTTTACTCTGATAGTTTGCATAAATACGTCATAATCAGCCTTCAAACAGCAGTGATCAGAGTGACAGACTATACTGTATGTGTGTCAGTAGTGTACAGTAGCAGTAGTATACGTGGGTGTGGATCAGAGCTGCTTGTGCAATGCTATCGGGGGGGGGGCTGCAGCTCTGGACACGTGATGATGGATTCACGTTTCTGCAGATTTTTACTACGACCAGAAAGCTGCACCACCACCACCACCACCTTCCTCCCCCCTCCTACACGTCTCCCTCCCTTCCCTCTCTTATGGAGCCTGTAGACTCATATTTCATCAAAGTTCACCCTCCTCCTATAAAACAGCTTCACTCCTTCATTCCTCTAGTTTTTCCTCAGTTGTGTCATTAAGTGTTTTGTTCCTGCAGCCCCCCCCCCCTCCCCCCTGTGCCCTCTCTCCTATCGCACTTACACTATTTGCATCATTCAAAGTGTGAACGTGTTCCTGCTCCTCCTCCTCCTCCTCCTCCTCCTCCTCCTACGTATTGAAAAACTCACATCATTGATCATTCCTCAGCGAGCTCGCTCTCACCTCCTCTCCTCCCTCCTCCTTTCTCCATCCACCTGCCTCTCTCCCTCTCCCTCTCTCTCTCTGCTGCAGTGTGGAATTTTCCGAGCTGGGCGACGGAGCGCTGCAGTGCCGAGTGACGCCGTAAAGGAGGATGACGAGGAAGGAGGAAGGAGGAAGAAGGAAGGATGGATGGAGGGTGAAAAGCACCGAAAGAAAAAAGAAAAAAGAATACCTGGGTCATTGTGATGAAGGAGCCGTCGTCTCATCTTCCTCTTTAAAAGTCTGTGGAAAAATACCAGAGAAACAGAGACAGACCTGAACACAGTGTGGAGGGTTTTTACACCGACATCATTCATAAATATGAACCAGAAGAAACTGTTAACATCAGTGTTTCTGTTACTATATATTAAACAAAGCATCCGGCTGTGATAAAACAATGAAATTAACACAGATTTATTTCAAATATAGGTGAAAATAAACCATTTAATCATGAATTTAAACATTGCAAAAGGTTGCCTAAATGTGACGAGTAAGGAGAGGGTTAAATTAAAGAGGAAATATACACATGGTAACATGATAGATGATAAATAACCTTATCCACCGCTCTATGGATTGATTTCTCACCGGCTTCATTGTTGGAAACAAATGCACATGGAGGAGAGGAGGGTTAGAGACACAGAGTTAGGAGAGATTTAACTGTTTCATTGATTCATGTGCAATTTGTTCAATAAAAGTCTTCTCAAAATATTTGTTCCATTATTCCATTCAGTCTTTAGTGGTAAAGCAGAAAAGACTCAGGAACTGTATGGTTCATTAATATGCACACTTGAGTATTTGCTTATTTATCGTAAGTCACATCGTCAACTCAAAATGTAACGGTGGCACATAGAACTGATCTGGTGCAGGCCTAGTTTGGAGCTACTGACAGTTTTCTTATCTAACACCTCAATAAGCTAATTACTCACATCTCATCTCCTCTATTGAGGTATTAAAATCTTATTGCTCCTTCTGTGTCACTCTGAACACTGACAGACTCTCAAAGCTTGTTTGTTTTATGAGATAATTTCCTAAAATTAATCTTGGATGAGAGAGACAGAGAGAAATGTGACTGTAGTTTTAACGTCTACGGAGCGATAAAACCTCTGCAGGTGGATGTGCTGCCAGGTGGAGGATGTGTGTGTCAACGCTCAGCAGCAGATTGACGTTTGGTTGAGGACTAAATGGTTCCCAGCAGTCAAGCTAACAAACGTCCCTTCAGGGAAACACTCACACTCAGTCACAGCACTTTGTGTGTGTGTGTGTGTGTGTGTGTGTGTGTGTGTGACTGTGGAGGAGGAGGTGACGGGAAAATGTGTTAATGACAATCTGTGATGACTGCAAAGTGACTGCAGACACTTTCTGCTGCAGTTTGTTCCGGCAGCGTGAGAATGATGACGTTATAACCAGAGAGACAGAGAGACAGAGAGACTGTGTGAGTGCATTACTTCACCGTAGGTCAGATTACCGTAGCAGCGTGTGACCACGACAGCGTTTATCCTGCAACTGACACTGTCCACGACCCGCTCACCTCCACCTACGTCACAGGACACATTAGCTGAGACGTCAGAGGAGACTGTGGCTGCAATTCCAACTGCCTTATTTGAAGCCAGTGTTAATTGGCTGCTGTTACAGACCACCCAATGCCACAATAGCGTACTTGGATCGAATATGTGAAATGTTAGACCGAATATGTGATGCCAACCATGAACTTTTCTTTCTGGGAGATTTAAATATTGATTGGTTTTCAAAGTGTGATAATCTCAGAATTAGGCTGTCGTCTATGGCAGATACTTGTAATCTATCACAAGTTGTAACAAAACCAACAAGAATATGCTGCAGAGAGGATGGAGCTAAATCATCAACTTATATCGATTTAATATTTACAAATGTTGCTCATCTATGCTCAAAAGCAGTGTCTATTCCAGTAGGCTGCAGCGACCACAACCTAACAGCAATTGGAAGAAAGACCAAAGTTCCAAAAGCAGGTCAGAAAATAATTTTTAAAAGAATATTTAAGCACTTTCATGTAGAAAATTATTGTGATGATGTAATAAATATTGATTGGTCAGCAGTCCTATGTGCAGCAGATCCAGATTTAGCCTTGGATACATTTAATAAGTTACTAATGCCAACTGTTGACAAACATGCTCCTGTAAAAAAACTAACTGTGAGAAATGCTAGAGCTCCTTGGCTGGACCAGGAATTGAGAGAACATATGAAGCAAAGAGATAAAACTAAGGTAGAAGCGACTCAATCAGGAGACGAGTTACAATGGTGCAGGTATCGTAAATTAAGAAATTTAGTAACAAAGTTGAATAAAAAGAAAAAACATAATTATTACCAAGATAGAATTAAAAATGCTAAATTTGACAGTAAGAAAGTATGGAGTGTGCTTAACGAATTAATGGGAAGAGGAGGTCAATCCACACCAGCTTTTCTGGAGGCTGAGGGAAACTTCCTCACGAAGCCAATAGACATAGCAAATTATTTAGGTTCCTTTTTTAGCAACAAAATACAGAAATTAAATAATGATATGGACCATAGATATGATTTTGATGATTTCTCATATAGACTTATAAGAGATAGAATAATGGCTGACAAATCATGCAAATTTCATTTTGAAAAGGTCAGTGCTGCGACAGTAGGAAAGCTACTAAGAACAGGCAAAGAAAAATCTGCCGGTATTGACGACATGGAAATGCAGTTACTGAAGCCAGTAGCAGATCTCATTGCTTTACCAATCTCTTATATTATAAACTTGAGTTTAGAAAAATCAATTTTTCCATCAATTTGGAAGACAGCTAAGATTATTCCTTTGCCTAAAAAAAGTAATGAGCCATTTTCAGGTAAAAATAGTAGGCCGATAAGTCTGTTGCCCACATTAAGCAAAATCATGGAAAAAATCATATATGAACAGATCCAAATATATTTCTCTAGTAACAACTTGAATACTGTATTTCAGCACGCATACAAAAAGGGACACTCAACAGCCACAGCATTAACCGAAATGACTGATGCATGGTTACAAGAAATTGATGATGGTAAATTTGTTGGCTCTGTACTACTGGATTTTACAGCAGCTTTTGACATACTTGATCACAGGTTACTACTGAATAAGCTGAGTTGTTATGGCTTTGAGGAATCAGCCACAACACTGATTGAAAGCTATCTAACCAATAGGAAAAATTCTGTATATTTCAATGGTAGTTATTCGAGAGTGATTGATGTGAGTTGTGGAGTGCCACAAGGCAGCTGCTTAGGGCCACTGTTGTTTTCTATATTTACTAATGAGTTACCCCTAATACTGAACAATTCTAACATAGTGATGTACGCCGACGATTCCACGATTTATGCTGCTGCAAGAACACCAGTATTACTAAATGAAATCCTAAATGAGGAACTAGAAATGATAAAAGAATGGGTTAACAAAAATAAACTAGTCCTTAATATTGAAAAGACAAAATGTATAGTACTAGGTTCAAAAAATGCAATGAGAGAGGCACCAATACTGAATTTAAAAATAGGAGATAAAGAAATAGAGCAGATCACAGAGGTTAAGCTATTAGGGATAACAATAGATAATAAAATGACTTGGAATAGTCAAATAAACCAGATGGTGGTAAAAATGGGCAGAGGAATGGCTGCTATTAAACACAGCAGAAAATTCATACCCAGGCACTTAACTAAACAACTAATACAAGCTCTAGTGTTGTCACAAATGGACTATTGTCCAATGATTTGGTCCAACACGTCAGAAGGTAACATACAAAGGCTGCAGGTAGCTCAGAATAAAGCTGCTCGAATCATTCTTCAGTGCCCCTATAGAACAAGGGTACATGAAATGAACAATCAGCTGGCCTGGTTAAGCGTTAAAAGCAGACTGCACTGTTCTCTGGCTTGTTTTGTAAAAAACGTTACAATAACAAAAAACCCAGTAATTTTTTATAATAAATTAGTGTTTTTTTCTGAAAGTCATGACTATTCTACGCGGCAGTCTTCAGAAGGTCGTTTCCTGTTGCCCCCATGTAGAACAAATGCAAAACAAAAAACTGTTCATTATAGAGCGATGGCTGCATGGAATGCTCTGCCGAGATTTTTGATGCGAGAAGGTAGTGCCGCCTCTTTTAAACAGGGACTAAAGATGTATTTGTTTTTACAAGAGGGAGTGACTCTCTGACCATTAGAGACGGTTGCATGTCACAAATAACGCATGATTTCTGTTTCTTTGTACTTTAAGAACAGTTTGTAAATGAGATGTGAGCTTTTTTTATGTTTTGTGTTGCTGTTGTCCACTGTATGAATGATGATGATCTATGTTGAATGTTCTGTGTTAAATTCTGAAACAGAAATGTTTGTAAGATGTTTTACCCCAGGAAGAATAGCTGCTGTCTTGTACAGCAGCTAATGGGGATCTAATAAAACAAACAAACAAACGCAGACGTCCAGTACATACTGTTAGTTAGTTGGTTGGACACTTAGGAACACGTTAAACTAAAGTAGTTGCACAGTGAAATGTATTTATTCGGTTTAAGGACATTTGCATTAATCATTTAGAAAAACAAAAAGACATATGCACCAGATTTTGCAGAGAATAAATCCTTATATTGTAGAAACAGTGTTAAACTGTGTGTTCATATGAGTGGGGCTTGACCCAATAATAGTCAAAGTCAAAGTCAAAGTCAGCTTTATTGTCAAATCCACAATAATACCAGTGATTAAAAACAACTAAATCAACGACTCAATGTAAGTTTCAGGTCTGTTGGTTGTGTTGGACTGAATGAGTGTAAGAGAGGAGTGGAAACACACTCACACTAGAGTTTTATGCAGCTAACTTTAAATGCAAATAATACTTAACAGTGAATCAAACAGTGCATAATATGCAGGAAAGTTACTGTAACTTAGATGCATTACTTATAGTTATAGTTTCAAATCCACACAGATAACATAAGATAAGGTATTGATCAGATGAGAGTACATATCAGTAAGTATAGTCTGTGAACTCTGCAGCAGCACCAGAGTCAGTGGTTCAGTGGAAACCTGAGAACTCATTTAAAACTGGATTGGAAATGTTGGTGTAATAACTTGGCGTCTGTTCAGGGATGTGACGATGGCAGGAGGCTGATAAAACATTGAGATGGTTTGGCATAAAGGAGCTATTTCCAGGGTAACAAACACCAACCAGTGTGTATCTATGTGTGTGTGTGTGTGTGTGTGTGACCTGAGCCACTCCTCCTCTCTGAATCCCTCCATCATTCGTTGCTCTCTTTCTGTCACTTTGCGCTGCCAAAGGACCCAGTGAGGCTCAGAGACAGGAGGAGGAGGGGGGGGTTATGGGTTTATGGGAGTCCCGAGGGCCGAGGGATCTGGGCCAGGACCGGCCTCGGCCACAGTAGCCAGGTCATCAGTCCTGGTCCGAACGGGCTCAGGGAGGCTGTCGCAGCAACAACAGGTGGAGAAGTAGAAGAAAGTCGACAAAGGTCAAGGTTAGGTAACGTCTTTAAACCTCAACAAGAGACAGATAAAGTGTCCTTACATCAAACAGTCCTATAAAACACATTATTATTATTATTGTTAATAGTATTATGGAAATTAACAGATTTAATTCTGACCTCTCTGGTCTGGTCTCTCCTCCTCTGTGTCTCTAACTTTCCTCTCCTCCATGTGCATTTGTTTCCAACGAAGCCAGTGAGAAATCAATCCATGGAGCGGTGGATAACGTTATTTATCATATACGACAGTGGTTCTCAAACTTTTTTACATCAAGGACCCAAAACTGACACAAATTAGACCACGGACCCCCATTGGACAACATTTTGAAACAAACACCGGAAATACACAAACATATTGGTTCTGAGACTGAAGAACGTTACTTTTTTAGTCAATGTATACGTTCAAATTAGGGCCAAAGGCGTGAATTTTTGGGAAAAAAAGTGGTAAAATTTCTCCAAAAATATTTAAACATTTCTAGAAAAATGTGGTAAAAAATTCTCAAAAAAAAATTAAAATCTAGGAAAAAGTTCAAAAATTTCTAAAAAAAAAAAAATTGGTAAGAAATGCTCAAAGTTTTAGAAAGATTCTAGGAAAAATTTAAAAATTTCTAAAAATAAGAAAAAGTTTTTGTTTTTTTTAAGTAATAATGAAAGTGATGAGAAATTCTAGAAAAAAGTGGTAAAATTTCTCCAAAAATATTTAAACATTTCTAGAAAAATGTGGTAAAAAATTATCAAAAAAAAAAAAAAAAATCTAGGAAAAAGTGGTAAGATTTCTCAAAAAAAAAAAAAAGGAAGTTCAAAGTGTAGTGATAAGTGACAAAGTGGTAAGAAATACTCAAAGTTTTAGAAAAATTCTAGGAAAAATTTTAAAATTTCTAAAACAGTTTTTGTTTTTTTTAAATATCACTTTAAATAAATGAAAGTGATAAGAAATTCTAGAAAAAAGTGGTACAATTTCTCCCAAAATCCTCTCGAGGACCTCCTGTGGGTCCCCGGACCCCACTTTGAGAACCATTGATATACGATGTTACCATGTGTATATCTGTGAATTTTTATCTGTCATCAACAAGAGATTACGGGTTACGGGTTAGCGCGTTACCATGGAGACGAGAGCTGGGACACCGGGTCGGAGGCTCTGATCTTACAAGGTTGGAACTAGTTACTAGTCATTGATTTAACCAGAACTAGGACTCTAACTGGAGCTGGAGACAAGGGACACATGGAGTTATGGTTTGGCATAGCTCCTTTTTTAAAACTGCAGTGTGAGCAGCTCTATAGGAATGTGTCTGCTCCTCTGGCCTGTTATATGTACTGTAGCTTCAGCCTGTCCGACTCCATTTGTCCCATGGAATAATCCCGGAGTTGCATAACGCTGACCCCGAGACCACCATCATCATGACGACCAGCAGTAAATCCCCAGAGATCAAGAAAAGGGATCAGACAAAAGGAGGACAGAGAGAACAATGAGGGGACAGGATGAAGTAGGAGGGGCCGTGGACGTGAAGCTGAGCGACTGTCAGACTGTCACAGCTCCTTTCTACAACACAAGAGAAACCTGGTGCTGGTGCCAGTGCTTAACTGGTTCAACTGGCGGTCCTCCAAAGAACAAAGTTGGCTTTTCTACTGGCAAAGAGCCGAGTCAGAACCGCAGCATCACGCCAGAACGAAACTGTATTATATGTCTCTGCTGCTGACCCAGTAACACTCAACGACGACAATATATACGTATAAATTGTAGACATATACAGTATAATGTCCACGTCTGTCCACATGCAGGTGCTGCTCTTGTCTTTACAAGCCTACATTGCGATCCAGAGCTACCGTGTCTTTGTTGTAATCACAGCGAACGGCGACTACTTAAAGCAGAAGTAAGCGGAATATTTGTGTTAATATAAGTCTTAAATAGTTATATCTTCCGACAGCAATCACTTCTATAGAGTGTTTGGTCTGAAACACGGGTCTGTCAGTCACTCTGCTCTGAGCCCAGGAGAAAACTTTCCTTGTATCCTACAACCTTTATCCAATGAGGAGAGAGAACGGCATAAAGGGGCGGTCCTCTCTGTGTGTGCAGCCAAGGGATGCGCGTGAATGTGGTGACGTAGGGACGAGGGCGGGGACTGCTAACTCCATCTGCTGACAGGAAGTTAGACAAAACCACCGGATCGCTTACTTCTGCTTTAACGTTAGCTGTTGTTAGCCACGACCTGTAACTCGGCTACTTAGCTCTGACTATGTTTGCAGCGATGAGCAACGGATCAATAATCTCACAAATTAGATCGGATCACGGTTTTGAGTCACTAACGGTGCTACTTTTTTCAGTAACAGCAATCAAAAAAAGTTACCCTTTCCCCCGTTATAACGCCGTTACCGTTACTGACAATACAATTACTTGACTCAAGAAGAATGTAATAGTGTAAGACGTTATATACACATTTAATTTTCATCAACTGGTTGGAAAAGCCGTTCATGAGGAACTAACCAACTCACTCCTCCACCAGGACGCACTGTACAGCGCGTCATGGTGGAGGAGTGAGTTGGTTAGTTCCTGATAAACGGGGGTTTAGGAAGGGAGGGAAGTCCAAGTAATTTGACATATTTGTAGCCTAGAAATCTAGCTGCCCCCTAGTGGCAGCAAATATTTTTGCTCCGTAGGTGGGTCTAGAAACGAGCCATAGGAACTTTTTGAGTCTGGAACACCGTTTGTGTTCACCAATCACAGCGCTCTATCTGTTTAGAGAGTCGTTGGGCGGCTTAACATTTTAATTGGCTTGTCAGGCTAACGTCATCCTGCTCTTTGCTCTGATTGGTCGTAGCGCTACCCTATTGGTGCAGAGGCAGTTTGAAAGACAGCCTTCATCCCGTCCCCTGGATTGAGCCGAGGTCTACCGCTCGTTGCCAGACTAGACATGTTAATGATGTAGTCTGGTGCGTCAGGCTAACATATTTGAGCATTTTATAAAAATGTAACGCAATAGTTATTTTCCTTGTAATTAATTACTTTCATCATGTAGTAATTCAGTTATTAAAGGGTAATTACCGTTTTTTTTACAATCTGGACCTTATTTCTAGCATAAAATATGATCATTTACTCACCCAGATAACTTTGGTGTCATTACAAGTCGTTGCGACGAAATTGGTGGCATGTTATCAACAACCGGGGTCTGTAGGTTGACCTACTGACCTCTGACCTGGATGATGTCATCTCTGAGCGCTGTGCCGCGCGGCTTGTTGCTACCGCTAATGCTACGGTTCGTTTCTGTGTGTTTCTGACTTGTCAGAACAAAATGAGCAGCTGGATGAAGTTCAGCTTCCACAGGCTTCCTCTCCTCAACCTGGACTCACTAAAGCTCCGGCTAGTTGAGATAAAAATGGACCCGAATGCCGAAGCAGAATGATTATTATCAGAATGAGCCGCGCGGCGCTCAGAGATGACATCATCCAGGTCAGAGGTCAGTAGGTCAACCTACAGACCCCGGATGTTGATAACAGCTAACCCCAGACTCAGAGGGGAATAGCACTAGCCTATCAGAACTAAATATTGGTGAAATGAAGGAGTTTCTCTGCAGATAATGTGTTATTTAGAGGCTGCATTCTGCTGCCCTGTAGACTCCATTATACGGATATACGCGCCTCTCGGCTGGAGCTCATTTCATCACAACCACTTGTAATGACACCAAAGTTATCTGGGGGAGGAGATGATCGGATTTTATGATAGAAATAAGGTCCAGATTGTATAAAACACTTATTATCCTTTAACTCAGCTATTTTTTGGGGAAAGGTCACTAATCAGATCATTTTCGGATCCTCAGGGGGATGGGGAGGTGTCTGGTTGTACACAGGTTGGTTGCTGTGTTGATGTAGTGCTGCCGTTACGAGTGGAGTTTTTTAAAATTCCCTATGAGTGATCTCACACTGCACATACAACTCTTTTATTCTTCATCAACTGATGAGCCGATCCGTGGAGAGCGCTCCCAACAGATCACGGATCAACAATGATACGTTGACCTACTAGCAGTTAGACAAACGATGAAACCATGTATGTCTTTGCGCTGGTCCTGGCTCTGAATTAGCACTGGAACCACCAGAAGAAGAACAAGAAGAAGAACAAGAACAAGAACAAGAAGAGCAACTTTATTCTTTCTTTTCTTTATTAGGATCCCCATTAGCACCTGCAGCAGCATCGGCTATTCTTCCTGGGGTCCGACATACACACAACATACACATAAACATTCACACATACACATAAGAAACATACATTTATACATGACACAACAAGAACAAACAACAGGCTGCCTAATAATGAACAAACCACAGAAAAAAATCTGACAGACATTTGACAGACAACACAGACATCACCATTTCTCTACTCAGATTTCATTCAATGCTTCAATACCTTGAGTACACCCGCAAAGTAAATAAATAAAAATAAATAAATCACATAATAAGCATTGACTGTCTGAAGTGACTGCGACCATGCACTGTACTTCAACTACTCATACACATACACTCCAAGAAAAACGGTACAACCCCAACTGTAGCCAGTCCTCTTCATAACCTCAATATATTAGATCATATTTCATTAAATTCTAAGAGATACTGTTTTAACAGCAATTTAAACTGATCTTTGTTACTTTCATGAGCAATATGAACTGGTAGAGAGCTCCAGGCAACCATAGCTCTGTACAGAACTCTTCTCTGAATTATACCTGTTCTCACTCTCGGCAATATGAACCTCCCTTCTGATGTATTTCTTGTTCCATAACTATCGACTGTCACTGTAAACTTCCAACCAACGCTGTGTCCGTTGCCCTGTGCTGCTGCTGCTGCTGCTGCGAGGAGCAGGATGGCGGCCAAGCTAAAGCAAACTGGAGCAGTGAGGAGGTAATTTTGGCAGCAGGAGACAAAGGAGCAGGCAGACACCATTTTCTTTACTAATCTCCGCTTCCCACATTTTCTCCCTGATGCTCCAAAGACTTCAGACTGAACTTCTGCCAACTCTCCTCCGGTCCGACTGAACGTTCCTGACACTTGTAACACAAATCCCTCTGGCTCTGTGTGAGATTTCCATTCAGAAGAATGTGAGCTGACCTTCACCTTTGTCCACCGCAATCTAAATCTGCTCAAATTAAAATGTTGCACCAAATTTGACAGGATTTACTTGAATGGTCCTGGAATATTTCTTTCACAAAGACAAAACTAAGTGTTACAAGGTCACTATAACCTCGATCATATCCATTGATCTTTGACCTATAAAACAAATCATTCTTGATCATGGGACGGATGGACAGGCCAACAACCTGACAACACTGCAGCTCTGGCCTCGACTGCAGAGATTAAACTAAACTAAAAGAGGAGGTGTGAAGTGGGACAGGCCTCTGTGGGCTTCAGGTAAAGTGAACATGGAGGAACAGTGAAGTAACGTTCAGAGGTGAAGCTAAAAACAGAGCAGCTCTGAAGAGGAGAGAGAGAGAGAGAGGTTCGCTGTAAACCACAGCCTGTGTCAGAGAACAGGAAGAAATGGCAATGCAAGTTTATTTGTACAGCACATTTTTACAAACAGTTTGTCTCAAAGGGCTTTACACAGCATCATAACAACATCCTCTGACCTTTGACCCCTCACATCCACTGAGGAAAAACTCTCAGGGTGAGCACCAGAGGAGGGACAGCCAGACGTGACATAGATGTTGTTGTGTACAGACAAGAAAACAGTTTATAACACGGAATATGGGAAAACGTGGAGATGCAATTGGTCAGTTTAATAAAAGCTGGTGAAGGCAGCTTCTGGTGGACAGACTGGAACGGCAGGGAGAACAGCTTGAAGAAGAAGGTGTTTGACAGTTTGAAAGTCACTCTCTCTGACTGAACATTTCTCACCTAAGGCCGAGTTCAGACTACACGACTTTTTATGTCTTCCCTGATGGTCTCCATGTCAGATTAAACGATCACAGTGGCATAAATTCTTGCCGTGAGTTGTTCGGGAGACTGGCAACACTACAAGTATGACCCTCGACCAAAAATCGATCATGACCGATCACAACCGATCACGACCCTGCGAGAGTTCATAGGCCATCGGGAAGGCGTCACAACAAACTGTCAGTCATGGCTAGTACTGTACGTCTTTTGCTCAGACATGAAAAACAAAGCCAGTCTGGCTGTCTGTTCTTCAGAGAGAACATGAGCTACGTTAAAGCAGAAGTAAGTGGAATATTTGTGTTAATATAAGTCTTAAATAGTTATATCTTCCGACGGCAATCACTCATATAGTGTGTTTGGTCTGAAACACGGGTCTGTCAGTCACTCTGCTCTGCTCTGAGCCGAGGAGAAAACTTTCCTTGTATCCTACAACCTTTATCCAATGAGGAGAGAGAACGGCATAAAGGGTCAGTCCTCTCTGTGTGTGCAGCCAAGGGATGCGCGTGAATGTGGTGACGTAGGGACGAGGGCGGGGACTGCTAACTCCATTGGCTGACAAGAAGTTAGCCAAAACGACCGGATCGCTTACTTCTGCTTTAACCAATGTGATCCTATTGGTCAACATCAAGAGATGACATCCTAGGAGATGTCAGACGAGGCTAAGGCTGTGTTCGAAATCACCCCCTATCACGGATGTAGTGCACTATATAGTGTGTTCGCCATTTTGTAGTGTTGTTCGAATTCTCTGCGATTAATTTCATCCACTATGTAGTGGATGACAAAACACCCACAATGCACCGCGAAACTGAGTGAACAAGCGATGTACACTACTTTCTACTCCCGTATCCCACAATGCAATGCGGTCGTGTTTTGCCAGAGAAGAAGAGGAAGCTAATTAGCATGTTAGCTACGATTTATTTAGGCAATTTACCAAAAAAACTCCTCAGACGTATTTGCCTTCGCTCCGTTTGCCTCGCCCGAGGAGCAGGAGTTGGGAAGCAGCATCCCAACAATAACAGGCAGCATTAAATCAATCTAATTAAGAAACTGTAGTAGAATATGTAGTAAATACGATCTGACGAGCTAAGCTAATAGCCACAGAGCCGCTAACGGCTCACGGTCGGAACACACAACAGTAGTTGACCAAACCAAACTTCCGATATTTCAACAGTTTATTGTCCGAGTAACACAACCACACAGAATCACATCCTAAAATGTTCCCGCAAGTGTCCGTTTTTTCTTATTTTATTTTTTATGTGTCCGGTTTGTTTCATACATCCATGGTTTGTTTACATGATTCTCGGCGCGTCTGCTTCCGTCACAGCAACACCTGGCGCATCAGCTGACGCAACCACGTCCAGAAAATTACCGTCTAGTGTCCGAATTCTCCTCCCGTCATTCCCTACATCATGTACATGATGTAGTGCACTATATCATATACATGATGTAGTGGATAGGGAGTGAGTGAGTGAGTGGGTGATTTCGAACACAGCCTAAGAAATGCAAAACAATTCTAACATGCTAGACTTTTCATCAGAGCATCGTGGAGATCATGGAGCATCCTAGACCCAAAATCACACAACACGTTCGTTCATCGTTCCCGACGCTGGAAATGGGTCGGCCACAACAAAATCGTGTGAAATTCGGCCTGAAAGCAGCAGAGTCTCCGTTAATGACTTCACTCACACGACTTCACCCTGGTGCAGATACTTGGAGCTGGGATCATGAGGCCTGTTTCCACTGCAGGAACTTTGGGGTAGTTTTACGGGGCCGGGGCTGTTGGGATGTGTCTCCATAGCAGGAACCGCCCCCAAAGGAAAATCTTCCAGAACTTTTCCTGGAGCTAAACGAGTTCCTGCCTCGGGGTAGGTATGAGTGGTCCCCAAAAAACAGACTCCTGGGTGGGGCTTGAGGTTTACTCGGTGCTGTTTGGGTATAACTCAGAGTGGGATGTGTCGTCAAGGGAAGCCTCATCCGATCTTTTAAAATTCTCATTTGTCCAGGTCAAAGGCATCTCTTGGCGACTGAATCAAGTCAACTGGACTTCTTTTTTGTCTTTGAAGCGAAGCGGATTCATCGGTCCGTGTCGACTTGACTGGCTAGTCTGTAAAAAAGTTGGATGACTCAGGTATTTGAGCTCTGTGAGGGTGACACCCAGTTTTGCTGTTATTAGCCCATGAGACTCATGTTGTGTTTCATCAGTGACGATGTTCGTTATGGATAACATCAAGCCTGGTTGTCACCCTCACAGAGCTCCAATACCTGAGTCAACCACCATTTCTTCAGACTAGCCAGTCTAGTCAATATGAACTGATGGAGCCACTTGGATAAGGGGCAAAACGTCTTCCAGACAAAAACTAAGTCCAGTTGACTTCATTCAATCGCCTACAGAAAACGGTTTTATGGTAGTTTTTATCCACTCTCTAGTGTTTTCCCCACTGTTTTTATTACTTTTAATCATGTAAAGCACTTTGAGCTGCTTCCTGTATTGAATCATGCTCTACAAATAAAGTTTGATGGATTGATTGAAGGGAAGCCCCAGAATAAACAACATCTTTGAACTCCAACATTATTAGAAAGCTTCTACACGAACTGCCAGAAAAAGAAAAAGAGTAAAAGAAAAACTGCTGCACAACAAATACACGACGATCAAAACTAGTTTTTTTTTAAATTCAAAGACACATACCACTGCAAACAAAACGATTACATCGCCTCTAGAGTCCAACGGGTCCTATACAGGTCTTAACTCTGCAGAGGACGTAAAGTGTAACTGTAAAGTTTCTGCCTCCACCAAGAACTCCCTCAGCTATAGAGTTAACAAACCTGTGAATGTCAGCAATGATCCGTATGAAATAACATCTACTAGCTCATTATGAAACGTCTGCAAGAACATTACGCTCCTCATCTCTAGGCAAACAAGGTCTGTACTGTATTTGTGTATTAAATATAGAAAAAAAAAACGCCAAGCGAGCCACTTTACAGTAGATCAGGTGACATTAAATCATCCAGCAGATGATTGGAGACACTTTTTCAGAGAGATCAGCCGGAGTCGAAGAATTCACACTCCGACGACCACGTCTCATCTTTCCAGTCTCTTCCGCATTCGTTCTCTTCATGCCACAGCAGCCACACCTTCACCCACTCCCACCAAGGCCCACACTCAACTCCCTGGACTCTCTCTCTTACATAAGATGAAACCTGAGAAGTCGGATAACCTGTCACTCAACGCTCAGCCTCTGCTTACTTTGGCAACAGGAAGACCCTAATGATGCTGCATATTTCACTTCACGTCTGAATAAATGTCTTGGGTAAAGAAGGAAAAGAAAATGAGCACAAATGCACGTGTGTTACCGCTATACATTCTGCATGCACATTTATTTGCATGTGCGTTTGTTATGCGTGCACACATGTGCAGCTGGTGTGTCTGCAGAGCTTTGACACAGGAACCCGTTAAAACATCTCCACAGGGAGCAAACGTAAGCAGAGGCGAGGGGTCAGAGACCGCGCTGACATCTGCTGCACACACACATCCCTGCTTACATAAGATTCAACTGATCTAAAGGGATAGTTCAACATTTTGGCAAATTGACCCATTGCCATAATCCCTATAGTCATAGCAGTAGGTTCATTCCCTTTATTTGTCGGTGCAAGCTATTTTTAGAACGGTGGAGCAGAGCCGCGAGCTGCTCAGAGCTACGCTACGGAGGCTCATGGGATTTCTTGGTTTCCCTCATCAAACTCATCAAATACACAATCCAACAACTCCACAACGCTCTGGTGGACAAGTTGTGAGCTGCACATTCACCACACTATGAGATAATGGAACGTTACAAAACGGAGCCGTTTTCGAGGTAAATACAGGTTTTGCATGAATTTCCCTCTAAAACAACTCTGTGTGGTAACGTTGTGTTATTATCTCATAGCGTGGTGAATGTGCAGGTCACAACTTGTCCACCAGAGCGTTGTGGAGTTGTTGGATTGTGTATTTGATGAGTTTGATGAGGGAAACCAAGAAATCCCATGAGCCTCCGTAGCGTAGCTCTGAGCAGCTCACGGCTCTGCTCCGCCGTTCTAAAAATAGCTTGCACCGACAATTAAAGGTAATGAACCTACTGCTATGACTATAGGGATTATGGCAATGGGTCAATTTGCCAAAATGTTGAACTATCCCTTTAAGGCTGAGCAGCAGCAGCAGCAGATACACTGAGGAGACCACAGAGTCTCTGAGTAATATTTATTCTCTGAGAGATTCTTTGAATAGGGTAATTATATAGTATAAGACGTGTACGACTGCCTGGTGCTGAGATGGCTGAAGATAATGATGATGATGATGATGATGATGATGGTGGTGATGAACTGGGTCAGACCTACAAGATAGTTATAATAGTAATAATGATAATAAACAGAGTCCATCACATCAGCCTGACACCTCCCTGTCTTCACTGAGAGCTCAATAATGACGATGCGTTCAGGGACCGTTCCTATTAAAATTCATCTCTTCTCTGCATACATGTTCATCATATTCTCTAAAACATAACAAATGAAAGGTGACATAATCATGTAAAGTTTTATTATCTTAACTTGGACACAGGCTGTGTAAAGTTGTGTTAGTTTGGATTCGTCATAGACTCAATGTGAACAATGTGTTGATGCTTTGATGGTAGAAATGACACTGATGGAAATCTGACCAGGAGAGAAATCATCACTGATCAAATTGTCAAACTTTAGATGTTTGAATAAAATCTGTTTTTCAACAACAGTGTTGGTTTGTGTGAAACTGCTCATTAAAGAAGTGTTAGTTCTTCTTGTTCAGAGTTTCTGTACATAACATGTTATATTCTCCTTCATGAACATCTGCTCATTTTACACGTCTGCAACGAGCTCCTGAAGGATTCGTTCTCTAACAGATGTTTCAATTAAATCAATGAAACTGAAGAGCTACTTTACTTGAAACCATAAATCTGGATATTTGCAGTATGCTTCTTTTTTTTTTTTTTTTACGAAAACTACAGTCACAACAGGCTTGAGACAACGCAGAGGTTTTATAGAGTGGTGACAGGAGGTGCTTCAGGTGTAACGTGATTGTGTGTGTGTGTGTGTGTGAGCCTGTGGTAACGTGACACCAGGTGTCTCCTCTGATGTGCGATGGTTCTGCAGCCACTCGACACCACCCGTCAGCTCGTAGGATCGAACACACGTTTCTGTCATGAGACAGAAAGAACGAGTTCATGGTGATAATTATATCGACCCAACAAAACGATTTCAGGCCCCGAGAGAAACGGGAAGAAAAGAGTGAAATGAGCTCATCTCACCTCGACCTCGGCTCTGAAACGTGACGACAGCAGCCTCAGGCTTGACAGTTATTATCATTATTATGATGATTATGATAATTAGGGCATCGCCCCTGTTGATTGGTAATTTTAGCTGAGGATCCTTTTACAGGACAGATCCAGATCTAGTTCAGTAAGAGAATCATGAAATCAAACCAATCAAAGGTTCTGCTTCAATGTTGATGAATTATTTGAATGTTGATATATTACTTGATCTAATACCATAGATATACCAACACCAATACCTTTTAGAGTACAGAGTTTAGACTGATTGATAGTACTGATTACATAAATGATATAGACTGATCTGTTCATTTTAAAACCTGTATTGATGTAAATGTGGTGATTTCTGTAAATACAGAGCCTCGAGGCAGCGCTGCTGTTCTGCCCAGTACAAACATGAAGCTTCACTTTTCATCCAGACAAACTAATGTGGCTGATACAGGTGCTAGATTTCACCTGTGAGACCAACATTTATCTTCCCGAAGGAATTATATCAGCCAGAGAGCTGCAGGTCACTTCACTGGATTACTTTCTCGTGAGGATGAGGACGCAGGTTGACCGGTAGCTCGCCTCCGAGATGATCTGCTGGTCCACAGCTGGTCCCATAGGCGGCTCTTCACATCTCCCAAAACGTCAGAGCAAATGTCCAAAAGAGTGTTTGGATAAACTGAACCCATACTGGGGATCTAAACGGTCACTTTCTCGTATTATAAATATTAAAACTTCATAAACTGACATATTTACAATGCTGCAGCGGGAAGTAAAACAGCTTTAAGCCGTGCAGGACATTCATGCATTCCGTGCATTGATGATGCAATGACGATTCTCGACCAATCAGTGTTCTGCAGTGTTTACACGTCACTTTTTAGTACCATTTTAGCCGTTTTGGAACCTTGCCTGAGCAGGTACTAAAAAAATAGTACCAGGTACCAGATTCCAGGTACCTTTATCTAATGGAAACCCAAAAAGGGCGAGTAGAATCGAGTCGAGTCGAGCTGGTACCATGTAGTGGAAACGCTGCAAAATATAACAGAGATAGAGTCCCTCTGTCAAACTGAAGCGAACACCTCTGAGCTCTCGTCCACTCTCTCCTGTGTGATCTCTGTGTAAACAGCGGTTTACGGTGACTGACTACAGGCTTCATAAACGCAGACACACACTGATGATGGGTGACCGGCTAAGATGCGGTTTCTTCACCTGGTGGTTATAAAAAACCTCAGATCTGCTGAGCCGACGGTCCGACCACACCTGATGTCACCTGGCTGACTGCATGTCCACAGGCCTGGAACAGATGACACTGCTGTCTCTGTGTCAAATCCCTTAAAGCATCAGACCTGGGGCATCGGTGGGATTTGGGACCAGACCAGCGTCTCGTCCTGTCATCAAGAGACTTAAGAGGAATCGCCAACCGTTTATCTGCTGCTGCGTTAAACCGTGCACAAGCAGCAAATCATTTCTCTGGAGTCAGTGCTGAGTCAGTGACTCTGGCTGCCTCATCATTGGAGCCGTTGTGCACATGCAACCAGACTACACCCTCTTGTTGTGCGTCCTTGTGGTAACGGGACACGGTTACGAGGGGGAACACGTCGCTCCAGAGGTCACAGGAACAGGGACACCCGCCAACACCACCCGCCGACACACTGCTGCAGCCTCACGCCATGCAGGACTCTTTGAGGTTCGGTCCCCTGCTATAAATAAACACTTTCCAATGCTCTGGTCAATGGGAATGCTTCCCTCACATGGAAGTCCCTCTCAGTAAATACCCTGTGCCACTGGATCGCATTACAACACTGTCCGTTAACGAGTGGAAAGACGAAGAGGAGAGGAAAAAAAGAGGAGAGGAGTTCTGAGGAAACATACATGACTCTAAATCACTCCTAGACAAGTCATTAAATGTTTCTTCTTTTTTTTTTTTACTATCTCTTATTTTCCTCCAGGGTTGTGACAGGAGCTGGCAATGAATCACTTGTTTGATTTGCATGATAACGTACAAGAAGATAAAATGTCCTGGCATCTGCCCATGTTTTCCCGAGGTGTTTTTTCTTTTTAACTCGGTGCTAGGATTTCTGCAGGGTGCGGTCTGAACATTTTATTCCTGAAAGGATATTTATCATTCTTCAACTAAATCCTCGTCTGGACTGGACAAATTCAAGAGAAGAGAAACCGCCGGCGATCTAGAAACATTACAGAAAGACCAAAGGCTCCACTTTCCTGTCAAACATGACCAGTAATAGCTAATATCCATCCCAACACTTTCCACCTGGGACCGCCTGGTGTGATATTTATACTTTCAGTTTGATGTTGAGACAACAGAAGAATAGGGGCTGCAGCTAAACTTAACTACAGGTTTCACTTTATTGTTTCTTGCCGACAGGAAATGTTTGAGCTGCTCTGTAACGGCCGTCCTGAATCGCCTGAACTTCCTGACGACTTCCCATAAAAGGCTGGAGGTTAGAAAGTTTCTGGGCATGTTTCCCAAAGGCCCAAAGTCTCAGCTACACTCACCTGGAAATAAAAACCAGACACTGCAGGGAAAGAGAAATGAGAAGGGAAACTTGACTGAGGTGGTTTTATGCTGATTTACCTGATGAGAAGCAGAAGTCTGTTCGTTGACCAAAGTTCTTTTTTCATTGTTGTGTCAGATTAGAGGACAACAGACTGGAGAAGTTGGTGGAAAACCAGAATCTGACACAAGTCACTTCTTTCAGCGATGGACCAGATGTCACCAACGACCCTAACCACATATAACAACAAAGACTGTTTCAAACTGAAGGTCCAACTCAAGATAATATACAAATTCAGTGTCCCAATCCTTCAGAGGACCCATCCAAGGGGTTATGTTCACATTGGACCCTGAAATTTGTTCACTAGGGAACTTTGCTAATTCCAATCTTGAGACAAATTATGCTAAGAAACTTACGGCAATTGTTTTTGACAATTATTAAGAAATGTATTGCGATTAAGTTTTCAATTAAAATGTGGGTTTGTGCAATGAATAGGCTGCTAATTACGTGATAATATCAAGAAATAGCCAAGAAATAACAAGTAATTGATTAACAAGTACAATAACAAGTAATTGCATCTAAATAACGGTCAATTTCATAGGAATTTGAGAAATATAACCAAGACATAACGATTGATTGCGTAGAAACAGCCCAGAAATGATTGATTGTAACTGACAATTGCAAGGACTTGGTGGAGAAAAATTCTAGCCTAGTGTAAGCTTCTGCCTTGATGAAAAATATGACATTATTATGAAACTGACCGTTATTTCTAGGCTATTTGTTGACATTATCACGTAATTAGCTGCCTGTAAATTAAACTGTATCTCCGATTATGTATTTTATTTATTCATTTTTTATTTTATTTACTTTTTTTTCCACTTTCTATTGTCCTTTAATTGTACATAAGGTTTATTTCATTTTTACTTTGCCACTTAGTGGATATTGACTTTGATTTTGTCGTGTCAGTTGGTGACTATAACTTCGATCCTGGAAAAATCTAAAATCAAATATTAAAATCGAGGGCGCGCAAAGGATTGTGGGATACAGGAGACTACGAAAGATGGGTGCGGTGTCTCCTCCTAGAACAGGTGGATTTAAAAGAGCCTTTGAATTGAGACAGACCTTGTTGCAATGCTGTGATGTAATCGGCCTTCAAATGTGTCCTCCCAAAGAACTGAGACAGGGTAGTGTGTGTTCAGGTGTTTTTTTATATAATTACAGCGAAGCGTCGTCAGCTATTGCACTTTACCGATCATCTGAAGGTGGAATCACATGAGCTGTGATCTCATCTAGTCTAATCTGGTCTAGAAACCACAGATAAAACACATTTAGACTGTCAACTGCTCCTCTCTGCGGCTGTAACAGTGGACGTATCATGACTCAGTGTCCCCGACAGGTGGACTAGAGCAGGTACAGAGGCCTCATTCTTCCCTGACCTCAGGGACCCGGCCCTGGTCTTTGTGTGTTTGGCAGCAGGCCTGTAATGAAACAGAGCAGCAACAGTCTGCTCCTGATAACGACTCGGTTGAAAGCAACGGTCTGTGTCTCTCTCCGTGTCCGTCTTTAACCTCGGCTCAGGCGTTACTGCAGGGCGCCGGCCATCCTGTTTCCTCCACAGCTTCAATAGCAGAGTGACTCTTCAGGCCCCACGGCTCGAGAAGACGCTTCCTCTTCTCAACCTGCGCTCTCTGAGGAGGAAGTACATTTCAGGGTGTGGGGGTGGGGGGTGGTGGCCTGGCTGTTGAATACAGGAAGTGGGCTTATTCAGAGCATCAGCACAGTGAAACAAAGCGTTCATCCTGTCCTCTCGTTCTCCCTGCAGCGCTGACGTACAGATTCAACATAACTGCTGAGTCTAACATCAGTCTTAGTCACACGACTGGACCTGGTCCTGCTAGTTTTCTATATAATAGAAAAATAAGACTTTACTTTTACACAGTACTGTTCCTGAAGTTCTTTAAATCTGAACTCTCCAGGTCTGATCTCTCCTCCTCTGTGTCTCTAACCCTCCTCTCCTCCATGTGCATCTGTTTCCAACAACGAAGAAGCCGGTGAGAAATCAATCCATGGAGCGATGGATAAGGTTATTTATCATCTACCATGTTACCATGTGTATATCTGTAGTCTTATCTGTCATCAACAAGAGATTACGGGTTACGGGGTGCGTTACGTTTGTGTGGCGGTGCCGCCATGGAGACGAGAGCTGGGACACCAGACACATGGAGCTGAGTTAAAGGTGGAAATCCTAAAGAGTTCCTTTTTAATTTACAATCAGTAAAAATACCATATCAAACTACAGAGTCTTGGTGTAAAGTTGTAGCTCACAACTGCGCTAAAATATAAAAAGTATAAACTTTACAAGACCATAATTTTAAAAAACCACATAGGTCCCACAAAATAAAGTGGATCACAGTTCATTTTTTCCATTATCTTACACAAACACAGTGACACACAAAACACACACACACACTAAGTCTCTTCAAAATCTCCACAAATGACCACAAAATGTCAAAACGTTGTAAAGCCAGTAAGCTGTATGTGAATCAGTCGTTTTACAACTAAATCCACGACTTTACCCTCAATTATCAGTTAAATAGTTGTGGGTGACACTGCCACAGAAAACACACACACACACACACACACACACACACACACACACACACACACACAGTTAGAGAGAAGAACATGAGGGTTTGGGAAAAGTCTTTCACAACCAGCAGCGTCCTGTACTGTGATCACAGTCAGTTACGTAACGACACCACAGTTACATGTCAGGAGCTTCTCTCTGACTAATGGCAAACATGCCTCATACAGATGGTCCACTATTCTCCATTCACCATGTGATGCTGCTCATTATTAATACTTAGAAAACAAACATTCATTCAGCTTGAAGTAAAAACCAAACTAACAGCTTCAATATGTTGAAATGTGTCAATCACAAAGAATTAAAATCCTCTCAGGAAGTTTTGCTCAACTTTTTTTTTTTCTTCTTCTTTCTCAGAAAACTGTGTTGATTGATTCAGAAGAATCTCTAAATTATTTCTTTGAAATCGAAGACGAGTTCAAACACCACCTCTGCCTCACAAACACAAACACATAAAACGACGCGTCACGTGTCGCGTTCAGAGTGCGCCGGGTTCAAACTCCCCTGGGAAAAGGTGTGTTATAAATAAACGCAGCGTCTTCACTGCGGCGACTTTGACAGGCAAAGAAACAGGTCTGTGAAGAACTGAAATAACAAAACACATGGTGGAGAGAGAGAGGGAGAGAGTTTACTGTACAAAGGTCAAAAATATATAGAAACAGGAGGAAACTGGGCGAGAAGGTCCTGGAAGAGCAATGGAAACTTAACGTTTTATATTTATATTCTATTTATAAAGTTTATATTGCGATGTTTTTTAGACTTTGTTTCACATAGATTTTTTTTTAGAATTTAATTAAAGTCATGGTGTAAAAAACACTAGTGAGAGTCACTAGGATAAACAAAGAAAGAGAGAGTGATACTGAGGAGGAGTGTCAGGTTGCACAAAATATGAAATAGTATGTGTAAATTTAGGGATTGTATTAACATGTGACAAACGCTACTAACACACACACTGACACACACACACACACACACACACACACACACACTGAACCAAACTCCAGTGATTCAAAACAAAGTTCCTACTAATCTGATTGAGTGAGTTCTTCTCAGTATTGAGTAAGAACTAACTTACTCACTACAGTAATGATGTCACTCAGGAGTCACTAGCCATGTTTCCATCCAAAGTGATTCGAATTACTGGGAAATGCGCATTAAAAGAAATTCGAATCATGTGTGTTTCCATCTACGGACTTTGCACCCCCCCCCCCCCCTCCCGGCCGGACGGACGGACGGTCTGATTTGAACACATTAGCGCGATTTAGCGCATATGTTTATTACCGTAATAACGCGACCCGTGTGTGTGTGTGTGTGTGTGTGTGTGTGTGTGTGTGGGAGAGAGAGAGAGAGAGAGAGAGAGAGAGAGAGAGAGTTGCGCCGCCCCAGACTTTATTAATGATAAACTCTGGACGCGCTGGTTGATAAGTTTGGTTTTTACTGAGGAGGAACTATGAAGAACTGAGCAGTAATCACATATGAAGGTGTGTGGGGGCTTTTATTTTGCCGTGGCGATGCGCCACAATTAATTAATTGTTGTGTGACAGCGGAAACCCTGATGTTGTCTTGTGAGTGAACTGCAACACGGGAGCAGATGGGGTGAAAGTGCGCTACGTCACACTTGATTCGCATACAGCTGTTTCCATCCCATTCGAATCAACCAAAACCCGGCCATAGCGAGCGTATTTCATTTTGTGCGAATCAGAGGATTTTAATGCGAATCACGGCGTTTCCATCATCATTTTCCGATGCGATACATCTCGATGCATCTAAACAGCTGATGGAAACGCACCTACTGAGTCATGTGTGTTGCACTGATTAAGGAATGAGAGCAACTTTAAACAACAACAACAACAACAGCACGTGGGTGTGTTGGTGACGTAGACGAGTCACTACAGAGCAGCAGACGAGATCTGAGCCAGAGGATCTGGTCTGCAGACTGAGATACAGATCTGTGACGTTACAGCCAGAGGAACGATGGTTTCTGAGGTAAATGATGAATTATCACCACCGTGCAGCAGCAGCAGCAGCAGCAGCAGCAGCAGCAGCAGCAGCAGCAGCAGCAGCAGCAGCAGCAGCAGCAGCAGACTCACTCCACACCTGCAGGAGGATGTTCTACCTGATGGGCTGTGTAAGGGCCGAGATATACTTGCTGTAAACTAGGCGTACGCAAGCGCATCATGGCTGCCACGCGTATCCTGCGTCCGTTTGATGCGTCGGCTGCGACCGACCACACATCTCGACGCGAGGTGATGCGACGCGTGCACAAGTTGCAATATTGACATAACCGCTAGAGGCGCTGGTGAATGAACACGGTGACGAGATCAGACCAGAACAGACGGTCGCTGTCGGAGTGATGGTGGAAACTTGTGAAGAGAGGCTGACAGACCTGGTGCCAAACTCGATGTTTCCAAGGGTTACATAGTGACAGACGCCCGGCAATATAGTTGGTGACAGATCGATGCGGCTTTTCACAATTTCCGGGTTATATTTCTGTTGTCTGCCCCAAGTGGAGACTGCCAGTATTGTGCGTTTTGGCTGTGTAGTGCTGCAACAAGTATATGCACAGACCGGCACAGACGCAACGTGTACGCATACGTTTGATCAAGCAGCAAGTATATCGAGGCTTTAAGAAACCAACACTAAGGGCGCCGCGCCAACGGGGCGTATTCAGGCGCACTTTGCAAGTTTTGTGCCCGGTGCAACAAGTGGGAAAGAGGGAGGGGAGAAGGCCTGAGTGGGTTCAACACAGCCGACTCAGATCTTCACCAATCAAACGAGCTCCTCTCCTCACCTTTAAATGCACCACAAGTGATTTTGTCATTGTCATTATATATTTCGACATGGACGGCGACGCTAGACGGCCAAACATTTTACAGGAGGAAACTGATGTTCTGGTCCGAGAGGTTTTTGTGTAGACGCCCAAAACGGATCTTTAGTGAAACGATGATGTCATAGCCCGCTGCTCTCACCTGTAACCTGAGCCACACCTCTAGATTGTTTTGGGTGAAGCTCTGTTTCTGTGTGGATGAGGACTGAGTGTTTTAAATCCTCTCTATTTTTTCTTGTCCTCATGCACTTTGTCTTGTGTAAAACACTGTGAACTGTTCTCTCACTGGACGGTGGAAGCTGATATTCAAATAAACCTGTCTCACCTGGAAACATGATGCTGCATGGAGGAGATAAGTCGTCCCACATATCACTGTAATATGCAGCTGCTCTGGTCCATGCATCAATGTAGTTGGCTTCTTCTGCAATTTATAGGACAATAAAGAACAAATGAGACTGGAAATGTTTTCTTCTGGTTGATGTTTTCTTTTTGGCTACACCGTGGGTGTAATGATAATAATATCAAAAAAACATAAGGATGTTCAAATGCTCAAATTCAGAAGTTGGGCTTATTTGTCATGTTTATTATGTACAGTAGGTGTAAACTGTACCACATTAAAATGCATATATATGTATATGTATTTAGCAGCAATCAGTGTGTTAATGTGCTCAACACAGCTGAGTGCCTTCAGAGGAAATGAAAGCAGATTTATTAGAGAAGATCGCCCCCTGGTGAATATTCATGTGAACTGGTTTACAGCTGATTTACAACAATGCTTCAATGTACAGACTGTATGTTATTGTATTGTATTATCAGGTCAACTGTTGTTCACTGACACAACGAACAAGCATTTAACCCAAATATCTCACAAAAGTAAAATACCAACATAAGTATTAACATATTACATAGTGTAGTAGTAAGACGACTTGAATTTTCTTCTTTACACCTCTACTCACCTGTACTCCAGTTGGACGAAGTGCTCTTGTTGTTCCTCATTGTTTCTGTTCTGTTACTTCACAGATAAAAGAAAAAAAACATGTTAGAAATTAAAAGAAAACAGTCATAAAAATGATAAATAAATCCAAAACCTAGATATGCCTCTATTATTTTGTCCCCAAATAAACCTAGCTCTACACAAGATTCACAAAAATAATAATAATGGAGACCTTATGTAGCCGAGATATTATTACTCATTATCTCATAATTATTAATTTATGTGCATTGCACTTTCTGTTAACGTTAAAATCAAACAGCATAGTAAGTAAGCAACTCCCATTGTTGCTAACAATTTACCACAGAAAACAAGGGTTCACTGGATCGTTAATAGCTCATTAGCTTTTATGGAGGTATTTCCGGGTGTTACAGGAGTACTTGTCAGTATTTAAAAGTAAAGGTATTTGTAGTGGTGTAGGTAAATGATTTTAAATGTATAGTTTCGTCTTCAGTCCTTACCGTCACCGTAACCACAGCTAAAAAGTTGTGTCCCACATGCGCTGCCGAAACCCGGGATCGAACCAGGGACCTTTAGATCTTCAGTCTAACGCTCTCCCAACTGAGCTATTTCGGCGCGATACACACTCTCATATCAGACAACGTAGATATAAAAACACTTACCCGTGTCTGGCCCGTTAACCCGCGGTAAAGTGTCGGTGTGTGAAGCTGCCGAGTTCACTCTCCGGTTCAGAAACCAAACAAACCGTGAGGACGAATCAATGAGAAACACTTGAGCCGGTTTCAGTTGGAGCTGTTTCTCCGTCTGGACACAAGATGGCGCCATAAAACCACAAAGCCTGTTTGGTTTCTATCACTACTACTGACTGTGTGGACCTGAGTCAGTCCTCGGATCACAGGTTCGAGTCCAACCCACGGCACCTCACTGTCCGTCTCTTTCTCTGTCTTTCCTCAACATATCTAAGGTAGAAAATAACTTAAAAGAAAAAGTGATAAATCAGTGAAGGTACTTTTAACAAAAAAGTCCCCTGGAAACAACTTCCATTAACTTTATTGAGACTCTGTGTGTGTATTTACAGCAGGTTTCTGTGTCTGGTTTTGTTGTGACTACCTGGCCTGAGGGTTTACTGAGGTTCATTTTTGTCTATCAGGGCAAAAACACACGTTTTACACAATCAAATCAAATTACCAGTGTAATTAATTACATTTTCGCGGCGAATTAAAGCCCGTTTTAAAACAACTTTAACCTCGACGACATTCACCATTTATCTAGTTGACTGAATACAAACACATCAGTGATTCATTACCTTTCTGTGGTAAATTAGAAATTTCAACCGTTGACGTTTTCCTCTCGAACCGGTTCGATCCGGTTTGGTCCAGTCAGTCACCTGTAGAAAAACAAACTTACTGCGCTGCAAAGAATTTTTGGAGAAGGGCCACTGTGATTGGCTGTCAGGAAAGATGGAAACGGTGAGCAGTGATTGGCTGTCAGTAAAGATGGAAACAGAGCTGTGATTGGTCCACTGCGCCAAATTTTGGAGATGGGCCACTGTGATTGGCTGTCAGTAAAGATGGAAACGGTGAGCCGTGATTGGCTGTCAGTAGCCTAAAGATGGAAACGGAGCTGTGATTGGTCCACTGCGCCAAATTTTGGAGATGGGCCACAGTGATTGGCTGTCAGCAAAAGATGGACATAGTGAAACGTGATTGGACGAGATTCTAACGTCTCTGGGCGCTTTGGCGCGTTTTAAGAACAAAAAAACATTACAGCAACATTTTACTGTTATTTAGCTGGATGTGCCTTTCTGCTTGAACACAAGATGACCTCAGTCCTGGAGTCACAGGTTCGAGTCCCGCACCTCCCTCTCTCCCTTCTCTCTGTCCATCCATTGTTTTCCTTCAATGACTCTAAAATAGAAAATAATTATTATATTATTGTAATAATAAGATGATGAATCTGGGAAACTCTTATTAATGTTTTGGTTCAATTCTCAGATGAAAAAATAATTTTTCAAAACACTGAAAGAGCTCTGAACAGACAGTTGTCATTCACAACATACTTCTTGTTCATTTGCAGTTTTTTTTCTGTCGTTTTGGTTCATTTTTCTTTAACAGTCTTAACATTAGGCTATCTCTTAATATAGGAACTGTTTCATGAATCATTCATCAAAACTATATTATACATTTCCACTCTATTAGCTGCACCTTTAGGTCAAACATTTTATTTATGGTAATTGGACTGTGCCTCCAAATTAGTTTGGTTTATTAAATTTAAGTGGATGGATGGATGGATTACTTTTGGTTTTGATTTAGCTTTTTCACTGGTTCATCATAATCATAATGTAATTTCAGATTGGTTACATTTTGACCTGTATGGTTCAAAGCAAAAACTAGACAAGTTTTCATTTAGGAAGTGTAAAAACACTTATCATGTGAAAGATACTCTACTGTTCTGTCTTTGAACATGTCCCTGCTAGGTCCGTCCCTTTTTACTGTAATGTCCCCCCAGGAAACACTGTTGGCAGTTTTCTTGTGACTATAGGCTACATGTATTTGCAGAGAGCGCGCGTGTGTGTTGTCGAATCGATGAAGACATTTACAGAGGTTGTTTGTGTTGTGTCTATTTGTGTGTTGAGCTCTCAGGGCCACCGTAAAAAAAACCCCAACCACTTTACAAAATCCGGATTCGCATTTTATATAATCATTTCCTGTTTCTAATGTAGTCTAAATGAGGATATAAAAAGCATCTTTGTGGGTGTAAGTATTTGTCAAACACAGTGAATATGTGCTGCTTGTCCAGGTCACCACAGGTTGAGCTGTTTATACCATGAATCATATAGAAGACAGGAAGAGGCTTTAAATACATAAAGACATAAAATAAAAGCATGTTTCCTGGATGACACCCAGAGAGGTGAAGATGTTTTCACAGTCTCAGCGATAAATAAAGACGTCGGCGGTCGGAAAAACACCTCGGCAGCTCGGCTTGGCCCGGCTCTTATCGCTCTGCTCTCAGCATTAGCATTTGTTTTTCTCTGCAGTGATGCAGTGCTGTCCCTTTATTAGTCATATGATGATCAATGCCAGCTTCTGTGCCTCCCTTCCCTTCCCTTCCCTTCCCTCTTTTCCCCCTAATCTCCCTCCACACTGCCTCCCCCTCTCCCTCCCCCTCTCTCTCTGTCTCTCCCCCACTCTCATGTTTTTGTTCCTCTGTCACCCCCAAGGTGACTTTCCCTCCTTCACCGTCACTGCAGCTGTTCCCCTCGCTTTGTTCTGGAAGGAGTGAGTGAGTGTGGGATAAGAGATGAGAGAGATGCAGACCGGCAGAATAAAAAAGAAGAGGAGGATGAGGAGGAGGAGGAGGAGAACCAAGGGAGGAAACGTGGGTGTGAAAGAGGACTGATGAGATTATCAAGCAGGATGGTGGAGGAATCTTTCTTCACTGCACGAATCCGTAAGGCAACAAACACGCTGCACATGTTCACTGCACAGATTCACACTGGTGGTGAGGAAAAATATATAAAATGCACAACAAACATGAAGAGGCTGAGGCGCTCCAGTCCCACCTGACTATAACAAGTTTCATCTTCATTAGCGCTGGTGATTAGCAGCACAGTCGCCACATCACAGGCACAGACTGAGGGTTCACCGCCACAGTCAGCACTAAATACTGCAACTATCTGGGACAGAGTTTCTAAATTTAGGGATCAGAGAAAAACGGGGAGTGGAAAAGCAGGAAATGTAGAAAGCGAGGGACAGCTGCAAAATAAAAAAAATAAAAAAGAGAGAGAAAAGAGAAGAGGGATTTAGACAGGACGTTGCAGAGGATGAGAGATGAAGGACGTCCTGAGTCACGAGGATGAATCCCAGCAGTGTGGCCATTGTGATGAAGGGCTGTTTTTAAAGAGAGGATGATTCAGTCTGAAATTGTTAAGAAGGCCTGTCAGCTTATGACATTATATATTTGCATTTATATTCTAATAAATGTGTAAGACAGAAACAACAGACATTAATGTAGCTTTTGTTATTTTAAACATCATTAAAGGGATAATAAAACATTTTGGCAAATTGGCCCATTGCCATAATCCCTATAGTCATAGCAGCAGTAGGTTTGTTACCTTTAATTGTCGGTGCAAGCTATTTTTAGAACGGCGGAGCAGAGCCGTGAGCTGCTCAGAGCTACGCTACGGAGGCTCATTATGGGATTTCTTGGTTTCCCTCATCAAACTCATCAAATACACAATCCAACAACTCCACAACGCTCTGGTGGACAAGTTGTGACCTGCACATTCACCACGCTATGAGATAACACAACATTACCAGAGTTGTTTTAGAGGGAAATTCATGTAAAACCGCTGATGCGCGTTGTCTTCAGGGACAGTTTTTCATCAACAGTCTCTGTATTTCCCTCTAAAACAACTCTGTGTGGTAACGTTGTGTTATTATCTCATAGCGTGGTGAATGTGCAGCTCACAACTTGTCCACCAGAGCGTTGTGGAGTTGTTGGATTGTGTATTTGATGAGTTTGATGAGGGAAACCAAGAAATGAGCCTCCGTAGCGTAGCTCTGAGCAGCTCACGGCTCTGCTCCGCCGTTCTAAAAACGGCTTGCACCGACAATTAAAGGTAACAAACCTATACTGCTATGACTAGGGGTTATGGCAATGGGCCAATTTGCCAAAATGTTGAACTATCCCTTTAAGAGGTCAAATGCAAACATTAAATGCTAAATTTCCTCGATAGTAAAAACCATGACATGAAACTTGAATAGATAGATCACCTTTTAATACAGATTCTGTCCTGCTCTATACAATGACACATAATATAAATCTTATACAATACTAATATTTCTCTATACACATGGTCTTAAATGTACAGTACGGTGTACACACACACACACATACAGTATTAACACAAAACGCTTACATCATGGATCTCCTCTTTACAGCAACTCGCTCTGACTCACTCAGGAGTTTAAATCACAATGACTGGTTTTCTGTCCGGCAGATGATTGTGACCAAGTTTTTTTTTAATTTTTATTTATTCATTTTTTATTAACTAAAACCCAAAACAGACACTTAAATATTTACATCCCTGAAAATGTACATGAATACACACAAATCACTGTCGTCTGTCTGTCTGTCTGTCTGTCTGTCAGAGAGTGTAAAAGGTGAGTGAGGATGGAGGAGGAGAAAACAGACTTACAGTCACATCATGTTAAAGTTTGATCTCCTCCCCTGGTCCTAATGTGTGTTACTGTGAACAGTTCATCATCAGGTGGAAGATGAAATGATCTCCAAAAGACATACAGTTAAACATGAAACACTCTTTTTATCAATATTTCCATCAATATCAGTGTATTATTGTAGTTTTCTACAGTTTCAGAGTGAAAAAGGGAAACAAAGCAGCAGCAGCAACAGAATGGGAAACCCAGGAGACTTGAGCTCTTTGACCAAGGTATCAGACAAGAGATTTACTATCTACCGGTACCAGGGCTGGGTATAAAAAAAAAAGATTTTCCGATTCATATTGATCTTTATTTGAAAGATCCGATATTGATTCATTGATCTTTAATGTACGCCACTGCACTGTTGCACTGTTTACTTCTGGAGTGGGGCATGTTAAATAAATGTGCATTAATGTAACTGCTTTTCAGTCAATTTAATGTAAACATGAATATGAAGAGTTCATTTGCGAAAGCAGATAACTCAATTAAAAAAAGAATTCTAGAATCTTAATTTTTTATTTACATAAGGTGATATCAGTCAAACCAAAGTTGAGTGACTTTGAGATGTAAAAAAACAGACATATCTAAAAAAAAATTATGTTTTTTTTGAAAACAACACTATGCAAAGAATAATTACAAAGCCTCAGCTCATTTTTTTCAAAATGGCACTTATTTGCTTTTGCAAATGAACTCTTCATATATTTAATAATAAACAGGTTAGATTGTTCCATCTTTGGACAATTTGCAACGTTAGTTTTGTCACAAAAACTCTTGGGAAACCCAGGAGACTTGAGCTCTCAGAGAACTTTGACCAAGGTATCAGACAAGAGATTTACTATTTACACACTGGGATAGTTTCCAAAGGCAAGTAACCCAAAGAACACCATCCCTACGGTGAAACATGGTGGGAATATTGTGCTGTGGGGATGCTTCAGTGCGTCGGAAACTGGGAATCTGGTCAAGGCAGAAGGAGTCACGAGGAAAGAAGACTATGTGAAGATTCTGTGAAGCAGTCAGCAGTAAAACTGGGTCTGGGTTGTTGTTGCTATCTTTTCCAACGTGACAATGAACAAAAACATAGGTCGCTCCTAGTGAAGATCGACCTCCAGAGAACCAGAGAGAGTGTTATTGACTGGCAAACTACTGCAGGCTGTTATCCAGCAGAAAGGACACACAACTGACTATTAGCATCGGGGGGGGGGTAATAATTTTGACCCTGGTAGTTTTTGATTTTTGTGAAATAATTTAATTTCTGTGTGCAAAGTCAATTAATGCAAGGATCCAAAACAAAGCTATTACGTTTGAAAATGCTGTGTTAAAAAATCTTCTCTTAGTTGATAGCTTGTCGATCCAACATGGCGGCAGACGCTTTACCTTTCGATGCAGCGTTAGAAAGTGTTTTAAGTTGTTTAGACCGCAAGTTTATTTTGAAAAAAGAGCAACGTTTAGCGAGCGGATTTCTGTGGCTCTACAAACGTCATCGGGTTGATTGATACGATTGGCTATAAGCTACGAACAGACGCATTTGATAGACGTTCGTAGTGCCCAATAAACAGCGCTGGTCTTTCGTAAACCACACCTCAGATACGAAAAAATGATCGGGTGGTTCCCAGACTGAATCTCAATCTACATGAGATGAGGTCTGGTGTTCGCCTGGCCAGGAAATACTTATAAAAAAGTGAAATTTTCATAGAGAAGCTAATCATTTCGTCATCAACTGCATATATTGTTTAAAATGTAAAGTGAATGTGTCGTTTGTAACTTTATGTCTTTTGGAGATCATTTCATCTTCCACTTGATGAACTGTTAAACACATTAAAGGGATAGTAGCATTTTTTTTAAAGTGGGGTTGTATGATCTACAAATATCCCCTAAGTACTTTAATTGCAGTAGAAGACTCTCTGCACTCCTCCCGTTAGCAACGCCAGCCCATAATAGCCCTGCCCAGAGATTTACAACATACATTGTTGCGAATGGACCCAAAGAAACGGCCTATTTTCACGGCCTAAAAGAGGTTTTACCTGAAAAAAAATACACAGTTCCATTGTTCGCTATAATATAATTTTTTCCAGCCCTTTAAAGTGCAGGAAAAACACAGTTTTTATTTGGACCTAACCAACTCACGTATCCCTCCGCCCAGGGTTAGCGCCCGCCGATCAGCAGTTGGTTCGGTCCAAATAAAAACTGTGTTTTTTTTTGTGGGCTATTATGGGCTGGCGTTGCTAACGGGAGGAGTACAGAGAGTCTTCTACTGCAATTAAAGTACTTAGGGGCTATTTGTAGATCATACAACCACACTTTAAAAAAAATGCTACTCTCCCTTTAATAGACACATGGACCAGGAGGAGTGTTCAAACTTTTGCATGACACTGTATAAAAAGTTTAAAGTGTTTTCCTACCTACTAACTGACATTATTAATGTTGTTAACCTACTGTAGTAACATCCATAATACAACAGCTGATTGAGGACTGGTTTATTGTTATAATGTCCAGCATGTCTGGATGTGAGACATGAAGCCCTGAGGAGAAAGAGAGATACAGGTACAGTGTAACGTGTCCAAGGACTCGGTCCAGAAGTCTGCAGTCTGTAAAAACCATCAACAACAACCAGAACCAGAACCAGAGGCTCCGACACGTCGCTGGTTGTTTGGATTTCTCTGGTTTCGAGATGCTAGTTAACCTGCAGTTACTTACAGTGAGAGAGTTTTCACAAAATATTGCCCTTTGATTCGCTCTGGTATAGTTTCAGTAATGTTACAGTGGCCTGTCGTATTCACATAGTTACAGTTGTGTTTGTCTCATTCCCCCTCTCTTCTCTTCTCTCTCTTCCCCCCATTCATCTAAAGCCTTAATAGAAAACCAACAGTTCTGTCTTCACATTCTCTTTGTTCACATCCGAGGGGTCATCATTGCTTTTGCTCACGATTTATTGCACGTAAATCATTGGACGCACACACACGCTCATTCTACACACACACACACACACACACACACACACACACAGAGAGAACACACAGGCATGCACACGTGTAAACATACAACACACAAGCATCCTTCCCTCCGTCACCGTGACCGCTGAGGTTTATTTTTAAAGAATAAGAAAAAGAGTCATGCCTTTGAGCTTTACCTCGCACACATTCCTCTGAAAAACATGGTGCTTATTGGAAAAATTAAATCTGAATCCTTTTTTTTTTATTTTTTGCAGTTTTTTTGCAGTTTTCTGGTAGTTTCCTGTGAGCCTGTAAACTTTGAATCTGATTTGCTTTTGCATTTACCTGCCATAATTTTTTTTTTTTTGCTTTACCATACAAGTATGTATGTGCAAAACACTGTCGCTCTGACACTTTGTTGTAAACATACAGTTGGACATTCAGCACCATGAGAATATTTCAATAACTCAATTAAGGCATGAAAAAGGAAAAAAGAAAGAAAAAGAAATCTAGACTTCCTCCAACATTGTCTCACTGAGAATATCTGTGCAGGTAGTTATTGGTGTGCTTTCACAGATACTGACTGAATACAGATCAGTGTGCATTACTGTAAGTGTGTAAGTGTGTGTGTGTGTGTTTCTATCTGTGCATATGTACATGCACATGCAAGCTGAAAGTGCATGTAGGAATAATAATGTACAGTTGCAAGAAAAAGTATGTGAACTCTTTGGAATCTCATAGTTTTCTGCATTGCTTTGCTTTCCATTGCAGACCTGCAGTTTGCCGCTCCACAACACTAATGGGAAAATGTTTTCTGGACTGATGAAACAAAGATTTAATTTTTTGTATTTTTTAAAATGTATTTATTTGTACATAGGGTGTAAAAATCTACTATCTAGATCATCTAGAGTAGCTTCAACAAAAGAAACTCCACCTTTGGGAGCGGCCCAGTCAGAGGGTTGTGGCTAGATGGCGTAGCTACATGAGCTGCAGGAAGTGACGTAGAATCTTACCAAATCTCGTCGAGAACTCCCGACTGGTTAAGTTTAGTAAAACTGACATGTACAGGTGTAAAATAGGGGCAAAAAAGCAAAAAAGTAAGTGAAGCCATTGGTTGGGTTTAGGCTCAGATAAGTAAAGATTGCATGTTTTCTAGGACGTCACTTCCTGCAGCTCATGTAGCTACGCCACCTAGCAACAACCCAGTCAGGGACTATTTTTTTCACAGTGAGGCTTCACGTTGGACCGAACAACGCCCCATAGCCGTGGTATAATGAGCATAAACGACGGCCTGTCGTGATATATTGCTTAATTAAATGACCAATTAATGCAGAAAACTAAGAGATTCCAAAGGGTTCACATACTTTTTCTTGCGACTGTGTGTGTCTGCTGTGTGTGGTCTGACCTTCACCCTACATGTGGGATTTTCAGTAGTAATAGTTATGGTGTGGTCGTGATGCTTGGCCGTTGTTGCCATGGAGAAACAGCGGCCAGTCAGGAAGTGGACTAATGAAGGTTATAATGAAGGGGGGCAGGAAGCTGCCGCTAATTAGAGCTCAGTCAGAACTCACCTGTTTCCACATCTGCATGGAACCAGAGGTCGTGGGATTCGTCCTGACCTTTGTAAACAAACTGGATCTTATTTCTCTCACAACACCGGTGCACAAATACACACACACACAGACACGCCATCCATCTCGTACAGACAGTTGTCACTAGGGCTGGGTATCGTTTAAACATTTCCAATACCAGTACCAATACCAGTACCCTTAACACGATACTACCGATACCAATTGAGTACTTCATTCGATACTTTTTTTCAATTTCATTAGATACTAATCATGAGAAAAGAAAGCAATTGGTGGCATGATGAATGTCAACCACTCCTCCCCATTCAAATAATTTTTGCTAGGGATGGGCAATGAATGAATAGTCGTAAAATTAAAAAAAAAAAAAAAGTTTATAAGACAATCGTCTTGTCTGATAAAAGTGTAAAAGTTTCTTTTCACTGGCGCAGAAGGAGAAACATGGAAAGACTCCATCAGAAAGTTCTGTGTGAAACTCTGTCAAATAAAAAACAAATGAAACTGCGGAGCAGCTCAATCTCTGCAAGGTGTGGATTTTGATCACACAGGAAGTGCTCACCGATACTTCCAGGGTCACCGTTCAACAACTTAGCGTTTTTCTCATAGACAATAATGGGAAAAGAAGCGGCTATAAAACGGTGGATCATTGTCACAACCCCCGCGAAACGACTCATTTCACTACCAGAATTTGATCCATTCAGTCCGATTACGTTTTGGAAAGTCTAGAAGAGCCGCACGATTAAATTATTTTATTCCCGTTCTAGTTAGCCCAAGTGGTGGACAGTAATGGAGTAAATTTACTTGAGTACTGTACTTAAGTACATATCCAGAAGATTTGTACTTCACTTGAGTATTAGATTTCTTTGGTACTTATTACCCTTACTTGAATACATTTCCAAGACAAATATTTTTACTTTTACTCGAGTTAATTTCTAGGAAGACTGAAAAGTACTCGTTACTTTCAGGTCTGCTCTTTTTTTTTTTCTTTTTTCTAAAATCCTATTGGACACAAGCTGTTTGTCAAAGAAGGAAACCCTAACCCCTAAAAGCAGCACATCAGTGCAGCTGCTTTCAAAGAGTTAATTCTCAGAAGCAAGAGTTAAAAGGTCCTTACATTCATTTAGAAAAAAATATAGTAATTCATTGATGTGAAAAATAAGAAATGTACTCTTACTCTTACTTTTACTTAAAGTAAATTTAAAAGCATGTACTTCTGGATACTTAAGTACCTTTTAAAAGCAAGTACTTTTTTACTCTTACTCGAGTAACATGTCGACTGAGCTACTTTTACTTGTAACAGAGTAAATTTTGACCAGTAGTATTTGTACTCAAGTACTGGGGTCAAGTACTCTGTCCATCTCTGGTTAGCTGAGCGCTAAAGCGGAAGTTAGCCGGCTAGCTCGGTGTAGCATTAGCTCGGCTGAAGTCAGTGCGCCCACCTCCGGTTTCTTCCCAAATCCGAATACAAATAGTGCACCGGCTGTACAGCCCTAACCGATACCCAGCCCTAGTTGTCACGCACACACACACACTTTCACACATGCAAACACACACATGGGACCGGCATCACTCCCTCACTGCCTCTGTTGTGAGACAGCGGTCGGTGCCGTCGCTAGCCTCTACTCGCGGCTTGCGGCTCTTCCTCTGGCCGCCGCCGTCCACCCAGGAGTTCTGGATGACGGTGCCGCCGCTGACGGCCGGGTCGACCTGCAGCAGCGACACCACCCGCTTCTTCACGCGAGTCTTGAGGGCACGGCGCAGCTTCTGTCTGGTGAAGGCGTACAGCAGCGGGTGGAAGATGGTCGTCCCGTACGCCATCGCCAGGAAGCAGAGGCGCAGTCGCACCAGGCCGTCGCTGGGGCCGAGGCTCAGGATCAGCACGTTGACGGCCGACAGCGGCGCCCAGCAGCCCAGGAAGCTGGAGATGATGATCAGCGACATCTTCAGCACGCGGCGCTGGCGTTCCCTGCGGTCTCTGTGTCGCCGCACCGCACGCCTCAGCGCGATGATGGCCGACACCGAGGCCTGGACGCCCATGGAGGAGGCGGCTGGCGGCGGCGGGGTTGGAGAAGCCGGAGTGGTGGCGATGGGCGTGGTGGCGGCGGTGCTGACCGTAGTGACCGTCGTCGCTCCGCTGTCGGACATCGCCGCCGCCTGGGGAACGACAGCGACGGAGGAGGAGGAGATCTGCAGCGGCGGCGATGTGGGCGTCGTCGGCGTCGGCGACGTTGGGATGAGAGGAGGATGGCTGAGGTTCTGGTTCTGGTTGGAGGACACGACCTCGTCCGTGGGAAGGCTCAGCTCCTTCCTCTTCTTCTTCCTCAGCCGCCGCCTGCAGCGTATCGCACAGGTCGTCGTGGAGTCGTCGTCGTCGTCCGTCTTCTTCTTCTTCTTCCGCGTCGTCCTCATCATGTGCGAGCCGATGCGGATGTTGAGCGCCTGTAGAATCCGGGAGTAGGTGAACAACATGACGGCCACGGCGATGAAGAAGCACGGCACCTGGCAAAGACAGAATACAGATACAGAATATGGAATCGGCAGCTGAGAAAGTTGAAGGGATACGCCAACATTTTCTTTTTTTATGTGTCTTGCCTCACTCCCGAGTCCATGACCAGCAGATAGACACCATCCTTTCCACTGTGCGTGCAGTAACAAGGGAGATAGAGCCGTATCGCCCGTAGTTAGCTTAGCTCAAACGCTGGAAGTGTATAGGTAGTGTTAGCCTGCCTCCACCTAAAGTCATCAGAGAAACTCTTCAGCAACTCTAAACGGAAACCGGCGGTCAAAACGGAGGGTTCAAGCAAAGACGCTTTATTTTGGTTCAAGCTAGCTACATCGAGGGTAGGTTAGCTTCCTGTTTCAAAGTAAAAGCACAAATTCTATCGTCATGGTTTTCTGTATGTAAAGGGCAACGGGTGTTTTATTTTGTGAAAGTAACCGGAAGTGCGTTGGTCACAACGGCTAGCTTGAGTAGCGCCAAATTCGTCCAAACAAAATTGTAAACAGCTGGTATTTAGACAAATGAACGACACACTGCTGATCTAAACGGCTACTTTCTCACCTAAACATGTCTGAAATGTGGATAAAGTGATATATTTACAGAGTTTAGAGCTAAAATGAAACCAGCTTCTGACTGCTGATTTCGGCTCGGGTAGGAGGCAGGCTAACACTACTCATACACTTCCAGCGTTTGAGCTAAGCTAATTACGGGCGATACGGCTCTATCTCCCTTGTTACTGCACGCACAGTTGAAAGGATGGTGTCTATCTGCTGGTCATGGACTCGGGAGTGAGGCAAGACACGAAAAAAAATGTTGGCATATCCCTTTAAAGCTCTGTTTTGAGGCTATGTATTTGAATGCATTTGAGAATGTATATTTACAATGTGTGTATTCTATTTTATTTTATTGACATGACATGACATGACAGGGGGAGGAGTAAGGAGTATGGACGAATGAAAATGAAATTAAATAAAATTGATCACAAAGAAGCAGCACAGCACCTGGAGCAGCAGGTGGTAATACATGGCGAGACCGGTGTAGTAGCCCTGCCCCCCCACACACAGCAGGGTCCGGTTCTGCCACGCCGGGGGCAGTTGATGTGACGAGGGAGGGTGAGTGGAGGGTAACAAAGATGGCGAGAGCGAGGAGAAAACAGGCGTCTCCCCAGTGGCGAGCTCAGAGTCGTTGCTGCTCTTCCTCTCCAGCTCCTCATCCTCGCCACCATTGTCCTCCGCCCGCGAAGACGAGGAAGAGGAGGAGAAGAAGTCTCCCTCGAGGAAGGGCAGGAAGAAGACGGCCAGCGACACGGCCCACACGGCGGCCAGCAGCAGCGCAGCTCGCCGCGGCGTCAGCAGGCGGCTCGCCGGGCGCACCGAGATGTCGTAGCGGTCCAGACTGATCACCAGCACGTTGACGGCCGTGGCCACGCTGGTGAAGGTGACGCACGCCTCGTGGAAGCAGCACAGCGTCGCCAAGCTGCCGATGCTGTCGCCCGGCAACAGGATGACGGCCACGGTCAGCGGCAGACACAGCACGCACACCAGGATGTCGAGCACGTGCAGGTTGACGGTGACCAGGTTGCTGACGGAGTCGACCAGGTTGGACTGGGCGCAGTAGAGCACCAGGACGGTGAGGTTGCTGCTGAAGCCCAGGACCAGCTCCAGCAGCAGCACGGCCGTTAGCGACGCCTGGAAGCCCAGCGGATACGGCGAGCTCCAGCCGTCCGCCGCCGCCGCCTCGCCATCCAGCAGCCCTACCCCTCCCCCGCCCCCAAGTTGACCATCGCTGGTCTCCAGGAGATCACGATAGCCTTCGGTCTCCATTGACGACGACGCGGCTCTCCTTCACACATAGCAACAACACCGGCGGCCGCACCGCCACCAGACCATGCTCTCTTGCTCTCTCTGCCTCCTCCTCGCCTTCCTTCTCCAACCGGGGGACAGATGAGACAGAAGCAGCGAGGACGTCACGTCGGCCAGATCGGTGCTTGATTCTGTACCAGAGAAGAGACACAGAGACAGAGACAGAGAGAGAGGCAGATTATGGTTTTATCCAATTGCAACAACACACTCAAATGACATGCTAGTCCAAACCGAATGAAAATGCGCCATATAAACAGCTCAGTCAGAATAAACAGGCCCAAACCTCGGTTTCAGAGAGTTGGAATAAACCCTTTCTTAAACCACCTCAAGGAAATTTCAATCGAACCACGATTGAAATTTCCTTGAGATAACTATGACCTGGATGAATGAGAATATCCACAGGCTTTTCTTAAACCAAAAGGACTGAAAATTGTGTCATGTAAACGGTGAAACTGAATGTTGTCATGGTTCTGTTATTTCTGCTCCATGTTGACGTAAATGTGTAGCGACGTCTCTTCACTTGCAGATGTTTGAATGAAAGAGTCAAAACTATAAACAACTACTGAAAATTAAAATCCAACTGGACTGAACCCGCGGGTGTTGAAGCCCAGACTCAACGCGGCTCACTAGCATTAATTCTCGGCCAGAACCCGACTAGACTAGAAGGGAAAACGACTCAAGTCATTTCTATATAATTTCATGTAAACATTGAAGTGAATTCAATCAGAATGAGCACCTAGCAAAACCTCTTCTCAAGTCTCCAAAACTTTAAACACATTTTCTGCTTTACACACATTTTCCAATTCAAAATGTCACTTTTTAAATTCACTGAACACGGTTCTCTGCATAAAACACAACAATCTGACATGAACTCACATGTTTGCCATTTTAAAACACTGCCATTCAAAAAGACACTACATGAGCTAATTGGCCAATATGTGTGATGTGTCACCTGCCAAACACCTCACTGGTTAATTGTTACCACTTCAATCAGGAAGTGAGCACTACAGTTTTTCTCAATTGCCAAGACACATTTCTTGAAACCTTCCATCCTTTTGTCTAAACTGTAAACTCAAAACCTCTGACTCGCAAAAACCAAACTATTGCCTCAAAACAGTTCAAACTGTTCTCGAAACCAAACATTGTTGTCGAATCAGAACTCAAGTCAATCAAAATGAAAAACACCACTGAACAGTCATTACACACAACATAGAAAAAAGGAAAACACAATGATCAGATCATAAAGCCGTAGAAATAATCTTTAGGTTCACAAAAAGAAAATGCTTTTTGCAAAACAAAACAAAAGTCCTGTTTAGCACTTTATTTTTTCTGCTATTTTCTTTTTCAGTTTATTGTTTTGTGAGCATATTTTTGTTCACTCCAATGTGAATATCTCTGCTGTGCATATGTTGCACTGATATTTTTCAACAGCATGTGTGTGTATCTGCAAATACTTGTGTCACAATCTGAAGAATTCTCTACAATTTGAACTAGGATGAGAGTGCTTTTCATTATGCACAGCGTGTAGCTGGTTGGACAACAATCTGGTGTGTGTCATTAGCTGCAAATGTTTGGTTTTGATAATGCCATATGTAGTTTTGTAGTTGCAGTGCTTCATTTTGCAGGATATACGAGGTATTTTGCAGTTTGGGTGGGTGGTTTTGTCTCATATTTACTCAGAAATAACCCTGCACAACAAGTACAAGTCAAACGTGTCAGATTTCACAAGTGAAGAGAAGCTATGAATCTGCACAGCGAGGTGAAAGTGATCCTGGCACTCGAACTGGATTCATGGGGCGAAGCGCAAGCTGCTGCTGATGACCCATGATGTCTCACTGCGCTCACACAGTCAGACTAAAACATGCTTCGCATACACAACGGTGACAGCTGAGAGAGAGGAGAGGAGAGGAGCGGGAGCGGGACGTCTCCAGAGTCACATCTGAAGGTGTGAGTGCATTATAAGCAGAGAATCCCCCCAACAGGCTGCAGACCAAACCAAACCAACGGGGATTTATTTATTTATTCATCTATCTCTGGCTCTTCTTCCTCTACGATCCTCAGCTCTGTCACAGACGTAGCCGAGCTTCTCACGAGCGTGAGTGGGAGGATGTTTGACTCATTCTTATGCAACATACATTATATGGGTCAGAAGAGAAGCTCGCAGGATAAAACACAACATAAGAATCTGTATAAGAGTCAGAGGCACCTGTACTCTTACTGCGGTACAGTGACGTCTAATTAGGGATGTCACGATTACTTGATTTCACAATTAATCGCACTATTAAACGCCACGGTTAATCAGTCGTGAAGATTCCTTAAATACTACCATTTTCCAAAAAAAGATTCACAAAGTTACACAACGACGACGTGTTACCGCATTTTCGTTCTGTGCGAGTTGCAGAACAGAGACGTGCCTAAGTGGTAAAGTTTGGTACAGGAAGACATTTATTCCCTTCAAATACGTCTAATATCAATCACCATCTGCAGGATACCCACTCGGCTTCATACGCCAAAGTAAAGGTAAATGCACAGTAATATATTGGTCATATATTACAAGATACTTGAAATATTTTGTGTATAATTGCATTTGACTATATTTGACTTAACACATTCATAGTTTTGTGAAATTAATCAAGTAAGGGATAATGCCCGACGCTTATCCCGCTTATACCATGGTCACTTACGAGATAAATACATATTAAATCAATTACTTGTAATTGAATGTTTTTACCGTTAAAATGTTGTTTTTACCGTTAAAATCATACGTCTTTAAGCGGCTGAGCCGAGCGGACTATTTAGTAATAAACTCGTCTGCGATAAAAGAGAAAAACAAGAGGGACCCGCTGTGACCGCAGCGTGTTGCCATAGTGACTCTGCTACAGCCTGATAGCTGATCAGTGAAGGGAGATGAGGTGACGGCTTAAATGTTACGTGACACAAAGTTTTTCAGAGGTCCAGTGCACTTCTTACCGCTGGTGTGTTTACAGACTCCAGTGCCGTGATGCGCTGAAAAAAAGTTGTTTTGGTCCGAGTGTCCGTTGCCGTGGTTACTAACAAGCGTTTGAGCCAGCGCAGTAATATTTAGAACGTAATCAGGCTATTTTACCGGAACATCTTTATGGGTGTCCATTATCACTTTTTAATGGACACCCAGCAGCCAATCAGAATCGAGGATTCACCCAGACCATGGTATAATGCATAATAATTGTGATCATCGTAATACTGTGATTATTTCTCTGACAAAAATTGTACCAAGAAAATATATAATTGTGACATTGCTACGTTTAATGACGTCAATTAAAGGACAATTCCAGGCAAATTCAACCTGGGGCTCTAGTTTCCTAATATTTTAGGTCTAACAGAATGAATCTGAATATCTACAGCAGCGTATAATAGGAGCAGACCGATCTTTAGGCTGTTTACATCCCATGAAACCACCATTTTTTTTCACAGACAACATCAGATGGCTTCAAACAAAGTCTCACACAAGAGTCATGTTGAGGTGCTCAGTATGTTTACAGGTCTGAAGCTCCGGTTTGTTTTCGTCCAAATAAACAAAAGCCAGATTTAACTCTTAACTGCTGCGAAAATGTGGTGCCTTCGAGTTGATATTCCTTTGCTGATAAAACAAACGGGAGCTTCAGACGACCTGTAAACATAGTGGACACCTCAACGAGATTGAGACTTTGTATTACAGCTCCATTTCCAAACATGTCGTCTTTCTTGAAGTGAACAATCTAGGGTTGTATATCTCCACCACTGAGGCCGATTCGATACGCATCTTGATACGCTGCCGCCGATACGATACATTAACGATACACTGAAGCTCCTGTCGATACGATTCACTCCTGTTCACGATGCGATGCGATTAAGAGCCTAAGATCTGTCCGCTCCCATTCTACGCTGCTGTGGCCATGCAGGGACAGACACAACTACTGCAGAACAGGAGACAGTAAAAAGAAAATATTCAGATTCATTCTGTTAGACCTAAAATATTAGGAAACTAGAGCCCCAGGTTGAATTTGCCTGGAATTGTCCTTTAAAGGGATAGTTCAACATTTTGTCAAATTGGCCCATTGTCATAATCCCTATAGTCATAGCAGTAGGTTCGTTAATCTTTAATTGTCGGTGCAAGCTATTTTTAGAACGGCGGAGCAGAGCCGTGAGCTGCTCAGAGCTACGCTACGGAGGCTCATGGGATTTCTTGGTTTCCCTCATCAAACTCATCAAATACACAATCCAACAACTCCACAACGCTCTGGTGGACAAGTTGTGACCTGCACATTCACCACGCTATGAGATGGTAACACAACGTTACGAAACGGAGCCGTTTTCGAGGTAAATAAAGAGTAAATACAGAGTCTGCTTGCTGAAAAACTGTCCCTGAACGCAACTCGCATCAGTGGTTTTGCATGAATTTCCCTCTAAAACAACTCTGTGTGGTAACGTTGTGTTATTATCTCATAGCGTGGTGAATGTGGTGAACAACTTGTCCACCAGAGCGTTGTGGAGTTGTTGGATTGTGTATTTGATGAGTTTGATGAGGGAAACCAAGAAATCCCATAATGAGCCTCCGTAGCGTAGCTCTGAGCAGCTCATGGCTCTGCTCCGCCGTTCTAAAAATAGCTTGCACCGACAATTAAAGATAACGAACCTACTGCTATGACTATAGGGATTATGGCAAAGGGCCAATTTGCCAAAATGTTGAACTATCCCTTTAAAACCCGGACAGATCCAGTTAATGAGGATGTGAAGCAGAGTAAAACTGTGGCTGTTGCCTCCTGCAGGACGAGGATGAAGGATGAAGGAGGAGGAGGAGGCAGGGACAACGGAGACAGAGACCGTGTAGTGCATGTCAACACGGCAGACGGCCGACTGAGGGTGGCAGCAGTTAATAGTTCTCACAGGGAGACGTAATGAAGACGAATGGATCAATGAGCCACAGACAGTGGCACATAAACAACGGTAGAGGAGGAGCAGCGGAGAGGAGGAGCAGCTCCCTCTCTGCTGCTGCAGCTCTCAGCCTCTCTCCATCTCCATCTCCGGCTCAGGCTGCTTTACATGTGCAGCAGCAGCAGCGTGTTATTATTCACGGCCGGCCAGACGCTCTCCTGAGCCTGCGAAGGATTCATATATATAAAGTGCTGGTTGAAACAAGAGAGCAGCTCTTCCCTCCCCTGACTCTGTGAGTGAAGCAGCTTCAGGTGTGTCCTGGTCTGCAGCTCCGACCTCATACCCCGAGCTGTCAACCTTTCCCCCCCACCGCAGCGTCTGATCTCACCCCGCGTGTTTGCCCTTTTCCCCTTTGTCTCATTTCACAGTTTTTCCTCCCATTTGTCATGTGGAAAGCAGCTGCAGGCAGAACGGGGGCTCAGCGTGGAACAGCGGTCTATCTTAATCCACTAATGGCTTCCATGGGGTTTGCGGTATATTGCTGGAACATTGATTTAAAGCGTCATCGATCTGCCAATTTAACAAGCCCGAGGCGCGGGAGCACACAAACACACTCCTGTCTCGTCCTCTCGCGGGTACCTGAGCTCTCAGTCTGAGCTCTGCATTAAACAGCTGCTCCGTTCCCTCCGCTGAACACCTGCTGCATTTCAACACTTGTCCTCTCCTTCATCCACCTGAGAACAACCACAGGGTTTTTAAAGCGTTGGAGGCAGCGTCAGTGTTTTTAATTGAGCCATCTGCTAAAGAGCCAAGCTAAGAGCTCAGGGGTGACCCGTTCCATCAAAATGAGTCGGATGTCGCAACTTTCTATTTTTAGATAATCAGCTGATAACGTGGAAAACCCATAGAAAATCAAAAAACATTTTTTACCCTAATTTCAAAGCAATGACATTCAAAAACAATCTCCCAAAGTTTCACAGTCCAGATAATTGAGAAAAGGCACGTAAATGATGATTAAAGTTGACTTGCAACTTAAACCCTCTGAAAATGAGCGTTGCTTCGGTGCAAAACATGAAATATCTTCTGAACCGTTCATGATAGAGACGAGCTGTAAACTGCATCTGAATCGCGGGATTCTCCGCTTTCCGACGGTCATTGAATGGTGCCTCTATGACAAGAAGGGACAGGTACAGAAACAGATGCTAAACCGAGTAGCATTGACGTTAACTGAACGTAGCAACAATGCTAAACCGAACGTAGCATCGGCACAACGCTTGCACATGTTTTACAAAACATGACAACTTCTGAACCGTTTATGATAGAGACGAGCTGTAAAAAGCATCTGAATTGTGAGATTCGCTGCTTTCCGAGGGTCATTGAATGGTGTCTCTATGACAACAAGGGACCGTATAGGGTGTGTGTAATCACGTGGTACAGGAACAGATGCCAGAGTCACTGGCAAAACTTTAACTGCAATTTTCTCAGGTTTTAGAACAGAATAAGAGAGTGAATGATCGTAATTCAAATGGCCACATCTCGAAAACCATCAAATGTATGTCTCTGACTAGGGTCTCATTTTAAAGCTTAT
>NC_140911.1:5180899-5280632 GCF_045865225.1 Trachurus japonicus
AAAGCTTATTTTCTAATTAGGGCTGCCACAAACGATTATTTTGATAGTCGACTAGTCACCGACTATTTTTTTCGATTAGTCGACTAATCGGATCATACGTAAATTGAATGCAAAACATACAGATTATCGCACCAGCATGCAGCTGCTCTTATATACCATCATTAGCTTTCAGCTTGAAGTGTTTAAGGTATATGCTAACTAAAAATAAAGACAATTAAGATGATAGTTCATTAAACATTTAATGAAATATGCAGCTTTAACTGTAGCATAAAGTGCAAACAGCTGAGTAAAATAAGGATAAGGCACTGGCCTAAACAACACCAAAATAAATACTTAAAGGTTTTTTAGGTTTTTCTTTCCTTCATTTGTCTCTGGCATTAAACATAGCTACATTTAAATAAAATGAGGTGGACACCTGAAACTAAGGAATTATTCACAATAATAAAGTTTTGGTAGGCTTATCATTCAAATATAACTTGCTCAGTGTAAATAATAGTCGTTCTGTTAAAAAAAATCGAATAGTTTATAAGACAATCGTCTTGTCTGAAAAAAATTAAATGTTCCCTTTTTGCTGTCACAGAAGGAGAAACATGGAAAGACTCCACCAGAAAGTTCTGTGTGAAACTGTCAAATGAAAACAAGTGAAACTGAGGTGCAGCTCAAACTCTGCAAGGTGCGGACTGTGATGAGAAGCTACCGGAAAATATTGACGTAGATTTACGCCGGGAGAGAAGACTTGCTCGTTAAGATGAGCGCTCATTACGTGACGAGGACGCTGTGACCAGACGCGGTAATGTTTTAGTTCTCCAACACCGACTCTCAAAGTCCGCGGTTTTATTTTTAAATGACGAACGGCTGTTTTTCAGTCCGTGACTTAAAACGATGGAGCAGCGGTACCGCTCCTAGTAGCGCTGCTCATTTAAAACGACAGACGAGAGAGAGAGAGGAGAGAGAGAGAGAGAGAGAGAGAGGTGAGGAGCGGTGGCGGCGGCGGCGGCGGGGGGCGGGAGGGGGGTTACACCGGTGCCGCTTGATGAGGGACAAGACAGGTAGAGAGAGAAAAGAGAGAGAACACCTATGTGTACTGAGTGAGTGAGTGCATGTGTGTGTGTGTGGTGCGCGGCTGCGGCGGCGGGTGCGTGTGTGGAAGGTGCGGCAGCAGTTTTGAGAGAAAAACAAAATTAAAAAAAAAACAACAACGACGCATCGACTATTAAATTAGTTGTCGACGATTTTAATAGTCGACGTAGTCGTGACTAGTCGACTAATCGTGGCAGCCTTATTTCTAATCTTTCCATTGATACCAAAATCTCAACTTTGAAATTTGGGTCACTGTGACTCAGTTTGATGGATCAGATCACAGGGGGTGTCGGACTGATGAGGGAAATTCAGGGCGTTTTCACACCTGACAGTCTGAACCCAGGTCCAACGTGTTTCTGCTCCATTGTGGTTGGAATAAAATCCAGATTTTCTTCTCTCAAAACCCAATTTCCGATTACGACTATACTAAAACGTGACGCCACTGGAAGAGTCTTGAGCGTGACGTCCAACACGAGGATCAAACCCACTAATTTTACTGTAAAAACACACCGGTAGCAGCGACTACTGATCTGTACTGGGACTGTTGTTGAATGTTAAATGACCAACGCTGTGGTCCGTGATCGAGCTGCAGACGAGTGAGTTTGGAGCCGACGAGAGGATCGAAACAAGAGAGCGAGACGACGCGGCCGTAGCCGTCGTGATATGACAACCCCGTCCCCGCTGAGGAGGAACTATGAGGAACTCAACTGTGATGGAGAAGCACCGAAACCGAGCTGAGTCGAGCAGAGCTGTAACTGTGTAGTGGAAAAAGGCCGTTGGTCTTTTTGGCAACACAATCCTCACTGGCCTTAAAGGAGAAGTTCGGTCATTTTCTAAGTAACGCTGTACAGCTCTAGGTCCCCGAGTGCAACCATAGAAAAAACTCTGAGAAAAATATGTGCGGACCGGACCTAGCTCTCCTCCTGCTAGGTAAACAGCAAAGTAATGGGGGCAGAACTTTAAAACCGTGACTTTGGCCTCTCAAAATATCACTGCACGTGCTTTGCAACATCCACCAGTTCCTTACCACACAACACTGAGTGTGAACAACTCCATTAATATGGGAGAGCAGTGTGTTTTTATCATGTAGCTCTGTTTACTCTAGCTTCCAGGGTAGACCTTACTAGTCGACTGTTGAGCTCGGGACGGTTTCCATATCAACAAAGACAAACATGGATTTAGGAGGAAAAAAATGATTGTGGATGGGAAAAAAGTAGTTATTTATCCTTTTTTTCCCATCCTAACCCTAACCCTAACCCTATATTTTGAGCATTATATAGAGGCCAAAGTCGCTGTGATTTAGACGTTTTTAACATTGTCTAAATAATCCGATTACGATTTAAAACGGATTAATCAAACAGGCCTCATACTGGTTCACACTAAAGAACTGTTTATGACATATTGACGCCTAAAAGTCCAGACCAGACGAGGCAGGAGTGAAAGCTTCTGTCCTGAGAGACGACGTCCATGTTGGAGAATCGTCTTCATCTCGACTCATGAACCTCAAACGCAGAAATATTCATTGACAGTTTGATGCATCAAAATCAACTGTATTTACTCTTTCAGTTCAATGTGCAGGTGGAACTGAGGATCAGAGAGCAAACAGAGCAACACTTAAATAGATATTTTCCCTGTCAATACAACACGGACCGGGCAGCATCTACAAACTCTGCAGTGAGAAAACGTCAACAAAGTGAGATTTGGATTTTATTTTCCACAGACAAGGTGAAAATAAAACTGAGACGACGTGTTCACTTGTTGTTGACAGCAGCAGATTGTTTTCCCGTCACTGATTTGATCGTCCTCATCAATCACCGGGCCGTCGTCGTCTGTTTCTCCAATAATCTGAAGGAGCCTCAGCTCAGAGTCATTCACTCTTTAATAAGACAGAGAAACAATGAGGAACAATCAGTGCTGTGATAATGGAAACGTCTTATTGTGTGATGAAGTGGTGAGAAGAGACACAAAGACCCACAGACTGTGTTCACATGTGGTTCAGAGACAGAAGACAAACCGTCAGAAGCAGCTGAGACTCCGACCTGAGGCCACGACAAGTCACGACATCCTGGTTGTTACAGCAAGACGAGGAAAAGTAAAGCGGAATTCTGCAAGTCTGGTCGCTTTTTTCTTTATGAAGCTCCCCCTGCAGTTTGGAAGTGCATTGTCATAAAAGATCCCTATAGTCATAACAGTAGGTTCGTTACCTTTAATTGTCGGTGCAAGCTATTTTTAGAACGGCGGAGCAGAGCTGTGAGCTGCTCAGAGCTACGCTACGGAGGCTCATTATGGGATTTCTTGGTTTCCCTCATCAAACTCATCAAATACACAATCCAACAACTCCACAACGCTCTGGTGGACAAGTTGTGAGCTGCACATTCACCACGCTATGAGATAATAACACAACGTTACCACACAGTGTTGTTTTAGAGGGAAATTCATGCTAAACCGCTGATGCGCGTTGCCTTCAGGGACAGTTTTTCATCATCAGTCTCTGTATTTCCCTCTAAAACAACTGTGTGTGGTAACGTTGTGTTATTATCTCATAGCGTGGTGAATGTGCAGCTCACAACTTGTCCACCAGAGCGTTGTGGAGTTGTTGGATTGTGTATTTGATGAGTTTGATGAGGGAAACCAAGAAATCCCATAATGAGCCTCCGTAGCGTAGCTCTGAGCAGCTCACGGCTCTGCTCCGCCGTTCTAAAAACAGCTTGCACCGACAATTAAAGGCAGTGAACCTACTGCTATGACTATAGGGATTATGGCAATGGACCAATTTGCCAAAAATGTTGAACTATCCCTTTAAGTTTGTGGAGCTGCAGAGACGTCACTGTCTGTGTCTGCTGTTTGGGTTCTGATAACCATAATAGAGTTGTAAAAGTGTGTATGTGTGTTGTTGCAGGAGAAAATAGCTGGAAACAAGGTGAAACTTTTCCATCCTGTGATTGACAGGTCAGACAGAGGGGGGGGGGGGGGGTTTGAGGGGGGGGGGCCCTGAGGCGTGGACCACAGAACAAGCTAAATCAGGAAATGACCCAAACAAAGAAACAAACAACAAACATCTAAATTTAAGAAGTCTGACAGCTCCGTTCCCATGGAGACTAAAACACATCTGGAGCTGAGTGAACGTCACCAGAGACGACGGTTTTCTCCTCCAGCGTCGTTTAAATGTTCAAATGTTTGTTGTCGTTGTTTGGTTCAGCTGAGAATCTCAATTAATAACCACTTCCACACATTTGACTTCAGCTTTTGCAGATGTTTTCATTAAAACCCAGCGTCTCTGTTACCATAGATTTTGCTCCAAAACAACCACAACAAAGGCGACAAAGCCATCAGTGTTTAGATGCATCTAGATGTATCACATCGGAAAATGATGATGGAAACGCCATAATTCCAACTAAAATCCCCTGATTCGCACAAACTAAAATACGCTCGCTAAAGCTGGGTTTTGGTTGATTTGAAAGAGATGGAAACAGTGGAAATGTGGTGTAATGCTGAACCACAACAGAGGAAAACAGACTGACGGTGCTGCACCATCGATCATCGTTGAATACGTGTTTCAGACGCAGCGTCAGACCCGTCCTCACAGTCATCGGCTGTCGTCGTTGCTACGTGACGTCTGGCGCCGGTGTAGCTCATTTACAGGTTAGAGAGGCGTGGCTATGACATCACCATGTCACAAAAGATCTGTTTTGGGTGTCGACACTGAAAACCACTGAGGCAGCATTTTGAGATTTACCAAAAAATACAGTTTGCAGCCTCTCAAAACTTCTGCAAATTCTCCCCAAACGGGTTTCTGAAGGTGTCGAGATCCGGCTGTGATTCTCTTCTATTGCAATCTCACACACACACACACACACACACACACACACACACACAGACACACACACACACTCCATCTTCTTAGTTTTTCCCCCTGATGACACATTTCCTGCCAGAGGCTAAATTACTTCTGCCCGGCACAAAGACAAACAGCAGGAGCTCTTTTGGCCCAGACAACATTTTCATTTTCCTGTTTCTCAGTTTATTTGTTCTGTCTTAATGTAAAAAAAATAAAATAACAACAGGAAACAACAGGAGGAGCAGATAAAGTCCAGGTTATGAACAGTGACGTGTTCACGGTGCTCTGAGACGTCTTCAGAGGAAATGAAGAAAATGTGCAGTGAAATGAAACAGCAGATGAAGAGGAGGAGGAGGAGGAGGAGGAGGGGGCCGGGGGGGTCGAGGACGTGACGACAGCGATGACGCCGGCGAAACTCACTTTGCAGAAGTTTGAGTGAGAGTTGAGTGGACCCGGTGCAGCAGCAGCAGCAGCAGCAGCTCGGTGACGTCAAGGTCAAAGTCACAGCGGCTGTAAACTCAGTGACACGGCTCTAGAGTTTATACAGCATCACGTCTGCAGACAAACTGTTTGCATCGTCTCTAACTACTGTACACCAACAGGTCTGATAATGCAGCTTCCTTTGATTCACACTATGTCACCATTATAGATTTTCTTTGTACGATTATTGTCACGGTATTACGATTATCACGATTATTATTATTATGCATTAATTAATTTCACTACATATGAATGTGTAAAATCAAATACAGTCAAAATATAATTACATTACTAATTTTTACACTAAATATTTTAAGTATCTTCTATTATCAATCCTCCAGGGGAAGTATTTTAAATATTCACATCATTATTAGTCATCTGCAAAAACTCCAAACCTTTCCAAGAATATTTGTCTTGTTTCTTGTCAAAATGTCTCATTTCTAGTCAAAACTAAACTCTTTCCACTTAAAATAAGACTCATCACCTAAAAATGAACTTGTTTTTAGATCATTTTCACTTGTTTCAAACTAATTTTCACTTGAAATAAGTAGAAAAATCTGCCAGTGAAAGCAAGTTTTTTGTGCTTGTGATAAGAAAGAAAAACTTGCTCCACTATCAGATTTTTCTACTTATTTCAAGTGAAAATCTGCTTGAAAGAAGTAAAAAAAAGTGTCTAAAAACAAGCTACTTTTTCTGTGATGAGTCTTATTTTAAGTAGAATGAGATTAGTTTTGACTAGAAATAAGACAAATATTCTTGAGTTTTTGCAGTGTACCAAATGTTTACGTTTATTTCAATTATTTGCTTGTTTTTTTTTATTACAAATGAGATGCTAACATTTATATTCCTACCAATTGTATGTTACGTTATGTAAATGGACCAGTATCTCTTACATTTACTTTCACTTTGGTGCAGATCTGCCTCTGTGTTTCCAACATAATCTTTTTTGGAAAGTGACGACGGTATTTAGGAATCTTTAATTGTGAAAACAAGTAATGGTGACATCCCTAATTCAGACAACGCTATCCCGGTAATGCAAACCGTACAAAAAATATGAAACTTTGATAAGATAACTAAATAAAAAACAATAATTGAAAGATGAAGTGAAGTATAAAGGAAATAAAAGCTGCAGCTCCGTCTGTCAGAGTGATTCTCAGGTTTGTCCTACATCTTGTTTCAAACATGATATTATCGATCTTCAAATCCAAAGGGTTAGGCTGTATCCTGTGTGTGTGTGATCCTTCTTTCAGCACACACACACACACTCACACACACTTGACTTCACCTCAGTCGACTCGACAGCGGAGCTTCACTTCCGTTCCACTGCACCTGTCTGATGAATAAAACACACCCTCGTCTCTGGACTCGTCTGAAACCAGGCAGAAACGTTTTATTAAATCTGCTCCTTTGTGTCCACGACGTCTCAACCTGCTGATCCAGCAGCAGCCGCAGCAGCAGCAGCAGCAGCAGCCAGAGGACAGAGGACAGAGGACAGGGACGCTCAGCGCTCTCACAATGTGACAATGTGCTCGGGACACGTGACGCTTCAAGTTTGCTAATTATTTAAATGTGAGGCTGCCGTCGCCTCGGAGGAACCTCCTCAGGGTGAAGAGCAGAGTTTCTGGTCTCGGTCTCGCTCCAGCTGGACTCTGGATGTTTCCTCCAAGACACTTCTTTTTTTGTTTTTGTTTTAACCACAAATGTCTCTGTGTCACTGTTTACATTAAAGGAATAGTCCACCAAAAAATGAAATCCAGTCATTAGTGACTCCCCCTCATTCTGATGAATACTCCGGAGTAGTTTTTTATTCCTCAAAGTGCATCTGGAGACCCGGGAGGCCGGTTCCTAGTCCAACCAAAACTTTATATGAGAGTAATAGGGCCAGACACAAAAACGTCCATAAAACTACACAACAACCATTTAATATTCCTCCACACTGCTCGTCCACTGCAATCCAAGTGTCCTGAAGGGAGATACACTGCAAAAACTCAAAATCTTTCCATAAATATTTGTCTTATTTATTGTCAAAATGTCTCATTTCTAGTCAAAACTAATCTCTTTCCACTTAGAATAAGACGCATCACCTAAAAATTAACTTGTTTTTAGGTAATTTTACTTGTTTCAAACTAATTTTCACTTGAAATAAGTAGAAAAATCTGCCAGTGAAATAAAGTTTTTTGTGCTTGTAATAAGAAAGAAAAACTTGCTCCACTATCAGATTTTTCTACTTATTTCAAGTGAAAATACTGTATGCTTGAAAGAAGTACATTTTATTTTGTTTTGACTGAAAATGGCATTTTGCCTAGAAATAGGTCAAATATCTTTGGTAAGATTTTGAGTTTTTGCAGTGTAGTCCAGAGTTTACTGGAAACAACGTCATTTAGGACATCTTTACAGCCTAAACAGTCCTGGATTGAATTTGAAAGGTGACCAGACTTGCCTCAATGAGGTAGTTTCCAGTAAACTCTGGACTATATCCCTTCAGGACACTTGGATTGCAGTGGACGAGCAGTGTGGAGGAATATTAAATGGTTGTTGTGTAGTTTTATGGACGTTTTTGTGTCTGGCTCTATTACTCTCATATAAAGTTTTGGTTGGACTAGGAACCGGCCTCCCGGGTCTCCAGATGACCTTTGAGGAATAGAAAACTACTCCGGAGTATTCATCAGCATGAGGGGGAGTCACTAACGACTAATGAATTTCATTTTTTGGTGAACTATTGCTTTAAATATGGTTTAGATTTTAGATCAAATCATCTTTTCTTTGTAGCTGAGGAGGAATAATGTAAATATCAAGACACATGGTTGTTATTATGAGGACTGGGACTGGAAACAGTGATGGACTTAGTTAGGTGGTCTCGACTACAACACTCTGGGATGTTTAATGGATCTCTCCTCTTTTCAGGTTTGAAGTGGATCAATTCAACTCAGGCTTGTTATTCTGGTCTGTTGCCAGGCGTCTGTTTATATCAGCAACAACGACTCAAGTGGACGTGCTTCACTTTTACCATGAAAGAAAAGAAAAAGGTGAAGGTGACCGGTCTCTGACGACACAGCAGCCTCTGGTTTCTGCTCACAAAGAAACTGTTTCTTCTTTCTTTTTTTTTTTTTTACTTGAACAAATGTAAAATGTCAGTAAAAATGTGAAGGCTTTGCTCTTTGATTCTGTTGGAGTGACACCAAACTCTGACATTTAGGGGAAGAAAAGGGGACGGGGGACGACGACGAGTGAAGGAGAAAAGAAAAAAGCGGGGTAAAAAGACAGAAAAAGAGCAGCGAGGACGATGGCGCATGCAGCAGCAGGCAGCGCGCTGACTCATGGCTGTCTTAGGTATTCCTAAAGTCTGCAGTGAGACAATCGATCAAAGGCTTAATTTTCCCTCTCGATTCAGCCGCAGCTCCGACAGCAGCAGCAGCAGATCTGGCTGCTTCCCAACGCAGCACAGACACAACGACACAACGATCAACACACTGGACTCAACAGTCAACACTCAGACTGTTAGAGAGGAACTCAACTCTGCTCCATGTGTCTCTTAGCTGAACAGCTTCAGAGTCCTAGAGCTGGTTAAAACCCTCCTGTTGTCCTGCTGGGTCAAGGAAGACAGGAAGGAAGGAAGGAAGGAAGGAAGGAAGGAAGGAAGGAAGGAAGGAAGGACAAAGGGAAAGATGGGAGGAAAGAAGGAAGGGAAAAAAGGTAGGAAAGATAGAAGGAGGGAGGGCACAGATTGGGTCAATTGGGTCAGAAAGGAAGGAAGGGAAGGAAAAAGGATTGTGGAAAGAAGGAAGGGAAAGATGGAGGGAGGGAACAGATTCGTTCAAGGAAGGAAGAAGAAGGAAGGAAGAAGGGAAAGAAGGAAGTGAAAAGGGAAGGAAAGAAAGATGGAGGGATAGGGAACAGATCGGGTCAATTGGATCAAAAGAGGAAGGAAGAAGAAGTAAGGATGAAGAGAAGAAGGAAGAAAGGAAGGATGGATTGTGGAAAGAAGGAAGGAAGGATGGAGGAAGGGAACAGATTGGGTCAATTTGACCCAGAAGGATCAGTGATCAGTTCACACCAAACGCGATGGACGCGATGCCATCGCCCGTAACGCGAGCATCGCGTCGCTCGACACAATTGTCACATTTTTCACCGTCGCTTCATCGCTTCATGATGCAACCCACCTCCCGCTATCTTCTTTCTCTCGTCAACATGGCTGAGAAATATTAATAAATATAAATACATGTGAAATATTCACAAGGAGGAAGCTGTAGGTCCTCTGACCCTCTGCAGGCGTTATCTTTTTTATTACGACCGCGGTAAAAGTACGACGTCGTGTCATAAAGCTCCGGGAAACGGCCATGGATGTAGCCTATATTACTGATCTGAGGAAAACACACACAGCCCCGGGGTTTTTTTTTTTTTTTTTACACAGCCACAGGTTCTCTGAAGGAGGGTCTGGTGAGCGAGACTACAGCCACAGTGATCTTCTCCACCATGTTTTGAAATGTGTGTCTGCAGCTGTGTCGGTGACGTGGTTGAATATCAACACTGATTGGATGTCGCGGCACAGCGTCACGCGATGTCGCTTGAAAAGTTCAAATTTTTCAACTTCAACTTCATCGCGTCGCTCGTAGCGCCCGAAACACGTCGCCTGACGCGCCATCACGTGTCATCGCGTCATTTACATTGACTTTTAATGGAAAGTTGTGGCGTTCATGTCCAACTTCACCTGCGCTCTGTCATTGGCTGATGAAAACACACCAGAACATCAAAATACAATATTTCTGTTGTATGAGGAAAATTCAGCTGCAACTGAACTCTGTACTTCCCCCCCAGAGCTGCAGAGACTCACAGAAGCATCTTCACTCGGCACCGACGACGACAGCGACAGAAAGTCACGTGTTGTGTTGCTGTGTGTGTGTGTGTCTCCGGGGAGCAGACAGTCACTAAATCTTAACAATGTGTTGCTCTGACATGAGCTACAACACAAACACATCATGTGACGGTGTCTCTCTGACAGCACCACCCACCCTGACCCCCCCTCCCCCAGCCCCCCAGCTCCATATGTTCTCCACAGACAGAGGCAGGTGGACGGACGACATCGTCTGTGTTTAAAGGGATAGTTCACCCAAAATCGAAATTTCCCTCATGTGGACTAAAGGCTGGGAGAAGTTTTCAGAGTCCTTCGTGGCTTCTCTGAGTTACAGGGGGTCTCGGCGTAGCAGTGCATGTCCATATAACGGTTGCAAATGGATACCAACTGTCTTCATAACAAAAAGACACACCAAAAAACATCCAAATACCTCCATGCTGCTCGTATGTAATGTCCCTCTTGTATTGAAGCCCCGACATGAGAAATTGTCCCGAAAAAAATTAAATAAGTCTATATCGAACCAAGAGGAGCTTCGAGAAGCTTCCGCTACAAAACAAGCTTGAAATATAGACTTATTGAATTTTTTTCGGGACAATTTTGCATTTCGGGGCTTCAATACAAGACGGACATTACATACGAGCAGCATGGAGGTATCTGGATGTTTTTTGGTGTGTCTTTTTGTTACGATTTGTTAAGACAGTTGGTATCCATTTGCAACCGTTATATGGACATGCACTGCTACGCCGAGACCCCCTGTAACTCAGAGAAGCCACGGAGGACTCTGAAACTTCTCCCAGCCCTTAGTCCACATGAGGGGGAGGAGATAATGAGTGAAATTTGAATTTTGGGTGAACTATCCCTTTAAGAAACAGCTGAATCGGTCTGTTCCAGAGGAGCAGAGAGGAACCTGGGAGGTCAGAGGGAGCAGAGAGGGAGTGATGGATGACGGGAGGCCTTGGTGGGTGGTGTTGGGGGGGTGGGGGTAACGGGGGGGGGCAGATAGATGCTGAGTGTGAGTCTCTGGAGGCGGGGGCTGTTTGTTCCCGGCTCCTTCCCTCCATCCATCTCTCTTTCTGAATCGTCCTCCTCTCCATCCGTCTTCCAACCGGCAGCACGTGGCTCTTTACTGTACAACGATCCCACCCACCCAGGCCGCCTGCACTGCACTGCACGGAATATTCTGGGATGGTGAATATCCTTCCTCATGTGTTCAGGTCGTTTTTTAGGTTTTTAATGCATAAACGTACCAAATAAATTTGCTTGCATCAATACAAGGCTTTTTGTCTTTGTCAGGAACTTCTATTTAAAGGGACAACGAGGAGTTTACTTTTGGTTATAAAAGAGTCTCATGTTAAAGGTGTACAGAAATGGCCGTTTGTCCTGTTTGTTGCAGGAAAACGAATTTGATTGGTTGTTATCGAGTGGGCGGGATATTCAAAGCTTGGGGCGAGCCCGAGCTCGGTGTGTGTGTGCGTGTCTCAGACGTTTGATTGACGGATGACGGATCCAATATCAGTGGCTGGTGAATCGTGTACAGGCTGACGTATAATCCGTGCGCCTGCATTATCCAATGTGAAACAAAAATACCACACTTTCATCCCGGATTTACTCGAAAATAGAATTTTGCACAAAGTTTGGCCTACAACGTCTGATAGATGAGTTATTACACTAATGTTAAGACCCACAGTGGGCTCAAATTCAATTTTCTTTTCTGTACAGCTTTCCATTTTCAATACATATATCCAGGGTTCAAAATTAGCAGTCGCCAGTGGCGACTAACTTTGATGCTTTGGCGAGTAAAGGAAGCCAGCTGACCGGCCACTCTGGCGAGTGAAAAAAAAAAACTACTTCGTTGTTGTTACTGTTCCTCCCGACCCGGCTGTGACGCCTGGGTTGTGAGCCGGCGCACGTGTGTATTCCTCTCTCTTCAGTCTGGTGTTTGGCTGCACTTTCAGTAAGAAAAGTTCCATATGAGCGCGATCAGCTGAGACAGAGCACAATGGATGTGGCATTGATCAGATATCGCAGCGCACATGTTTATTTAACGGCAAAAAAAAGCATCGCTCCAATTTTTTTTTTTTTTTTTTTGCCGTTAAATAAACATGTGCGCTGCGATATCTGATCAATGCCACATCCATTGTGCTCTGTCTCAGCTGATCGCGCTCAGCGCCGTTATTACAGGTGATGCTATGTCCGTGTAGCTACATTTATTGTCTGATCTTCCTTCATGGTGCACAGTGTCAGTCCTCCTGTGAAACTTTTAGCTACTAAATAATATGACTGAAGGCAGTGGAAGTCTGCACATGTCGACACGCCCCCATGAGTTGACGACATAAGGAGCTAATAAATAAATATATATAAATAACTGATAAAGGTAAAAGGTAAAGGTAAAGGTACTTTATTAGTCACATATACAGCTAGTACAGTGAAATTCTTTCTCTGCATTTAACCCATCCCTGAGGAGCAGTGGGCAGCCGCGGTGCAGCGAATAGTATTATTCGGTCAAGTTCTTGTTATAGGTTAATGGTTAAACAGTTAACCATGTGCATCCCTAAAATAAACCTTTTAGGGAAAAAAGGCAAACTTGACGCCTTTATTCCACACAAAAATATGCTGATAGCTATGATATGTGTTAAAAATGCTTATGAGTGTATTATAACGGTTCAACGCAATGAAAAATATACAAAACAGCTATACATAATTTTTGGCCAGTAAAAAATCTTTCTGGCCAGTAGATTTTTAAAGCTCACTAGCCAGTTGGCCAGTGAGCAAAAAAGTTAAGTTTGAACCCTGCATATATCATTTTGTCTTTATAGTTATTTTGATATTATTATTTAGTGGTCGACTCGCCCAGCATTTCCTAGTTTTGGTTTCCCGGCTCATGGGAATAACGCCGCCGGATCGCTAGTTGGCATCGTTTATGGTCGGAGCTACGACGGTATCTGATCGTCTTCCAACCTCTGACTTTCGTTCTTGATCAATGAAAACATTCTTGGCAAATGTTTTCGCTTTCGTCCTCTTGCACTGGTCCAAGAATTTCACCGTTCGCACTGAGGCTCATGGGAAATGTAGTGAAAACACTTTGCTTTCTGAAACTCCTCGTGGTCCCTTTATTTATTTATTTTTTTTAAAGTATATTTTTTGGCTTTTTTGCCTTTATTCGATAGTCCACAGTATAGATAGACAGGAAAGGGTGAGGCAGAGAGAGGGGGAATGACATGCAGGAAAGGTCTGCCCGACGCGGGATTCGAACCGGGGACGCCTGCGTTGAGGACTGTAGCCTCCACATGGGGCGGCCGCTCTACCCACTGCGCCACGCACCGCCCCCTCGTGGTCCCTTTAAACAATTTTTTTTTTTGTTCCACAAAATTCTAAAATGCTCTGATTAAAATTATGACATTTATGTTGTTAGGGTCAATTTTGAAGAACAATAATGGGTTAAAACTGAAATTAAAAAACAACCTTTTCATGGATAAGGAGCCTAACAATGTAACCAAGAGATGAGAAACAAATGGGATGATAAATAAAAGTTTTGAGTGTTGAGAGTTTTACAGCTGATTTAAGACTCGGGTCAAAACCGACTGTAACACAAGTGATAGAAGCAGAAAGCTACAGGAGGAAGGTTAAATTGAAGTCATGGGGGGATACTGACAAAAAAGGCCCAGAGGCCCACAGCAAAAATATTAAAAGCAACATTTTCATGGATAAGGAAGCCGGACAGTGTAACCAAGAGAAGAAAAACACATTGGATGAAAAAAAGAGTATGTTTGTGTGTGTTTTACAGCTGATTTAAGACTCTAACACAAGAGATAGAAGCAGAAAACTGACGCAAGAAAACTGGTGCAGCCATAAGAACATCTGTGCCGTCATTACATGTTCGGTCACTTTACTGTGACAGCGGGCAGATGAATTATCCCAGCCTGTAATCTATATGCATATGTATATATATATATATGTATATATATAGATCTATAGGTTGAGCTGGGTGCAGAGAGGAGGAGACCTTGGCTCTGGTCCTCGAGGCTCCATCACCACTTGACAGCGAGTTCGATGGGTTTCATTAAACACACACTCCTCCTGATCCTATATCCAGCTCTGACGTCCTCCTCACCCTATCATTTTGCTATTACGAGCGCGGCCCGTCAATGAGCGATAATCAAGGCCGCCGTGCAATCAGAGCTCTTTAAAACAAGAAGAAATCAAAATCAAGTGTGAACGCATGGAGAGACGAAGTGAAACCGAGTCCCGGTGACGTGAACCAGCGCTCGCCGGCCTCTCCGACAGAATGACTGTGATTAGTGACGATGACAGAGAGACTATTAAACCCAGAGCTCTGACAGCGTTCATTATATTTCTATTATACCAGTGAATTACCGCTGCGCTCCTTGAGAGCCGGTATAGACGTGATTAAGATAAGATTAAGATAAGATAAGATAAGATTACACTTTATTGTCAGATCACTCTGAAATTTGTCTTGCGTCCCATGACGTCCAAGGTTTCACACAAATAATAACAAAATACCAAAAACATACATTTACAAAAAAGCATAAATGTTACCCTCAAAGGTCACATTTAAAGAAAAAGACAAACTACCTCCTAACTCCATTCACAACATAAATCCAACATTACAATGTGTCTTTGGTGCAACAGCCAGTGCTCAGTCTGTACATGAACCCTAGGGTCGACTTAGAGACCAAACTCTGATTTAACAGTTTGACAGACTGAGGGACAACAGAGTTCCTCAGCCTGTTCAGTCCAGCTTGTGGAACTCTAAACCTTCTGTTTGATGGCAGAAGCCAGTGGCGAAAGTAGTCTGCTACGGGCCCCAATGCAAAATGATTGAAATTATTGCTATAACAACAGGGGCCGATGTTGGGCCTTATGTTAGAGACAGGCGTCTATATGGGACAGGCTTTTTTTAAATTATTATTATTAGGCCTATTAATTTCAAACAATTCTGATGCTCAGCAAAGATGGAAAATCTATACAAATGGTTCTGTTGTTACTGTTTAAAAGAGTTAGGATAGAAGGGAAGGGTTGGGATGGAGAGCAGCATTCATTTACAAGTTTAATCTGCACCAATTACACTTTTCCTAAATAAATGTGTGCTCCGGCCACAGACTGTACTAGGCTAGCGGCTCTTCCCTTGGCTTTATATTTTTTATTTTTGCGGGGATAAAAAACTGAATGACCAGATATTGAAAGCAAATCCCCATAATCCAGAATAACATCAATGAATTGCAGCAATGATGTAAAAGCCAAGATGTTAATACAGTACCGCCAATTGATAATTTTATTTTGTGAAATGTTTAATTTACTGTAATTTTTACCAGAGTTCACCACAGGCCTTTTTTGGCCACGGGCCCTAATGCAACGGCATTACTTGCATTAATGGTACTTTCGCCACTGGCAGAAGCTGATATTCCTCCAATAACACGTGAGAGGGGTAAGATGAGATATTAGCTGCAAGAGACAACCTTCTTTTACTGTAGCTATGCTGCTCGAAAATGTAACTCCAAAGTTTGACCCACAATCTTTGAACAGATATGTAGCAGTCTGGTTGGTTTGGTTTTATGTTGGACAGACAAACAACTGGTCTCAATAACCTGATGATCTGGACTCTGAAGTGGTGTTGGTACAAAGTCACAGTGAGTTCACTTTAATGTGACACAACAGAAAACAGCCGCTCGCTCCCCGACAGCAGGACACGGCTCTGACCTTTACTGCTGCTCATGTTCACACTGTCAACACACACACACACACACACACACACACACACACACACTGATGGAGGACAGTCACTCAGAGTTAGAGTTTCTCTACCGAGGCTCAGTGGAGCCGGATTTTAAATGCACGGTGTCTGACTTTTGTAAATCGCCCTGCAATGGTTTTTCAGTGTAACTGTACTTTATACTATACTCTGTTGTTGCTGTTGTGTAAACTCGTCAAGTTAACGAGTTAAAATAAAGGTTTAAATTTAAAAAAACTAAACAAAACCTGAATTAAATAATCCAAAAAAGAGAAGCTTCACTTCAACCAACTCATGAATTAAGAGTTAGAGCTGAAGTTCAATGGATAGTTCAACATTTAGTCAAATTGTCCCATTGCCATAATCCCTATAGTCATAGCAGTAGGTTCGTTACCTTTAATTGTCGGTGCAAGCTGTTTTTAGAACGGCGGAGCAGAGCCGTGAGCTGCTCAGAGCTACGCTACGGAGGCTCATTATGGGATTTCTTGGTTTCCCTCATCAAACTCATCAAATACACAATCCAACAACTCCACAACGCTCTGGTGGACAAGTTGTGAGCTGCACATTCACCACGCTATGAGATAATAACACAACGTTACCACACAGAGTTGTTTTAGAGGGAAATTCATGCAAAACCACTGATGCGCGTTGCCTTCAGGGACAGTTTTTCATCAAGCAGTCTCTGTATTTCCCTCTAAAACAACTCTGTCTGGTAACATTGTGTTATTATCTCATAACAAACTGTCTTGACTCACTGATTTCTTTGTTGTCACAGTGTGAGTCCACAGAGCCAACAGAGAGTCACAGTGAAACCAGCAGAGAAACGAGACCCACTGTGAGCTACACTGTTATTTCTCTTAGTTTCATTAAACTTCACTTCAGCAGCAGAAACACAGAGAGAGAGAAATGTCTCTGTACCAGAATATCCTGAGCAGAGGAGGAGGTCAGAGGTCACAGAGCTTCTGAAACACACATGAAGACAAAGAGAGGAGAAGAACAAAAAGAAGAACAAGAATAAGAAGTGAAGGTTCCTGTAAAAACAGAGCAAAGTGTCTGAATCAGGTTTAAATGATGAAGCTGCTTCGCTCCAGAGTCAATGAGAGTCAATGAGAGACGTTTAACTCCTGTAAAGACAATCTGTGGTCTACATCACCATGAGGACAGAGGTCACACACACACACACACACACACACACACACACATTTTTTATTCCCACATGGAATTTCATGGACGAGCCATAAAAAAAACTAATTAGTAAATACTTGGAGCCTCATTTGCATATTATCTTTTAACTGCCACAGTTTATATATTTATCTATATATCTAAATTTAGTATCGTTAGTAACATCAGGATGTTTATAGTGTCTATGTATTATCTTATTGCTCATAGGGTGCTTTTTATGTTTTTATATCTATCTATCTATCTATCTATCTATCTATCTATCTATCTATCTATCTATCTATCTATTGTTCTATCTATCTATCTATCTATCTATCTATCTATCTATCTATCTATCTATCTATCTATCTATCTATCTATCTATCTATCTATCTATCTATATTTAGTATCGTTAGTAACATCAGGATGTTTACAGTAGCTGTGTTTACATGCGCAAATTTTCTTAATCAGATTAAAAATTTGAGGGATCGGAAAATCCGAATCCACTGTTCACATGGGCGCAAAATCAAATAATCCGATCATGACGTGCGTACACACGCACCGAGGTTTATTCAGAATAACAGCATTTTGACATGCAGAGCTGTCTTTTTCCCTAAAACAACAGCAGAAGAAGAGTTGTACTTCCTGTACTACTGTAAACAAACCAATAAATGCGGAAGTGGCTCAATTTATCCCATTCAGTATCCTACTCAAAATGGACCTGCGCCAGATTTTAAGAGCTGTTGCTGTACTCCTATATCGTTATTAAGCAGACTCAGCAACGTGTACTACTGTTCCTGCATTGATAAATCTCACCGGACCCATGAAAAGTGCGGATGTGAACACGCCATATCCCGCCCTCTATACACCCAAACACAACCATATGGTCAATGCAAAACAGCACGTGCATATTAATTAGCCATGTGCGCTCTGGACATTTGGGGAGTTACGTCAGTGGAAGACGGTGAAGACAACGGAGAGAGAGCGGGGAAAGAAGCAGGATTACTCTGAAAGCGAGATACACGGCGATATCGGGTCGGTAGGCTACTACTCACTCTCTTTTTTCTCTCCTCTCATCAGCTCCAAACTCACTCGTCCACCTCGTTACCTCAGGTGACAGAATAACAAGTCTCAGTAGATCCGTGTGCGCTGCTGCCAGGGTGTTTTTAAACTTAGCGGGTTTGATTCCTGTCGGACGTCACACTGGAGTGTGTAAAAGAAAAAATGAATAGGCTAAATAAATAAGAACCGAGTAGGACTGTGTAGACAGCCGTGTCGCGCTAGTGGGAAAGGATGTAATGATCGGAATAAGTGTTTACATGGACCTCGTTCGGAATAACGATCGGTATAAACCACCCCTCTCGATCCGAACAGAATTTCTTTCGGATCGAGCCGAATCCGATCAGAATCTTCCAATTGACGTGTTTACATGACACATTTTTATTCGGATCAGCCCTTTATTCCGAATATTTGTGTCCATGTAAACGCACCTAGTGTCTGTCTGTCTGTCTATCTATCTATCTATCTATCTATCTATCTATCTATCTATCTATCTATCTATCTATCTATCTATCTATCTATCTATCTATCTATCTATCTATCTATCTATCTATCTATCTATCTATCTATCTATCCATCCATCCATCCATCCATCCATCCATCCATCCATCCATCCATCCATCCATCCATCCATCCATCCATCCATCCATCCATCCATCCATCCATCTTGTAGAAGATACATAATGAAAAGACACTTAATCTAAAACCTTCTAATAAAAGACATAAACAAATGTTGTTCATCTGTTTGTTCTTTTTCTCCATCACCCTCCTGCTTTACTCTCTCTCTCTCTCTCTCTCTCTCTCTCTCTCTCTCTCTCTCTCTCTCTCTCCACTCACTATATTAGAACAGGAAATGAAGTGTAGAGTGCTTTTAATTTGGCGGGGTGAACATGAGTCTGAGTAATCAATGTGTCTGGGAGCAAATCACTTCCTGCTGTTTATCATGTTGTTTTCCTCTTAAACCTGTTTTCAGAAGCTGCTTCTTGTTCTGTAGTTTTATATAAACATGTGTGTGTGTAAGTTTGTGCACGTGCATGTGTTTTCTGTGTGCACGTGTGTGTGTGTGTGTGTGTGTGTGTGTGTGTGAGAGAGCTGATGACTCACTGTCCAGTCCAGATGAAGACAATAACGCTGCCACAGGCTTTTAATCCTGCAGGAAACTCACTTGATGCCAGTAAACATGAAGATCACCACATCAACATGTTTACACACACACACACACACACACACACACACACACACAGTGACGAGGTGTCAACACACACACACACAACGGCCTGATGAGTAGAACTGGATCTTTATTTTCCAGCTGCGTCGTAAACACGTTTTATTTTATTGTAACCCTCCTGTTGTCTGTTCCCTTCCTTCCTTCCTTCCTTCCTTCCTTTTATCCTTACTTCTTCTTCCTTCCTGTTTTGTTCCAACTGACCTGATCTGTTCCCTAACCCTCCATCTTTCTTTCATTCTATTCCCTTTTCCCTTCCTTCTTTCCCTTCATCCTTACTATTTCCTTCCTTTTTGACCGAATCTGTTCCCTCCCTCCTTCTATCTTTCCTTCCTTTTTCCCTTTGTCCTTCCTTCTTTCCTTCCTTCCTTGACCCAGGAGGACAACAAGAGGGTTAAAGCTATAGTGCGTAACTTCTATCGCCCCCTAGAGGATTTCTGCATTATTACAACGATCTATCAACTGGCCCGGTGTAATCGAACAATGTCATTCTCTTTCTTCTCCAACAGACCTTCTGCTGAACGGGAAGGCTTTTTCTTTTTAGTAGGATCCACTTCTGAACCTCTTGGTCGCTTCTTCAGGTTCTCGGCCATGTTGCTTCTAGCAGCGCTCTACTCGTAACTCGTGTTTTTCCGACCTGTTTTACCTGTGAAAGTCACTATAACGGCAGTCAAACTCGTAACTTCTGACCCGTGAAGTCGTACCAGATCAAACTGGTACGACTTCACAGGTCGGAAAAACACGAGTTACGGGAACGCACCATTATTTCCTGTGCTTCAGCGCGGGAATGTCGCCAACGTCACCAAATACAAAAAGAACAAATAGTGAAAAATACTGCGAGGTGTTAGAGGAGCTGAACGGCTTCATCAGCGTTGTATCATCTCCTCCTGGGTGAGACGGAGATTTACAGACACGTAGAAGTTACGCACTAGAGCTTTAAAGTCACTTCAGAACAGATTCAACACACACACAGATACACACACACACACACACACACACACAGAGCTGTTCCTACACACACACAACGTCGCTGTTATATAAAAGCTGCAGAAAAGACTCAATCAACACGTGAGAAACTGATCGGTGGAGAGATACTTCAACTAAACATGACAGTAACTCCACGCTGCAGAGAGAGAGACACACACACACACATACACACACACACGTGGTGGAAACATCTCAGCAGCTTCAAAGCTTCTCTATAAACACACAACACACAACGCACAAAGCAAACACACACAGGGGCTGGAAATGTGAATACATTAAAACAATTGTCCCTTTGGGATCCAGAGCTGGAAACACACACACACACACACAAAGATAATAAACCAGGAGCAGGAAACATCAGAGGTGTGTGTGTGCTGCATATTTACACTGGTGTGTAAAGTTCAGCTCTGATGTGGGTCACTAACGATCAATGAGTCTGATCAGAGAGTGATTAATTAAAGGGATAGTTCAACATTTTGGCAAACTGGTCCATTGCCATAATCCCTATAGTCATAGCAGTAGGTTTGTTAAGCCCTCGTTATACTTGCTGTAAACTACACGTACGCGAGCGCATCATGGCTGCCACGCGTAATCTGCGTCCGTTTGATGCGTCGGCTGCGACCGAACGCACATATCGACGCAAGGTGACGCGACGCAGGATACGCGTGGCAGCTTGCGTACGCGTAGTTTACAGCAAGTATATCTTGGCCCTTACCTTTAATTGTCGGTGCAAGCTATTTTTAGAACAGTGGAGCAGAGCCGTGAGCTGCTCAGAGCTACGCTACGGAGGCTCATTATGGGATTTCTTGGTTTCCCTCATCAAACTCATCAAATACGCAATCCAACAACTCCACAACACTCTGGTGGACAAGTTGTGAGCTGCACATTCACCATGCTATGAGATAATAACACAACGTTACCACACAGAGTTGTTTTAGAGGGAAATACAGAGGCTGTTGATGAAAAACTGCCCCTGAAGGCAACGTGCATCAGCGGTTTTGCATGAATTTCCCTCTAAAACAACTCTGTGTGGTAACGTTGTGTTATTATCTCATAGCGTGGTGAATGTGCAGCTCACAACTTGTCCACCAGAGCGTTGTGGAGTTGTTGGATTGTGTATTTGATGAGTTTGATGAGGGAAATCCCATGAGCCTCCGTAGCGTAGCTCTGAGCAGCTCACGGCTCTGCTCCACCGTTCTAAAAACAGCTTGCACCGACAATTAAAGGTAACGAACCTACTGCTATGACTATAGGGATTATGGCAATGGGCCAGTTTGACAAAATGTTGAGCTATCCCTTTAACTGCAGCCACATTCTCATCATCGTTTAATTAAAGTTTTTAACTGTAAATTCATTAAAACCAGAGAGTTCACACAACAATGAAGAGGATCAATCAGAGACGTCAGGATGTGAAACAGATGAATGAAGATCTCTGAACGCTCCGTCCATCTCCAACATCCACAACCTCCAACACAAACCAGAACCTGATCAACCAGAGCTCAGGTCCAATAATAAAACACAAAGACACTGATCCATCCAGTTCAGTTCAAGACCGGCTCACCACCAGGTGCATTATGGGAAAACAGGTCTCAGGTTAACAGAGTGACAGCTATGTCAGAGAGAAGCAGGAAAACTGAGCCACATCAGACTGGACCTTCACATCACAACACATCACATCACATCCAACTGCTGCTGTTTGTTTCTATCTGCTGGTGTTTTTATATCAGTCTGTCATTGATTATAGCCTGAGAGGTGCCAAAAGGATCTGGTTGTAAAATAAAGTCTAAGTTCTATGTCCAGAAGGTCCAGAAGGTCCGAGCTGAGCCCTGAGGACCAGACTGACCACTATTACAGTATAATAGTGTTGAGTGCTGCTTCCTCCTCCTCCTCCTCCTCCTCCTCCTCCGTTTGTCCCTGCTCATGAAAACAGAACCTGAACCTGAACCTGATCCGGGTCCAGTCCGAACCACCGGAGCTGCTATATCTGCTGTGATGCTGATCCAACCGGAACCAGCACCGGTTCAGACCGTTCAGTGTCTCCACAGAGCCACAGAGACTCCATCCTGTATTCATCCATCCATCCATTCATCCATTCATCCATTCAGCAGCTGATCTCAGATCTGAATGGTCCGGTCCGGTCCGGTCAGTGACAGTACATGAGAACTTACCGGGTCTCTGAGCGGGAATCCCCTTCACATCCTGGTCCTGGTCCTGGTCCTGGTCCTGGTCCTGGTCTCGGTCGGTGGGACAGCTGGAGCTCCGCCAGGAACGTGACGGGAATACTTCACCTCCGCTCCGTCAGGAATGTTACAGCGCGAGGAGGAGGAGGAGGAGGAGGAGGGGGGTTGCGCGCGGGGTGCACGCGGGGTGCAGGGCTGCAGAGCGGAGTTGCTGCTGCTGCTGCTGTTGATGACGGTTCAGTCGCTTCCTCTGATCCCCGGTCAGCGGCGCGAGCGGAGCTTCACCTGTCCGCGTGCAATCTCTCACTCTCTCTCTCTGCTGCAGCAGCACACACACCGACACACACACCGACACACAACCCCTCAGAAAGTGACACACACACACCGACACACACACAGTAATGTAATGCGCTATCAGCTCAACGCCGGAGCAGCAGCCGCTCCATCCCGCGACCAATACGGTGATCTGCACGAGGAGTGGGGGGAAGGGGGGAGGGAGGGAGGGAGGGGGTGGGTGATAGGGGGGTGATGGGAGGAGGAGGAGGAGACAGGGATGCAGGAGGAGGAGGAGTGGGGGGTGATGGGAAGTCTCTCTAGTCTCTCTCACAAGGGCGAGCTGAGATTCCTCAAGGGTGAAACGTGTCTGTGTGATTTTAACAGAGGAAACACAGAGAGGAGCAGCAGGAGGAAGAGGAGGAGGTGGCGGGGGGTGGGGGGAGGTCCGGACCGGGGGAAGAAGAGGAGAGAAGAGAAGGAGGAGGAGGAGGAGGAGGAGCTTGTCATATTTCACCTGGATCCATCCTGCAGCTCATCAAGGTCAAAGACAGTTAAACATGTGACCTTGGATAAATCTGAGATTCATGAACACACACACATGCACATGCACATGCACACACACGCGCCCACACAAAATTATATGTGAATTATATATTTAATTTTATGAAACAGACAAAACACTCTGAATTTTAAAGGGACAACGAGGAGTTTCTATTTGGTTATAAAAAAGTCTGATATTAATGTGGATGAATCTCCGTTACCACTTGTTAATGGGTGGTGGTTTTGTCTCTATGGTTATTTTGTTATTATTAGTGGTGGTGGAAATGCTGGGCGAGCCGACCAGCGTTTCTTTACTTTCGGTTTCGTGGCGAGTCATGAGAATAACGCCGCCGAATCTCCGTTTATGGTGGGAACTACGACGGTATGTGATCGTCTTCCAACCTCTGACTTTAATTCTTGATGAATGAAAACATGAGTCTGTCTTGCGCACTGTCCCTTTAAATTTATCAAATTATTTATTATTGAAAATGTTTCTGTTCCACCGGTTTATATCTGTTGTTCCTCTGTGTGTGTGTGTGTGTGTGTGTGTGTGTGTGTGTGTGACCACTGTATTAATCAACAGCTGCTGCTCTAATCACCGACTCTATAACCTTGAAACACTGAAACATTTCATGGATCTGAAATTAAATTAAACCAAATTAAATTGAATCAGTGGGGAGACCGTCGTGCTCCCTGCATCCATCCCATAATCATCATCCCTGCATGCATCACTCACACTCACACTGACTCTGAGTTTCCTTCAGTTTTATACTGAGTTATGTTTAAATCAATGCTTTTTTTCTCTCCTTTTTCTCTGAATATACTTTGAGAAGATCAATAACATCTCATGAGTCCAGTGATTAAACGTCTGCAGCTCAGACACAGAGCGGTAACTGTCCTCTAATCTGCCTGAAGATGAAATGATCTCCAAATGACATAAAGTTAAAGTTTTCAATATGTTCATCAATTTGTTTGTTTGTTTGTTTATTTATTTTCATATATCAAAATTAAAAAAGATATAACATATAAAATCCAAAACAATGTGAAGGGAAATGCCAAAAAAAAAAAAAAAACCTCCAGGGGCTAGTAGGGTGGCATTCTCCGACTACAGCTCTAAGCTAATGAGCATAGACACATCTGTGAGGTACACAAGTCGTTCATACATAATAAATACAACCATGGTTTAACATGATTTAACATTGTACAATGCAATACAAAAGCTTGATAAAAATATGGTGAAAATATAAAGTAATCCCAGTTTATATAGGCAGACCATGTGGAAAGTATTGACTGGTTAGCAGGAGAGACTTTAGTGCTCTCCTAAATTGTTGTAAAGATAAATCAAAAAAATGTACAGGTAATAAATTCCATATTCTTGGTCCACGATAAAGTAACAGAACTGTGATTGAGAGGTACAGCAATATTGGGTTCTAAGGTGAGAAGAGTTACGTGTGGAATAGGTGTGAAATTGATAGTTGTATGCAAATATATAATGAAAAGATGATGGAAGGAGTTTTTTTAGGGAACCATAAACAAATAAACCAATCTGAAGATGATTCACTTGATAAACACTGAGGATACCAGACTGAAGGAATAGAGGCTGTGAAGAATGTCTTTGATAAGCACAGCTTATTATTCTTACTGCTCTTTTCTGAAGCTGGTATATGGGCTTGAGCTTAGTTTGGTAAGTGCTGGACCAGATGATGTTACAATAATTTATATATGTGTGGCAAGGTGAAGAGGGCCCAGGCGGGGATTGAACCCACACCTCCTGGGTAAGAGTCATGCGCGCTTGCCAGTCACCCAAAGGGACATCCCCTTGGCCAAGTAGCCAGGGCACATGATCAATTGGAGGCATAGTGACAGGAACCTCAACTGTCACATCTGTGGCAAGCGCGCATGACCCTTTCCCGGGAGGTGTGGGTTCAATCCCCGCCCGGGCCCTCTTCACCTTGCCACATATGGATAAACCATTGCATAATATAACATAATGGCAACCTCAGTGTTGATCAGGAGACAAATTTTACGAAGTATTCCAATGCTTTTGGCCATCTTGGTGGTTATGGCTCTAATATGAGGTTTCCAGGACAAAGATTCATCAAGCAGTATGCCAAGAAAACGGGTATAATGCACATTAGTTAAAGGTATTGTATCAATTTCAATTTTAAGAGAAGAGTTAGGAAACCCTGGTTTTAACCGAAAGCAGATGAAACAAGACTTTTTGATATTAAGTGATAGTTTGTTGGATTTAAACCAAATAGATTTTTTACCAAGTTCTTCATTTAATACATCTGTGATGGTATTGAGGTCTTTATGAGAATAGAATAGGCTTGTATCATCTGCAAATAAAAATTTGGATAATTTATCTGAAACATTCGGTAGGTCATTAATGTATATCAAAAATAGCAGGGGCCCAATAATTGAGCCTTGTGGTACACCACAGAGTACAGGCAACAGAGGAGAATTCATACCATTATAGCACACAAACTGCTGTCTATCTTTAAGATAATAGATAGAAATAAGATAGAAAACCAAAGCAGTGCATTATCTCTTACTCCGAGATGTGAGAGCTTCTGGAGAAGAATGTGGTGATTGACTGTATCAAATGCCTTTGATAAGTCCAAAAATATGCCAACAGTAATTTCCTTTTTATCTTTAGCTGTATAAATTTCATTTATTAAGTGTGTGAGTGCCATGTGTAGTGTTTCTTTCTGAACCCGTACTGATGTGTGTATATGATGTTATTCTCATCAAGGTGTTTGACTAGTTTTTGATATACAAGTTTTTCAAGTACCTTAGATATAACAGGTAAAATAGAAATGGGTCTGTAGTGGTTTGCTATCAATGTTATCATATCCTGGTGAACAATCCTTTAGATTAATTAGGGTCTCTCGAACCTCATCTTCTGTAACAGGCATGTAAATGATTATTGATTGGGGAATTCATGTGTTTCAGAGGACTATGATTACTAGCTGGAATCTTGTGGGCTAGGGACGAACCAACTTCTGAAAAGAAAATATTGAAGTTGTTGGCCAGTGATAAAATCCCCATTAACCTTAAATTCACTAGTTGCTTGCTTGCTTTTATGTTTTTTGTTAAGAATACAATTAATTGTTTTAAGAATACAATTAATTGTTATAATCAATATCAGTGTATTATTGTAGTTTTCTACAGTTTCAGAGTGAAAAAGGGAAACAAAGCAGCAGCAGCAACAGAATGAGAAACCCAGGAGACTGGAGCTCTCAGAGAACTTTGACCAAGGTACCAGACTAGAGATTTACTATTTACACACTGGGATAGTTTCCCTAGGTATATAGTTTAAAATGTAAAGTGAATGTGTAATCTGTAAATTCTTGTCTTTTGGAGATCATTTCATTTTCCAATTGATGAACCGTTCACATTAACAGACATTTGTGGACCAGAGTGATCAGGATCTATCAGGACTTGGTCCAAAGGAAGGAACTGGCAACTGTTGAAGAAGTTCATGCTGGTTTTGATCTGTCAAGTCCAAGACCAAGACCAAACCAATGAGAGACCATTTCCAAGTCCTCATAATAACCATGTGTCTTGATATTTACATTATTCCTCCTCAGCTACAAAGAAAAGATGATTGGATGTAAAATCTAAACCATATTTAATGTAAACAAAGTTTGGATTGAACAGAAGAACACAGCACAGAACCTGCTGAAGTCTCCTCCCACTGTTGTCATGGTGACACCAAGTTGTTACCATGGTTTAACAGAAGCAGATACTTTAGTAGCCTACAACTATTTGAATTATCTGTTTAACTTATTGAATCACATCACAGAAACCAAAGAGAGACAGAGACACAGAGACACTTGTGGTTAAATAAAGATGTAACTGGAGCTGTGAGAAAACAAAGTCCAGCTCAACTGAGACCGAGACCTCGTCTCCTCCTCCTCCTCCTCTCCTCGTCTCCTCCTCCTCTCTTCCTCCTCCTCCTCCTCCTCTCCTCGTCTCCTCCTCCTCTCTTCCTCCTCCTCTCCTCGTCTCCTCCTCCTCCTCCTCTCCTTGTCTCCTCCTCCTCCTCTCCTCCTCCTCTCCTCGTCTCCTCCTCCTCTCTTCCTCCTCCTCTCCTTGTCTCTTCCTTCTCCTCCTCCTCTCCTCGTCTCCTCCTCCTCCTCCTCTCCTCCTTCTCCTCCTCCTCTCTTCCTCCTCCTCTCCTTGTCTCTTCCTCCTCCTCCTCTCCTCCTCCTCCTCCTCCTCTCTTCCTCCTCCTCTCCTTGTCTCTTCCTCCTCCTCTCTTCCTCCTCCTCTCCTCTGCTCTGCTCTGAGTCTCTGGAGGAAACGGTCACACATCGATGTGCTGCAGATCGAGGAGCAGCTGCCAAACTCCCACTGACCATATGTGTGTGTGACTGAGCCAAAGGACACACACACACATACACACACACACAACATACACAACACACACACACACACACACACACACACACACACACACACAGACACAGACACAGACACAGACACACACACACACACACACACACACACACACACGGAGAAACACGACAAAACAGAAGAAAGCAAATAAACACACACACCAACACAAACGCACCCACCCACTGAACGTCAACGGAGTGAGAAACACACACTCAACATGTTCATACAGTCAACAGTCGTGGTGTTTACAACACAAACACTCTAATACGACCGTGTGTGTGTGTGTGTGTGTGTGTGTGTGTGTGTGTGATCCATCAGCTCCCACTGATTTCCATTATTTTCCAGAATGCTTTGCAGGAAGACCAATGCTGTGTCTCAAATCGCACACTTCTCTTAGTGCTTTGTGCAGTGCACACATTTCGACAGGTTAGTACCGTCTCAAATCAAACACTGCTGCTGCGCACTTACCGGAAATGACTCGACAGCTGCTTCTTCTATTTTTTAAATTCTGATTGCAACCATAGCAACCGGCCGTTGGAGCCCTATGGCCGACACTTGACAGCGCTTTTTGCATTTGTCAAAACGAGCTATTAAGTTGTGTTTTATTGTGTTAGTGTTGTTGTTGTGCTGTTATTAGTGTTTTTTAAAGACATGTACGCCGGTGTCAGCTCCGTCGCTGCTCAAAGCAACCGCCGCCGTTTGAAAAGTAGTGACGTGTTTCCGCTACGTCACCAAGATGGCGGCCGTTAAGTGTGGAAAGTGTCCATCGATCCACACTCAGTGTTCTGGCCGTATGCGCACTACATTGGCGCACTGCTCAGTGTGAACGCACTTATGCACTCAAAATATTAAGTGTAAGTGCACAAGTGCGCGATTTGGGACACACCACAAGACAGGGAACATGAACTTGCAGCAGAACAACAACCTGAGTCTGTGGAGGAGAAACCTGCACCTCCTCCTCCTCCTCCTCCTCTTCCTCCTCCTCATCCTCTTCTTTTCCTCTTCTTCTCTTCCTCCTCCTCCTCCTCTTCCTCTTTTCCTCCTCCTCCTCTTCCTCTCCTCCTCCTCTTCCTCTTTTCCTCCTCCTCCTTCTTCTTCCTCCTCCTCCTCTTCCTCTTCTCCTCTTCCTCTCCTCCTCCTCTTCCTCTTTTCCTCCTCCTCCTTCTTCTTCCTCCACCTCCTTTCCTCCTCTTCCTCTTTTCCTCCTCCTCCTTCTTCTTCCTCCTCCTCCTCTTCCTCTTCTCCTCCTCCTCCTTTCCTCCTCTTCCTCTTTTCCTCCTCCTCCTTCTTCTTCCTCCTCCTCTTCCTCTTCTCCTCCTCTTCCTCCTCCCCCTCTTCCTCTTCTCTTCCTCCTTCTTCCTCCTCCTCTTCCTCTTTTCCTCCTCTCCTCCCCCTCTTCTTCTCTTCCTCTTTTCCTCCTCCTCTTCTCCTCTTCTTCCTCCTCCTCTTCCTCCTCCTCCTCCTCCTCTTTTCCTCTTCCTCCCTCTTCCTCCTCCTCCTCCTGCAGCTTCAGAGCCATTCGCTCCTCGTGGTTTTTAAATGTCAGGACAAGAAAAGAAGAAAAAAGAAATAAACCCGTGGCTCTTTGATTTGCAGGTGTGATGATATCACCGTGTGACATTTTCCTCCGACGCGTCAGAGCAGAGGAAAGTTTCCTGTCAGGACTCGTCGTGTCGTTGAGCAGGAAACATCTCAGCTCGTCTGATTATTCACAGGAGGAATAAAACACGACGCCTGTGAACGCGTCTTTAGTCTGAGCTGAGCTGAACTCTGATCGTTCTGCAGCCCATAATAATCACTCACCTCCAGAGTCTCTTCTCCCTGCGGACGTCTATAAACCCTCAGACCTCCTGCACCTCCTCCTGCTCCTCCTCCTGCTCCTGTACAAGGTGAAGGGAAACGTACGGTAGCCCGGAGGTTCAAACCAACGTTACAGAATGTGAAGCACTTTACAAATTTACATTTTGGAAAACATTTTTACATGTTATAAAAGAAAATCACATTACAAAAACCCATTCAGGTAACACTTTACAATAAGGTACAAAACATTAGAGTAGTTACTGAGAAACAAATGATGAACTAACTACAAGTTAATGGTCAGTTCTTCAGTAACTCCTAATCAAATTACTGAGGAAAGATTGAGCTAACTAACTAACTAACTAACTAACTAACTAACTAACTAACTATTACTTAATCATTAGTTACCCTTTTTGTACCCTAAAGTAAAGTGAGACATCAAAATGAGTAACTAATCTAATTTTGTACCTCAGTTCCTCACTAACTACTCATTAGTTCTTCATTAGTTCTTCATTAGTTCCTCAGTAACATGTCACAGAAAGGATTACTCCTCTACAAACACCAACACCATCGCTGTCCATCAGATCACCATGAACTCGATTGGTGACAACAACAACAACAACTTTAATTGGCCGCTCCCGTAATCACTTCCAGGTCAACTCTGTATTTGGTACGTTCCCTTTCTAGTTGATGTCATTTGTAAAAGTGTTTTGCGTCTTAATTGGTTTTCTGAAATGTAAATGTGTTTTGATAATGTAATTTTCTTCTATGATATGTAGAACTGTTTCCCAAAATGTAAATTTTTCTCAAGTTTTGTAAAAGTGTTTCACATTTCACCTCCCGGCCGCCGTATGAACGGTCTGTGGAACAATACTGACATCAGAGATCGCTGGTGTTGGTTTGTGAACTCAACAGAACCTCTGGTGAACCTGGACACGAGTCAACAAATGAATTCATATCATTTACTAATATACTATATACTACACATGATGGAGAGAATTACATTCAAACTGAGGAGCCAAGCTGATTGCTTTAAAGAAAACTGGTCAAAATGTCGACTATAAGACCTGGTTTTGTATAAATGACAGTATGAGGTCAGAGCATCCAATGGAAAATGATCTTCACTATTTCCAACAGCAGAATCTTTAGCCTATGTTTAATTCAAATATTCAATTATATTATGTGTATTGTTTCGCATATTAAAAGGAAATAATAATAAAAAAAGAAACCTGGACACAAGTCTACACCTGCAGTCCAGACTCGTCCGGTCCGGTCATCCGTCATCAGATGCACCATTATCTACACATCAAATGAAGACACGTGAGAAACATCTGTGAATCTGATTCACTTAGAAAGAAAAGTTCTCTAAAGATTTAGGCCGAGGGAATTTATTCAGAGAGAAAAACTGAAAGATCAAAAGAACAAAGAGTCTGACTCGATGTTCTGGGTTTTGGTGAAGCTGTAGCTGTGTTTAAAAGTCCCGACGTTGTATTAAGTGAGATTTATACGTCGTTTTTGATCATAAAACTGGTTCTGCAGTTTATTAAGAAAGAATCAAAGAGCTCAGTCCTCAGAGAAACACACACAGTCTGCGGTTCAACCTCTGGGGATCATACGAACACATCGTCAGTCTGGACCAAATGGACCGACAACTAGAACAACTACAGACGTTCATCAAGCACCAGACATGAAGTCAGAAACTTTATAACTTTTAAAGGGTAATTGCCACTTTTTTTACAACCTGGACCTTATTTCTAGCATAAATCCGATCATTTCCTCCCCCAGATAACTTTGGTGTCATTACAAGTGGTTGTGATGAAATGAGCTCCAGCCGAGAGGCGCGTATATCCGTATAATGGAGTCTACAGGGCAGCAGAATGCAGCCTCTAAATAACACATTATCTGCAGAGAAACTCCTTCATTTCACCAATATTTAGTTCTGATACGCTATCATAACTAAATATTGGTGAAATTAATATTATATTATATAATATTATTTTACTCTGCACTAAACCGTGAGGAGATCGGTCCTGGTTCTACTGGTTCTACTGGTGCCTGATGTGCTGGGGAGACAAACAATGAGGAGGAGATTCGTTCTTTTGTTCGTAAAAGCTGAAGCAGTGATTTACACGTTGACAATAGTGTGTGTGTGTGTGTGTGTGTGTGTGTGTGTGTGTGTGTGTGTGTGTGTGTGTGTGTGTGTCCTTGAAGGCGACTGCATCACGCTGTGGTCACTTCCTTATAGCTGTGACCTCATTACAGCGAGACGACCAGCTGGAGCGTCCTGGGAAAGTGAGGCAGCGCAAATTAAAATGTCACGACGACGTCTCACGGTGACACTGACTCAGCTGCTGCACTTCCTGTTCAAACCACACACACACACACACACACGCACACACACACACACACACACACACACACACACACACACACACACACACACACACACACACACACACACACACTCACACACACACACACACTCTGACCTGAGACCAACGTGAACAATCACAGATCCTGAAGAACTGACGGCGACGAGTCGACTCAGTGAAAATAATAATTAATGATCAATAATACGTAATAAATATACAAGAGGAGAAAACACAGACTGAGACCTGAGCTGCATGAAGAGGAGGAGGAGGAGGAGCAGGAGGAGGAAGAGGAGGAGGAGCAGGAGGAGGAGGAAGAGGAAGAGGAAGAGGAGGAGGAGGAGGAGCAGGAGGAGGAGGAAGAGGAGGAAGAGGAAGAGGAAGAGGAGGAGGAGGAGGAGCAGGAGCTGGAGGAGGGGGAGGAGGAAGAGGAGGAGGAGGAAGAAGAGGCTGATGAAGCTGCGGCCTTCAGCTGAGGTCAGAGAGAGAGAAGAGGAATAGAGATAGGGAGAGAAGAGAAGAGAAGAGAAGAGAAGAGAGGGGGAGGGAGAGAGAGAGAGAATGAGAAAAGAGGTGAGGAGAAGAGAGAAGAGGAGAGGAGAAAGGGAGGGGAGGAGAGAAGAGGAGGAGTAAGAGGGAAGGGGAGAAGAGGAGGAGGAGAGAAGAGGAGATGGGAGAGGAGAGGAGGAGAAGGAGAGGAGTAAGGGAGGAGAGGAGAAAGGGAGGAGATGAGAGGAGAGGAAGAGGAGAGGAGAGGAGAAAGGGAGGAGAGGAGAGGAAAGGAGGAGAGGAGAGGAGGAGAGGAGAGGAGAAAGGGAGGAGAGGAGAGGAGAGGAGAAAGGGAGGAGAGGAGAGGAGAAAGGGAGGAGAGGAGAGGAGGAGAGGAGAGGAGAAAGGGAGGAGAGGAGAGGAGAAAGGGAGGAGAGGAGAGAAGAGGAGGAGTAAGAGGGAAGGGGAGAAGAGGAGGAGGAGAGAAGAGGAGATGGGAGAGGAGAGGAGGAGAAAGAGAGGAGTAAGGGAGGAGAGGAGAAAGGGAGGAGATGAGAGGAGAGGAAGAGGAGAGGAGAGGAGAAAGGGAGGAGAGGAAAGGAGGAGAGGAGAGGAGAGGAGGAGAGGAGAGGAGAAAGGGAGGAGAGGAGAGGGAGGAGGAGAGGAGAGAAGGAGGAGAGGAGAGAGGAAGAGAGGAGGAGAGGAGAAAGGGAGGAGAGGAGAGGAAAGGAGGAGAGGAGAGGAGGAGAGGAGAGGAGAAAGGGAGGAGAGGAGAGGAGAGGAGAAAGGGAGGAGAGGAGAGGAAAGGAGGAGAGGAGAGGAGGAGAGGAGAGGAGAAAGGGAGGAGAGGAGAAGGAGAGGAAAGGAGGAGAGGAGGAGAAAGAGAGGAGAAAGGGAGGAGAAGAGAAGAGAAGAGAAGAGAAGAGAAGAGAAGAGAAGAGAAGAGAAGAGAAGAGAAGAGAAGAGAAGAGAAGAGAAGAGAAGAGTCCAGACTGAGAGATGAAGACAAACATACCGGTAAGTGTAGTTTGTGTTTGTCCAATCAGATCTCTGCATTATAAATGAGCAGCAGCAGATTTCCCAGCAGGAGCCGAGGAGCTGTGATGAGGTCGCGCAGTAAATGTCACCTGTGAAGTGTTGGTGGGAGGAGGAGGAGGAGGAGGAGGAGGAGGAGGAGGAGGAGGAAGGAGGAGGAGGAGGAGGAGGAAGAGGAGGAGGAAGAGGAGGAGGCTCATTAGCAGCACCGTCACAGCATCATCAGCCTCGTTCTGACCTTTGACCTTCAGCCGTGACGTGGTCACTGTAAACTGTAAACTGTCGACTCAGTGCTGCTGCTGCTCAAACACGTCTAATGGGCTGTGAAATCTCCTCTGGGTCCCTGAAGGCATCGTCTACTGAACTGAACGTCGGCTACTCTCACTCTGAACGAGTCAAACTGAAGTGTTAGGATGGTTTTTCACTTCATCACTGAACATTATACAGTAGCTGGTTAAATCTGAGCATTAGCTATAGCATTATGACTACCGATTAAAACTTAACGTTTATGTCTACACTGATGACTACTGAATAAAACTGAGCACTTCTTATTGATTCAAGGTCCAGTGTGTAATAATTGTCAAGGTTTGTTGTTAAAATATGAATATACTACCTATGAATATATGTGTGTAAGTGTATAATTGCTAAAAAAACATCACCAAGGACAATACCCACCCTGGCTTCACTCTGTTTGACCTGTTGCCCTCAGGAAGGCGCTACAGGTGCATCAAATCCAAAACAAATAGACTCAAGAACAGTTTCTTTCCCACAGCCATTATCACTCTGAACTCACACATGCACTGACGCACACAGACACACCCTGGACTACCTCAATACATATTGCAATACACCAAACTACCTCTGTGCAATATACACAAATTCGCTGTGCTATACTGTGCATATAATTTATTCTTATCTATTTATTTTTATATTATTGAAAGTGTTTCATATTGTATTTTCATAGTATGCTTGTTTGCACTGAAGGGGGGGAGGGCTTCAAATTTCGTTATACAGTGGTATAATGACAATAAAGGCATTCTGATTCTGATATAAAATAAAACCTGTTTGGTTTTCGTTGCCTTATAATTCTTCTTTGCTTTAGAGACAGTCGCCATCTTGCGCCGCCATGTTTGTACGGCAGCCCGAATGGAAAATCCAGCCAACCAGAGAGCAAGTTTCATACGAAGGAGTATTAGGGTCAGCCCCCACAAAAACAAAATCCAGCACAAGAAAAGAAAAAAAAGCCAGCCAAAAAAAAAAAAAAAGCCAGACCAAAGAAAAATAAAAAATAAAAAGGCAAAAAAGGCAAAAAAAAAAACAAAAAACAAAAAACCAGCCAAAAAAAAAAGTTAAAAAAAAAAAGGCCAGGCAAAAAAAAGGAAAGCACCCCCCCCCCCCCCCCCTCCAAAAAAAAGGCCAGACCAAATAAAAAAAAAAAAAGTCAGGTGGGAAAAAAAGGCAAGCAAAACAAAACAAAACAAAAAAAAGAGACAAAAAAAAAGTCAGCCAAAAAAACAAAAAAAAAGTCAGGTGGAAAAAAAAGTCAAAAAAACAACTCCGGAGCCCCCTAGGGGACATGGGGTAAAAAAAATGATGGGTGAAAAAAAAAGAAAAAAGAATGAACTTTCTCGAGATCCAGCAAAACTTTTGTTGAGATCCCGAGGAGGTAATTTTATCTGTATAGCCTGTTTTTACCAACAAGAGAGAAATTATAACCATATCTAGTAAATTGCTTCGCATCACTTTGCCATGTATGGAAGGCATCTACAGAGATAGAGAAAAAGGCAAGGAATATTATAGGTGACCAAAGGCACCCCCTTGCCCACTCATTTAACCCTCTTCCATCCGGGAGACGATATCGCCCCCCTCTGTTTACTAAAAACAGAGGGGGGCCCCAGGCCATTAAATCCCTTAATAATAATCGATAGTCACTGTTAGTGTTGGTCAGCTGGTCTGACCAGGTTAAGGCTGAGACAAACATAAACAGTGTGACTCACTGATGATGAGTGTTAATGATGAGTGTTAATCTATGTGTGACAGTTGTACTGTGCTGTTTTTATCTGTGTTGTTTTTTTTAGATGAAATGTCAAGAGCCTTTCTATCTCCAAAGCCCCCCTTGCTGTGGCCAACGGTCTTCTCTATCTCTCTGTTCACTTTGGGAGACCAGAAATAGAATGGTTTCTGATCATACCAGTTAACATGTAGTTTTTTGTAATAGGTGTTGCATTGTTTGGAGACAGCCTGTAGCTTTCCAGTAGCTAGTAGAAAGGCTATCTTGGACTCAAATGGAAGCTTATGAATTAAGGAAGTTTTCTATATACATGTTAGGCATTGATATTCTCCATAAAGTGCTGAAAAATAATAATTTTCATGAGAATTTGTCAGGCGAACAGTACTTTTTTTGGTCTTTTTTGGGATGTTGAGGGTGATATCTTAAAATTGAGTCGCAACAAGCCCCAGAATCTTTTTTTCATGCCTCCCCCTATGTGTCAAGATACTCTCTGCCAAGTTTTATAGTTGTATGACTATTTATGCCATTGTAGTACCTAAATATTTGCATTTACATCATTTTGCCAGCCAAATGACCCCAGAAAGGGGTTTTGGCCCCTGTAGCTTTCCAGCAGCTAGTTGACCAGGTTGTCCACCCAGGTTTTAATCCTTGAAGTTCCTAGAGATCATTTCTGGTGTCAAACCTTTTACAACGCTCCGTGTCTGTTTTTTTGCTTTGCCCCCTGGGTATGAGGAAAAACTCCATAGTCCTCCTTCGTAGATCTCAGATTCTGTTTATAGTTTTAAAACAATTTTCCATTTTAAAGATTTGATCCGATCTGTTATCCAGAATCTGATCAGATCAAACCTGTGAACTGGACAGGAACGTCTCCTCTCATCTGATCTAGATATTTATATATATATTTTATCTGTCACATGCAAGGCTAAAACAGGGTTAAAACATCTCGTTCTATTTCTGTCCGTGGTCGTACACAGGTGCGCTGCTGCTCAGTGTGACTTCACCTGAGCTGCTGCCGTCGCTCTGAGTCAGCAGCTTCCTGCTCTGATGGAGCCACAGAGGAACGGAGTGATGGACGGAGGAGGAGAGGAGCAGTGACCCGTCACTTCCACTTTAACCTCCTCCCTCTCCTCTCCTCCCTCTCTCCTCTCCTCTCCTCTCCTGTCCTCTCCTCTCCTCTCCTGTCCTCTCCTCTCCTCTCCTCTCCTCTCCTCTCCTCTCCTCTCCTCTCCCCTCCCCTCCCCTCTCCTCTCCTCTCCTCTCCCCTCCCCTCCCCTCCTCTCCTCCCCTCCCCTCCTCTCCTCTCCTCTCCCCTCCCCTCCTCCTCCTCCTCTCCTCTCCTCTCCTCTCCTCTCCTCTCCTCCTCCTCTCTCCTCCTCTCTCCTCCCCTCTCCTCTCCTCTCCTCTGCTCCTCCTCTAATCTCCTCTCCTCTCCTCTCCTCTCTCCTCTCCTCTCCTCTCCTCTCCTCTCCTCTCCTCTCCTCTCCTCTCCTCTCCTCTCCGCTCCACTCCTCTCCTTTCCTCCCCTCCTCTCTCCTCCCCTCCCCTCCCCTCCTCTCCTCTCCTCTCCTCTCCTTTACAGGCCGTTACAGTAATTACGTGATAATGTCAAGAAATAACAAATAATTGCGTCATAATGTCTAGAAATAGTTAGAAATAACGGTCAATTTCATAGTAATGTTGCGAAATACAATCAAGAAATAATGATTGATTGCTTAGATTCAAATAGCCCAGAAATAATCAGTTCAGTTCAGTTCAGTTTTACTTTATTAGTACCCATAGGTGGATTTGTTGTGCAGTAGGAGAGAGGGCATCTCACAGACATTCATGACAGGACAACGCAAAAGACACACATCACAAAACAGACATGAGTAGGCTACAAGATTAAAAGCAGATAGGGTAAGATATGACAGAGTGGTGGTACAGGGGACCATAAAGAGGTTTAAAAAAACATTTTCAATAAAATAGAAATAAATAGATAAATAACAAACAAGTCACAGAATATGCCTCAAAGTGCAAAGTGCATAAGGACTTATTTAAAAGGGAGACAGCAGCATTTACTGTATTGCAACGACTTTGGTGGTGTAAAATTCCGGCCTTTCCCAAAAAATTCAAAGCATGAAAAGCATGTGTAATCTTTTGCCTTTATGGAAAACATGACATTACTATGAAATTAACCGTTATTTCTAGGCTATTTCTTGACATTACTACGCAATTACTTGTTACTTGTTGGCTATTTTTCAACCTTATAACGTAATTTGCGGCCTGTAAATTAAAGGGTTACCTAGCATATTTGTTACAGTAGTAAAAGGTGCTTCAGTCATTTACCACCCTTATTTTTAATGCATTTTATTTAGTTATTAATCAGTTGTGGTGATTCCTGTTTATTCTGACAGGTCTAATGCATAATAGTAATTTATCATAACACAACTTGTCACTGTGTAGATATTTCTCACCAGGTGGATGAACTACTGACACAGTTTGTGTTTTAGGCATTATAATATAACACACCACCTTGTCATTAATACAATGTGAAAAAAAAAATTAGTTTCAGTTCTCAGATCAGATCTAAATCCTACCAGCACATTTACTCTGCGACTCCTCCTCTAGTTTTATTTCTGTAGACACCAGCAAACTATTCACTTTCTAACTCATTGATTTGACTGTTTTTCTCCTTTTACACGATGAAACAACTGTTTATAAATGTTTGTTGTTTTCATTATGTTTCTGAGATGGATGAATGGATGAGAAAGTGAAAGCTGTTGGTCGGCGGTTAGACTGCTGCTGCTGAGTGACGGAGCGGAGAGATGAGGAATGACAGAGAGAAACATCCCAGGAGGGAGTTTTTAAATGAGGCTGAAGCTTCGTGTCGCTCAGGTGGCCTCGACTCGTCTCCGCTGTAATGAAGAGAATATGCAAATTATATCTGTGGGAAAATTAAACTGAGTCAACATCAACACTCGGTGGACAGAGAGAAAGAAAGAGATTATTTTTAGTTCATTTCTTTAACTCAAAGTTTTGCTGCTGTTCAAAAAATAACATAAGAACATAGAAAAACGTGAGAATAAGAAAAGACAGAGACGAGTTACTGATCAGCTGACTCCTCTGAGCTTCATCTAGTCTGGTGGTTAAAAACTTTAACAACAACAGGAGCAGAGGAGGAGCAGCGGAGGAGGAGCAGAGGTGGAGATGAGGAGAAGCTGAGTAGGAGCTGAGGAGGAGCAGCGGAGGAGATGAGGAGGAGCTGAGGAGAAGATGAGGAGAAGATGAGGAGGAGCTGACGATAAGGATATGAGGAGGAGATGAGGAGCAGCTGAGGAAGAGCAGAGGAGGAAGAGCTGAGGAGGAATAGAGGAGAAAGAGCTGAGGAAGAGCTGAGGAGGAGCAGAGGAGGAACAGCTGAGGAGGAACAGCTGAGGAACAGCTGAGGAAGAGCAGAGGAGGAAGAGCTGAGGAGGAATAGAGGAGAAAGAGCTGAGGAAGAGCTGAGGAGGAGCAGAGGAGGAACAGCTGAGGAGGAACAGCTGAGGAACAGCTGAGGAAGAGCAGAGGAAGAGCAGAGGAGGAAGAGCTGAGGAGGAATAGAGGAGAAAGAGCTGAGGAAGAGCTGAGGAGGAGCAGAGGAGGAACAGCTGAGGAGGAACAGCTGAGGAACAGCTGAGGAAGAGCTGAGGAGGAACAGAGGAGGAGGAGCTGAGGAGGAGATGAAGAACAGCAGAGGAGAAGCTGAGGAGGAGCACAGGAGGAGGAGGAAATGAGGAGGAACTGAGTAGGAGCTGAGGATGAGGAGATGAGGAGGAGATGAGGAGAAGCTGAAGAGGAGCAGAGGGGGAACTGAGGAGGAGATGAGGAGGAGCTGAGGATGAGGAGATGAGGAGGAGCTGAGGATGAGGAGATGAGGAGGAGCTGAGGAGAAGCTGAGGATGAGGAGATGAGGAGGAGGAGCAGGTGAGGAGGAGTTGAGAAGGACCCGAGGAGGAGGAGCAGAGGAGGAGGAGGAACAGAGGAGGAGCTGAACCCAAACACTCGGATCAATAAACTGAATAAACGCTGAGAGAGTCAAAGACAGAGAGGAGCAGCAGGAGTCAGGAGGAGTCAGGAGGAAAGCAGCAGCATCAGCAAACTCCAGCTTTACACTAATCATCCTCCTCTCTCTCCTCATGTCTCACCACCACCTCCTCCTCCTCCTCCTCCAGACACATGCAGGTACATATGGATGAGTGACTGCACTGTATATATTATATTTACCACACTCACAGATCATATGCTAATAGGACACGGAGGCTAAAAGTGAGACTGAGCACATTTCAGAATGTTTCATCGCTATAGCAACAGCATTGGTACTGGTGAAGGAAGTGGGAGGAAACAAGAGAGAGAGAGAGAGAGAGAGAGACTGGCTCATCCCTCCATCTCTCCATCTCTCTCTCTCTCTGGCGAGGTTCAAGCGTCCAGCTCTGCCAACTGTCCAAGGTCAGAGAGAAGTCCACATCACGGAGAGGAGGAGGAGGAGGAGGAGAGGAGGTAAATGGTAAATGGCAAATATTTATATAGCGCTTTACTAGGACTTCCTGGTAGAAAACCAGCATGAGAACAATAGTGACGGACGAGAGTTTTGCTATCTAATTTTTCATGTCACTATATCACCGTTTAGACTAATCTGATGTTTGTAAAGTTTATAAAACCAATGATTGGACAAACATTACTATTTCTGTGTGCACATTTTTGTAATTAGTCATGGTTATCATAGATTAGCCGGGCTAACGGTTAGCTACCTGTTTAACTTTAATAACTCAGTGACTCAATAAACGCTCCATGAAAAAATATTTTCTCCAGCGGATATCTGAGTTCCAACATGACTGAGCTAACTGGAGTAGTTTCATGTCGTGTCCCACAACGGGAGGGTTTTAACAGCTGACGTCCTGGTGTTAGCTTAGCTACCGCCGTTAGCTTAGCTACCGCTGTTAGCTTAGCTGCTGCCGTTAGCATAGCTACCGCCGTTAGCTGTCCCTGTCAGCTGCAGCCACTGATGCTTTCTAGACACTGTGATTCCCCCAAACTGAATAAATACCACACATAGCAACACAAAACACACACAGAAATATTAATGTTTCTTCAATCATTTCAGATTTGTCTAAACGGTGATAGGGCGTGAAAAATATGATATATAGCTAAACTCTCGTTCGTTACTATTGATCTCATTCAAATTACATGCTGGTTTTCTACCCGGAAGTAGAATGTAAACAACAAGGAGATTGGGTCTATACCTGAAATGATACCCAAAGCGCTTTACAACCTACATCACATTCACCCATTCACACACACATATTCATACACACATTCACACACTGATGGAGGTAGCTGCCATGACGCATCAGGAGCAAGGTGCAGGTGTCTTGTCCAAGGACACTACGGCAGCAACCGGGACAGAGCGGGATTCGAACCGCCAACCCTCTGATCATTGGACGACCCGCTCTACCACCTGAGCCACTGCCGGAGGAAGGGAGGAGAGAAGGAGGAGGTGAGGAAAAGGAGAAGAGGAAGAAAAGGAGGAAGAAAAGGAACAGAATGAGCAAGAGGAGCAGGAGGTGCAGTTCCTGCTGTGACAGACAGGAGGCGTCTTCTTCAGTAAATTCTCCTTGAAGCTTCACAGATATTTTCATTCCATTTCTCCTTTTTCTTCCTCGTGTGGACGACGACAAAAAAAACCTAAAATAATTCACAGTGACATCATCACTTCTTCCTCTTCTTCTTGTGTTTAATTAACCTCAATAATATTCTGCTGTTGTCGTGGGAACCGCATTAGCATAGATATAACTCATATTAAATTACAACTCAGTTGTATCCAACACTCAGACCCACATTAGCATAGATCTGTGTGTGTGTGTGTGTGTGTGTGTGTTGCAGTAGAAGAATTTCAGTTTAATTTATTTGACAAGGGACAATGCATTGTGAAAAAACAAATGTAAATGCACCCGAGCTAGTTTTCATCGCCAGTCCCTCTGCCTGATGATAAAAGGCAACCTAAAAAAAAAGCAACAATGAGGTAAAATACCAAAGACATATTGATAAATATACATTTGTAAGACAATACACACATTTGCAATGGCACCAAACCAAAGACACATTCAGTTCACATTAATAAATATACATTTGTAGGGCCATAACACACGTTTGCGGTGGCACAAGGTAGTTAGTGTTCATAATATAATCAGTTCTTAGTGCTCACATCATAGGGCATCAGCAATACATAGTTGGTTCTCGTCTTCAATTAGTTAGTTATAGTGATTTGTTTAATAAATCCTGTTCCTTAATACTATGTATGAATGAATTGAATGAATTTATATTTAATTGGTGCACGACACGTAAATAAATATAAATTCATTCAATTCATTCGTACATAGTATTAAGGAACAGAATTCATTAAACAAATCACTATAACTAACTAATTGAAGACGAGAACCACTACGTTGAGAACGCAGTATTCAAAGCTCCTGAAGTCTAAACCCAGTGGCAGTTGAGGGAAAGACATTAACAAGCAGGCAAAACTGGTTGCTGAAGGCTTTGATGTTTCTGAAGCAACATGTCATTCAACGGCCAAATGTAACTGTAACGCTGTAACGCATAGAGCCCACACTCCGCCCCATCCAAACCGAGGAAAACACTACGCAGACACAACACAACACAAAGTAGTTCCCAATAGAACAACAACACACAGAACATTCCTCGAATCAAACTCCTAATTTGACAAAATAAATTAAAATTCATGGGAGATGGAAGAAAGGACTTTTCTTCAGACAGTTTGGCTAAGCTGCTGCTGCTTTGTCTTACTGGGGGGGCAATATCCATATGCTGTACAGCGCCTTGCAAAAGTGTTCATAGCCTACCCCTTGAACTCTTCCACATTTTGACAAGTTGCAACCACAAACTTAAATGTATTTTATTGGGATTTTATGTGATAGACCGACACAGAGTAGCACAACATTGTGAAGTGGAAGGAGAATGATACATGGTGTTCAAGACTTTTTTTTTTCTTTTTTTTTTCTTACAAATTAACATCTATAAAAGTGTTGAACATTTCTCTGCAGTTCCAGCTGCAGGTCTTTTGGGGTTTGTGTCCAGCAGCTTTTTTGCCGTTTCTGCCCGTTGTTCTTCTTTGCAGAGCAGCTCCAGTTGAGTCAGGTTGGATGGAGATTATCTGTGAACAGCAGTTTTCAAATCTTGCCACAGATTCTCAGTAGGATTTAGGTCTGTAGGACTTTGACTGGGCCGTTCTAACTGTGTGTTCACACCAAAAGCTTCCAAAACTTCAAAAACGCCGGAAGTCATTTATTTTCAATGAGAAATTGTGGAAAAGTTCAAAGGGTATGAAGACTTTTTAAGGTGTTTTATGTTTTATTTTTTCCCAAATTCAATTTTTTCCATTTTAATTTTTGGAAATTCTGTTTTTTTTTTTGTTTTTTTTTTACCTTTTAGCCTATTTCCTACCAAAACACAGGTTTGGACAAGCCACCCATCTGTAAACATTAGCGTTAGCCTTCAGCTGAAGCTAATAAAGACCCAGTGTTATAGCCTACTGAGCTGAAGCTTCACAGGCAAAATAGATCATCTTGGAGATTTTTCCAGTTTTGCAGCCAGACAATTCTGGATTTCTAAATGTGAAATTATTCAGTGAACGGCATTTTGGCATTCTGGTGAGATATTTAATGTGTTACCAATAAAACGAGAATTTTGGTTCAATGAGGTGAATTTGATTTTCCCTGTAAAACCAGATGGTTTAGACTCAGTGATGGAAAGTTGAGTAATAACGAAACTAAACTCGGAGTCTGAGCCCGTCTGAGCCTGTCCGTCCGTCCCTCGTCGTCGTCTTCATTCTCTGTTTTTGTTTTTTGGTTAATTGTGCAGCAGAGTCTGGTTTGTGCAGGTGAGCTCTCTGATCAGGTGTGGTTGAGGTGACGGTCGGTGCCTGCACCTGTCACACACACACATCCCTCCAGGTGTGTGTGTGAGATGTTGGAGATGTTGGTGCGGTGGCTGCTGCTCTGCGGGCTCCTCTGGCCCCGAGCGCTCAGCTCCGAGGAACAGAAAATCTGCATCACTGGAATAATCACGGTGAGTGATGATGATGATGATTATGATGATGATGGAGAGTGAGTGAATCAAGGTCAGAATGATGTTTAATTGAGGTTTTATGTCACAGGGCAAGCTCGTAGATCAATCATTGTGATCAGCTGTGCCATTGTTTGTGTGTTAAAATCAATGCAAGCTGTGGTTTTGGAGTCTTGAGCAGGAAATACCTCAGAGCAGTCTGCAGCAGCTGGACAGAAGTCAGTCTGCTTCAACCTCCAGGACACAAGAACTAAACTGAAGTGTGTGAGCAGTGAGGCCAAGTCCCCTCTCTGCTCCTCCTATCTTTTATTATTATGTTTTCATCACTTGTGCAGTCGACTCCTCCTCGCTACTGCTGCTTGTTAAACTCTTATGCAACTTTCTGAAACTAGGGAAATCTCGTGGGAAAGTACTATTAGTTTGTTGTGCCATGTTTCCAGTCCGGTGGTTAGCAGCAAGAAGGTTCTGGGTTTGATTCAGATTGATTCAGCAACATCTCTCTGTGTTGTGTCAAACACTCTAGTCTGAACTCCACCTGTAACTGTACTGGACAAGCTGCAGAGGACACTGTGGGCATGGAAAGACTCAATCTGTTACACAGTTGTTTCCAAACTGGACTCACAATATTCACCACAATAATGAGTGAAAACAACTACACAACTGACGGTTCAGACAAAGAGTCTGAAGATCTGCTTCACTCTGCTCTTTGGTTCAGTCAGACTTTGTACAAATGCTTCATGTCACAGTGAGATTAAACCATCTCTGCTGTCTGCTGGTCTGTTTGAACAGGGTTTACCACCAGGACCTCCAGGGCTACCTGTGAGTGCACACACAGACACACACACACGCACGCACGCACGCACACACGCACACACACACACACACACACACACACACACAGTGTGATAACTCTGTGTATCATCGTCATCATTGTTGTGTTTCAGGGTTTAGCGGGTGAAGATGGAAAACTTGGACTTCCTGGAGTGAAGGTAACTCCTCACTGAGACTTCTCCTGCATCCTGAATATAACAAACTCCCATTTTATCATACATTTTTAACATAAAAGTATATTTTGTAGTGATTGAACTGACAATCACAATTGATATTAATTCTGTTCAGTGAGAGTATGAATATAACAGTGTGTGTTTTTCTCTAACTCTGTCTCTAATTGATGATGGACTTGACGTCGTCTTTCCTGTGAATCACATTTACTGATCCAGAGCAGTCAGACATTAGTTTCAGGTCCTGCTGTATAATGACCATCTGCATTGGTTTGTTCTCTATCGTCTTGAGACTATCTCTCCACTCAGTTACATATTCCATATGTACGGGATATGACCCCCGCTGCCTGTCAGGGCACGTGGATATTTCTTTAAGACACACCGGCTTGCCCGGCCACGCCCTATTGCGTAGCTATAAAGCGCCTGCACTGGCGTGTAATCACTGATTGTTTGATCTCCACGTTGTACGTCAGGGTGCTGTGTCTCACAATCCGAGAAATTACTATTGAAAGAGAAGCAACAGATACAGCAGTGAATCCGCTTACCTGTGTGAGTCGGGGCGTCTGTCACTGGCAGCCTCCCTGGATTGCTGTATCCGAAGCTCTTTCTGTCTGTCCTTTTCAAAAAAAAAAAAAGAAAGAAAGAAAACCATAGCCTGTCTGGTCAGGCCGGAGGTCCTCTGGCTCCCAGCGGCGGTGGCTGTGTTCTCCCGGCGTATCGCTCGCGGCTCGTGAGCTAACGCGCTCGGTGGATACACACGGACTGCGTCCGGCACTGTGCTCTCTCCCCAGCGTATTGCTCGTGGTTCGTGAGCTGACGCGCTTGGTGGTTGAGTACTGACTGGGTCGGCAGTGTCTCCCATCGGCGTATTGCTCGCGGCTCGCGGGCTGACGCGCCTGGTGGATTCACGGCGAACATCGTCTGTGTGGCTGAGCCGGAGCTCTTCGGCTCCCGGTCTCGGCAGCGTTCCTCACCGGCGTATTGCTCGCGGCTCGCGGGCTGACGCGCCCGGCGGCGAACGTCTGTCTCCCCTCTCTCCAAAAGTTCAAGCACTCTCACCATTCCCCATCATAAGCGTACGGCTCCCACAGCGGCCGGCACGCAGAGTACACTCACAGAGCAAAAATAAATCCCAGTTAGCTGCGGTGCTACAGGCTACCTGTAAACAGGAAGTGTGGTACTTCCGGTTTCCGGTCCCTGGTAATATGGCACGCCAGGAGGGTCATTGTTGTGTGGGTTGTGGGGTGGCAATGCCCCTAGAGGATGGGCATGATAATTGCGTGCTGTGTTTAGGACATGAGCATGCTCTGGTTTCAAGGGAAAAGCCTCAGTCATGCATGGACTGCTTTATTTTGCCTGCACGTACGAGGGAGGCTCGGTGTCGGTTTTTTGCCCCGAAACGGCCAGGCTCTCAGGTTTCTGAGGGGCCCCGGCAGAAAACTGGCAGAACGGCTTCAGCCTCGGAGGGAAGGGGGGAGTCTTCAGGTGTCTGGCAGACTCCGTTGCTTCCCCTTCAACCCATGGTGATCCGGCCTCCACTCAGTTCTTTCCTGCCCCCGTCTTCGGGGTTGGACAGGGAGGGAGAGGCGGAGGAGGACGTGGACATAGAAACAGTTGCCTCCTCCGACGATAACGACCTCTCTTGTGCACAACAAACAGTGGGCGAAGCCACGAGGGGGGAGTTAGCCTACCGCTTTGAGGCGATAATGAACAGGGCCTCCAGGGCTCTGGGTGTTTCCCTCCCTGTAAATCCTACCTCATCCTCTAGGTTTGAGGAGGATGCGGAGGTGCGCCCTGCATCAACCCAGGTGCCCCTCCTACCTGATTTTAAGGAACTGCTGTGTCAGCAGTTCCATTCTCCAGCTTCTACCCACAAGTGGTCTGCAGCATGTCGCAGGTTTTCTAACATGCACGACAAGGACCAGGTTGCTTGTGGGACGCTTCCCCAGTGGACCGAGCCCTCACCCCACTGGTTTCCCCCTCCAGCTCCATCCTTGGCAACGCCACCTGCTCCAGCAAGAACTGCAGGGTCATGGATAGCTTGCTCGCTAAGCTACATAAAGCTATGGCGGTGCAGACCCGGTTGGCCAACACGGGGGCTATTTTGTCCCTTTACCTCCGGGACTTGTCTCGGCAGGCTCAGGATGACACCAGTGTGGGGGAGGAGCTACAGACGGCCTCCTCATGCCTCTCCTCCGTGATGAAGGAGCAGGCTGAGGCAGCGGGCTGTGCTTTGGCTTCCTTCTGGGTGGTTAGGCGCCACTTGTGGCTCTCTCAATCCCAGCTGCAGCAAGGGGATAGAGACTGTCTGCTTAAAGTACCGATGGAACCTACCGCTATGTTCGGGCCCCATGCCACTGCTTTGTTGCAGCAGGCACAGGAGAGCCGTCGCTGCGCTAAGGAGGTTTCGGTGGGCCTTGCCAGGCGCGCTACAGGCCCAAGAAGGTCTGGCCCGTCTCGGTCTCATCAGGCACCGAATCCTGAGGCCCCGACATGGGGTCGTGGGGACCTCAGACTCCAGTTGGACGCCTCCCGGCAGCGTAGACACCGCCGTCAGACCAGGGGGAGAGGACCACCGGCTAGGGGGTCCTCTAAGCGCCCTCGGCCCTCCTGACGGTTATCAGGCCCTGGCCAACCAGCTTTCCCCGTCTGCCTCTCGCAAGACGGCCTGGTTGGCCCTGGAGGCCGACCCATGGGTGGTCTCTACCATGATCCAGGGATACCGTATTCAGTTTTTGCGCCGGCCACCAGTAACACGGATACCTACCTTTACAACAGTGGCCGATCCTCACCAGAGAACAGTTCTGCAGGCGGAGCTGTCTACTCTGCTGGAGAAGGGAGCAATAAGGGAGGTGGCCCCTGGAGATTGCCAGGCCGGGTTTTTCTCCCGCTACTTCCTGACCCCAAAAAGAGACGGGGGGCTTCGTCCAATTCTGGACCTCAGGGGGCTCAACCAGTATCTCCGTCCCCTGCGATGTCGGATGCTGACAGTCCCCAGGGTGAGGCAGGCAATCACTGCAGGAGACTGGTTTGCCACCATAGATCTCAAAGATGCGTATTTCCAGATACCCATCTGGAGAGGTCACTGGCGGTTCCTGCGGTTCGGCTTCGCAGGTGTGGTGTACGAGTTTCAGGTGCTGCCGTGCGGTATTTCTCTGGCACCGCGAACTTTTACTCGTTGCATGGATGCTGTTCTCTCCCCCCTGAGGCGGAGAGGTATCAGGATCCTGAACTACATCGACGACTGGCTGATTTGCGCGGCCTCCCAGGAGCAGTGCCGCCACCATGTGTCCCTGCTGCTGGACCATGTTCAGGGCTTAGGTCTGCGCCTGAATTACAAAAAGAGCAGGCTCGAGCCGTCCCAGGTGACGACCTTTTTGGGCATGGTCCTGGACTCTATGAGCAGCACAGCTGCTCTGACTCCGGAGAGGCAGCAGGCTTTCAGGACCTGCCTTGCCCTGTTCCAGCTGCGCGCTCAGGTCGACTGGGGCCTCTGTCTGCGCCTCATGGGCCTAATGGCAGCCATGGTGCAGGTGGTCCCTCTCGCCCTCTTACACATGCGGCCTGTGCAGAGGTGTCTGCTGTGTTTGGGGCTGTGCCCTCAGAAGTCTCACAAGACCAAAGTGTTGGTCTCTCGGAGGCTTCACAGAGCCCTCCAGTGGTGGAGGGTCCCCGAGAACATCATGAGGGGCTGGGCTCTGGGTCCAGTGATCTATCGCCAGCTGGTGTACACAGACGCGTCCACGTCAGGGTGGGGCGCCGTTCACAAGGGCTACGGGGTCAACGGTGTTTGGACTGGCCGCTGGCTGGGTCAACACATAAATATCCTGGAGCTAAGAGCGGTTCTCCTCGCTCTGCGCCATTTCTCGTCGAGGCTGAGAGGTCACCATGTCATTGTCCGGACCGACAGCACAGTGACGGCCGCCTATATCAACAGGCAGGGGGGGCTGGGCTCCCCCGCCCTGTGCAAACTGGCAACCATTTTGTGGCAGTGGGCTCACCCGCTCTTCCTCTCGCTCAGGGCCGTGCATGTGCCGGGAGTGTTGAACTCCGCGGCAGACATCATGTCGAGGGGGGGTCCCCGACCGGGAGAGTGGAGACTTCATCCGGAGGTGGTCTCCGAGCTGTGGCGTCGCTTCGGCAGGGCAGAGGTCGACCTGTTCGCGTCCAGGGAGTCGGCGCATTGCCCACTCTTTTTCTCCCTGGGGAACGACAGGCCCCCGATGGGTTGGGATGCTCTGGCTCATCCGTGGCCCCGAGTTCTGCTCTATGCTTTCCCTCCCTTCACTCTTCTCCAGCCTCTTCTCCGACGAGTTCTGGTGGAGCGTGTGCGGGTTATACTTGTGGCCCCCCTGTGGCCCCACATGGCATGGTTTTCGGCGATTCCACCTCTGCTGGACGGGGCGCCATGGGAGCTTCCGCACCGGCGGGACCTGCTCTCCCAGGCGAACGGAGCCCTGTTCCACCCCTTCCCGGCAGGGCTCAGGCTGGTGGCTTGGCCCCTGAGAGGGACAGGCTCCTGGCCTTAGGGTTGCCGGAACCTGTGGTGGCAACCATCCAGCATGCCCGGGCTCCGTCCACGAGGGCTGCCTATGCCTACCGGTGGCGGATGTTTGCCACGTGGTGTGGGTCTCGCCAGGTAGACCCCCACTTGGCCTCAGCGCAGGAGATACTGCAGTTTCTGCAGTCCCAGCTGGAGGCACAGAAGGCTGCGGTAACACTGCGAGGATTGGTGGCAGCAATCAAAGCAGTGCGTATCCGTGAATTTGCCCTGAGTGCGGAGGACTGCAGCCTCATTTCCCGGTTTCTCCGGGGGGCCCAGAGGCTTACTGTGCGCTCCACCGGTCCTGCGGTTCCTCCTTGGGACTTGGACATTGTCCTTGGGGCCCTTCAACGTCCCCCCTTTGAACCCCTTGGGGATACTGATTTGAAGTGGCTTTCTGTGAAGACCGCCTTCCTGCTCGCCGTCACCTCGGCCAGGAGGGTGAGTGAGCTCCAGGCCTTGTCAGTGCATAGTGACTGTTGCCGGTTCTCCCAGGACGGTTCGGTTGTGGTTCTCCGCCCCAACCCGGCCTTCCTGCCGAAGGTCCTCACCGAGTTCCACCTGTCCCAGTCGATCGAACTCCGGTCTCTCTCCTCTCCAGTCTCTGGCGAGGAGCCAGAGCGGGGCCAGTCTGCCCTGTGCCCGGTCAGGGCCTTGACCGAATACATGCGGCGGACACGGGCTGTCCGGAGGTCTGACCAGCTGTTCGTCTGTTATGACAGAGGGCGTCTAGGTAGGCCTCTGTCGAAGGCTAGGCTATCTCACTGGGTTGTGGACGCGATTCAGCAGGCCTATGTGCAGTCGGGGGTGCCTGCTCCACCAGGGGTCCGGGCTCACTCCACTCGGGGTGTAGCCGCCTCGTGGGCCCTTTGGCGGGGGGCCTCTCTTGCCTCCATATGCTCTGCCGCCACATGGTCGTCCCAGTCCACTTTTACCAGATTTTACCGCTTGAATGTGGCCACCAGCCCCTCCTTCGGGGAGCGGGTGCTGGGCGTGGCCCGACGGTAATCTATGTGTCTCCCCTCAGCCTTGCGTCTTGCGGGCTGAGTGTGCGGCTGCTCTGTGGCCAGGCTGGCCCCTGCGTCTTGCGGGGCCATTGTCAGTCTCCTTGGGTTAGTCCTGCGTCTTGCGGGCTTCCATGGCAGCCCTTTCCCTCTCAGGGTTGGCCCTAGCGCCTTGCGGGGCCTTCTCCTGTGAATTGTATATATTGTATATTTGTACATAGTTCGTGTGTTGCACGTTGTGGTGTGGGATTGTGGTTGCACCGTCTCCTCACGGGGTGTCTTAAAGATCTATCCCGTACATATGGAATATGTAACTGAGTGGATAGATAGTCTCAAGACGATAGAGAACGTATGGTTACATTGTAACCTTGGTTCTCTGAGTGAAGAGACTATCTCTCCAGTCCTTAGGCCGCTCGGAGACACGTTTCGATCAAACTATCAGTGATTACACGCCAGCGCAGGCGCTTTATAGCTACGCAATAGGGCGTGGCCGGGCAAGCCGGTGTGTCTTAAAGAAATATCCACGTGCCCTGACAGGCAGCGGGGGTCATATCCCGTACATATGGAATATGTAACTGAGTGGAGAGATAGTCTCTTCACTCAGAGAACCAAGGTTACAATGTAACCATACGTTTCTGTACATCCCATAATGCATTTTGCTTTGACTTGCAGGGAGAGGATGGATTGCCAGGTGAAGATGGGGAAAAGGTTTGTGTCTGTGACATCACTTTACACTGAGAGGATGAGTCTCAGTCGATGATCCTGTAAAGTGCAGCAGGTTTAACAACAAGTGATTGTTCACAGGTGCTTTTAATCTTTCAGAATAGACACTTAGTTTGATAGAAAAGAAAGAAAGAAGCAAAGTGTGACCAGCCTCGTTTTAAGTAAATTATTAGAAAATGATTGTGTTCATCTTGCCTGTATTTGGACTCTGACAGTGTTTTTCTAATCCACAGGGCAACAAAGGAGAACCAGGAGCACCTGGAGAAGATGTTAGTTTTACTAAATCCCCTTCATGTTGGTTTAATGTGTTCTCATTACACTGTTTCTACACTGCTTCCTGTATTGATCCTGCCTCCATTGGCTCATTATTAACTTATTTCCACTTGACTTATTACTGTACAACACATCAGCTTTCCTTCTGTCTTTTCTTTAAATCACTTTCCCTCTCTAATGTGTATTTATCAGCTGCAGCTCTGACATTGGTATCAAAATAGTGCTGAGAAGCAGCTGCTTAAATCCAGCAGCCTGCAGTGATCAAGCTCAGTCTTTAAGGATGAGCCACTTGTGAGAGGAATCCAGAGGAGTGCCAAATGTCAGCACGCTGTTTTCATGTGCAAATTCCTATTAATTACCAGTAGAACATCAGTGGAGGGGTGGCAGTGGCCACCTGCTGTGATTTATAGTTCAGCCTCTACTATAGAGCAGGAGGAAGTCACCCTGTGCAGAGAGTCTCAGTTGTGTGACTGCATGTTTTCCAGGGACAGAAAGGAGACCGGGGCATCGCTGGACCTCCAGGACCGCCTGGACCACCAGGCAGCGGTGCTTCTGGACAGGTGCATGTTGACTCTTTTAAAAAGTATGAACAGGAAAAATCCATGGTCATTACTGATCCGTTCACTGAAAGAAGATACCAGGAGCTCCTGTGAATGTGCACGGCTTTGTAGCATTCTGGTTTTGTTAATTCCATTCTTTAAATGCATAGTTTAATGCACACATTGCTGCTTTTCCTGTTTGATGGGAATGATATGGACCTGTAGGAATATGCATTGACAGAGGAGAATATCATTGACACTGAGCAGTTGCTCTGCATGCATCAGATGAAGATAGATTTAGGGAAACAGAAGAAGACAGAGTGAATATTTTATCCGTCCTTTGTGTTTGTATCAGCAGCACCGTCACCACATGGAGCTGCAGTGATGTTTGTGTTGTCTTCATCTGTGTCTGTCTGCTACATCATTGTCTGACCATCCATCATTGTCTTTTCATCTACTGGTGAACTCCAGGTTGCTCGTGGCGCTCCGGGATCCAAGGGACCAAAAGGGCCACGAGGGGAGCGAGGACCTGCGGGGCCCCAGGGGGCTCCTGGGAAACTGGGGAAGGTTGGAAAACGTGGAGATAAGGTGAAGGACGGAGAAGAGGGTGAACAAATTCTCCTGGGCTCAATGTGACTGTGCTAACATCATGTCTGTGTGTCTCAGGGAGACAAAGGAGACCAAGGAAAAGATGTAAGTGCTCATGTTGTATTGATGAAGTCGACACTCGTCTCTACTGTCCACTGAGGATTTGTGTGTTTGTGTCAGGGAGACACTGGTCCAAGAGGAGAGGCCGGACTGAAGGGTCAGATGGTAAACTGCTCTTCATCCTTGTGATATAATATTCATGAAATATAACAAAGAATATGGAGTTAAAAGACATTTGTTTGTGTTTGTACTTGAGGGAGAACCAGGTGCGTCTGGGGACAGAGGTCCTCCAGGGGGCGCAGGAGAGCCTGGTGCAGCAGGACCTGAAGGAAAACAGGTCAGATTTACATAAACAAGTCATAACAAATAACATGTTCACATTATTATACATCATGTAACATGTTCACATTATTATACATCATGTAATGTGTTTCATAATGTGTCCTGAAGGGACCTGTGGGACCTCAAGGTGATAAAGGAGACACAGGAGAAAAAGGACGTGATGGCTCGTCGGTGAGCTGTCTCTCTCTCATTTTTGAACATTTCAATCATCACAAAGGATAATTGCTGTTTTTTACAATCTGGACCTTATTTCAAGCATAAAATATGATCATTTCCTCACCCAGATAACTTTGGTGTCATTACAAATTGTTCCGACTAAATTAGCTTCAGCCGAGAGCCGTGTATATCCGTATAATGGAGTTTATTGGGCACCGGAATGCAGCCTCTAAATAACACATTATCTGCTGAGAAACTCCTTCATTTCACCAATATTTTGTTATGATACGCACTCATCGGGGAAGCAGTCAATCTGAGCCCTCTGTAGGACAAGATGCTCGGCTTACTGATACACCGCTGCTGAGGGTGGTCCATCCGCGCTGGCAGCGCCTGCGCAGTGGCGTCGATCAGTTCCTTCTAGGTGCTGTACATGTCTGGGTCTGGCACAGCTGGATCTGGACCAACGGTAGTGATCCCGCAGAACATGGATCGACGCAGCTAGGAGTTGTCCTTGGACGGTTCACTTGTTGGAGGCTTGGGCCACTCGTGCGGTGGCTGCAACAGGAAGGACGGTCCATTAGTCCATTGGTTCTGTTCAGCTAGGTTGGCTAGAGTCTTACCTCAAGTCAGGTCGTCGGCCGGTCCCAGGTTAGACTCAGAGTTGATGTATCTCCAAGTTTCAGAGCCTGTAAGCTCCTGGATCTCGGCGACTCTAGTCCCCATGAAGACCTTAAACCAACAGGAGTCGGACTGCAGCCAACTGAGCACTGTTGAAGAATCAGTCCATAGCACAGTCTCCCAGATAGGCAGGGTGAGCGCTGTCCTGACCAGCTTGGCTAATTGTGCCCCAGTAACGGCGGCACAGAGCTCCAACAGGGGAATGGAATGTTGCCTGCATGGTGTGACCCTTGACCTGGCCATCAGGAATGCTACGCTGATTTTGCCATGGCTGTCTTCAGTGCGCAGGTATGCCACCGAGTCATAGGCCTGCTCAGAGGCATCGCAGAAGATGTGGACATCATGGATTACATCAGGCTGATCCATGTGGGCAGGAACATAGCAACGAGGCAGGCTTATCAATGGCAGGCAGGAAAGTTCCGTCACCCAGGCGTTCCAGGCTGTCAAGAGCTCTTCAGGAAGCATTGGGTCATCCCATTCTCGTGGCTTGTCCCTCAGACGCTGGACGAGCACTTTGACTCTCGTGTTAAAGGGGAGAAGGAGACCCAAAGGATCGTACTGACTGGCCAGTACTCATGGTTGGTGGGCCATGATCCACAGGCCGATGCTTATAGCCGATGGTATCCGAGGGACAGTGCCATCTCAGACCAAGCGTGGACCTGCATGTCCACCCAGTCCTGTGAGAGCCAGAGTTCGATGTTGTCAGAGAGCGCCTCTGAGGGCAAGTGACTGATCACCGATGGAACATTACTAGTCCACTGTCTGATCTCGAAACCACCAGATGAGAGGAGAGCTCGCAGCTTGTCTAACAACTGCCTTGCTCCCTCTGCAGATGAAACACTCTGAAGGCAGTTGTCATGATAAAAACAACTCTCAACTGAGACTCTGACGTCTTCGTCCAGACCGCTGTGGTCAGCAACGTGCCGTTGAAGGGCATTGGTGGTACAGCAGGGTGAGCAGGTTGTGCCAAAGGCTAGCACTTGCCACTCGTAGGGGCATGTCTCTATCCACACAAACCTCTGGAGGGGCCTGTCTTCGGGCAGGAGCTGGACCTGGTGAAACATGCCCTTTATATCCCCACTAATGACTACACTGTGTTGGTGAAAGCGTAGCAACACTCCCAAGAGTGAGGGTCCCAGTGTAGGTCCAGGGAGTAGCGCATCGTTTAGGTTGAGACCTCTGAACTCATAGCAGCAATTGAAGACAATGTGATTTGTCTGGTTATGCTGAACCATATGATGGGGGTATGAACCAGGATTCCTCACTCTTGTTCATCTCTGTATTGGGTAGCTTTGTCACTGAGCCTGCGTCCTCAAGCTTCTTGATCTCTGCACTGTATGCTGCAGCCTTCTCAGGGTCCTTTTCATTCAGCGCTGCCATGGTATCAGAATAGGGAGCAGGTGAGTTCAGGTAGGAGTCAGCAATTAGGCGTGCTTCCTCCAGTTTCAGATGGTCCATTAGGATCTAATACTTGAAGAGCTCAGTGCTGTCGGTTGGTAGGAGATTCTCCAAGGCAATCTTGAGTAGTGCAAATTCTCCAGGGTCTCGATGGACGAAGGTGGGTATGGTTGGCTTTGGCCCCTGGTAGATCCTCTCAGGGGCCACGGATGGTGAAGGTTGTGAGGGCCCCTGCGGTGGAAAGACTCGAGTAGGTGACCACAATGAGGAGTGATACTGAGGGGAAGAGCTTGGTTGAGCATATGTCTGCCCAGGTGGGACGGGAGGCTGAGGATAGGCCATGGGCATGGGATATGAAGGCGTCGCCCCAGCCGGTTGCTGTAGGTAGGTGGACCAGCCATGAGGTGGCACAGGCTGTGGTGCAGGGTAGGGACTGGACTGATACGTCTCTGATGCAGCAACGTTGACATAACCTGGGCGCCCTTGAGGTGTCTGCAGTTGATCATAACGTAACCCTAACCCTGGTAGGGGATGGTGAGGTGATATAGCCCTTCATCATCTGTAGCTCCTGCATTATCTTCTTCAGCTAGGGAGTCCCTGCCGTGCACTGCTTGAGCAGCGGTCGGCTCATGCTGAGTCCATCTAGGAGGTGGATAAGCCCCAGAAGGCGGGGTTTGGACAGGTGATGGATGGGAACGCCTCTCACCTGAGACTGGTAAGTGAGGGTGAGGCAACGGATAATCAGTGGGAGCAGAGCGTAACCCCTCTCTATCTCTGAAATCAGTCTCTGGTAGTATAGAGTGCGGTGGAGACTCATAGTTCACTAGTTCCAGCCGACGTCGGTCGTAGCTGCTCCACTAGCCGGCAGTCCACGCTGGAGCATGGAGGATCCTCTCTAGATTCTCTGTGGAGACTGTGGCTTCCATCATTCCTGATGTGAGAGGCAGTTGAGGAATGTGAGGATGGATTGTCTACTCTATCAAGTATGCGCCACTCTTCGGCTGCTTCTGTCTGCAAGCTGTGCTGAACGACGCAAGTTGGGTGCTGAGGAGGTGACAGATCTGTGTCTGAGAGGGCCGACCTCATATTCAGCCAGGTGGCGTGGAGGGTGAATGTTGCGTCTAGGGCGCATATGGCTCCTCACCTTCACTGGTTTGTCGGCTGAAAGGCTTCATCCTTAACCAGGGTAAGGGTATCTGGCTCGAAGGACCACAATGTTGAATAGTGGGTTCTGGTTGCAAGGGTTGGATAGTACTCGCCCTGAGGTGTCAGTCAAAACACACTGGACAGGAGGCAGGATGCAGCTTTAACTCTTGACTTAGGTATATTCTTCAGTACAGCACGACAATACAGCAGACCCACTGAATGTACGGCAAATCAGGTAAATGGGTGAGTGTATGTAGGTTTGTGTGCATGTGTGTGTGTGTGTGTGTGATCTGCAAAAGAAAAGAAATATAAACATAAATCATCTTAATATTGGTAACAGAAATAATAATCTCAGATATTACACTTATCAGGTTACAGATAAATACAATAAAGTCCTGCTCGTAACTTGAGCAATACAGGAAAAGAGAGCATAAACTATAACATCTTTTTCCGAGCGATCTCTCCAGTCACATCTCACTCGGGTGCACTCGGACGCGCTTGTGCGTTTGGGCAAGGCCGGATTAACCATATGGGCAATTGGGCAATTGCCCAGGGGCCCGCGACCTCTGAAGGGCCCAGGGCAGTGAGGGCATAAGCAAAATATCTGATTATCTCTCGCTTATAAGTTAACTGTCCGCCGGAGCCGCTGCGCTGCACCGTCTATGCACCGCACAGAAAACCCTGCACCTGCCTGTGACTGTGTCTGTGACATGAGCTGAGACGGCTGAGACCCTCTCCTCATTGGTCAGCCCGTGAAGGCTGGTCAAAGGTGACGCAAATCAACGTGCACTGAGCGGGGAGTTTCAAGCAACTCAAAAAATGCAAAGATGGAGAAACTAAGTGGGAGCGCTGAACGGAAATTAAAAAAGGAGAAGGACATCAGAAACACAGAAAGTTATACCGAAAATAGGTAATTTCTTCACTCCAGTTAACGTTACCAACTCTTCTGCTACCGCAGCTTCCGTCAACGAGCTGGACAGCTCAGCTAGCCAGGACGGCCTGAAGTCTGACCACCTGTTACCGCGGCTACCGCCACCGGTACGTCTCTGTCTCCTCCGTTCACGTTCATCCGTGAGAACACCTGCTGAGGCGGCGCCGTCCACCGGACTGACCGGTCTCAGACCGACCGGTGACCGCGGTGCGCGCAAATGTTGTGATTGACTGGGAGTGAATTGCTCCGCGGCCAGCCCAGTCAAGGCCGTAGCTACCATTGAGGACACCGAGGTCATGACCTCGGTATTTTTTTCGGCCTAATGAATGGAAAAAAAAAAACAAAAAAGTGCAAAGTATTAGGGAGGACAGATGGAAGGTGACTGAGTGACTCCTCTCTTGTCCAAACAATTCCGGTAGGCATAATGCTCTTGTTTATTGACGCCCTCACGTACGCTGGTGTTTGTTTACTGGTCGAGGGAAAAAAGGCGATTCATTCGGAAAAAGCGAGTGATACAGCGCGTCGCGGAGCCTGCGTGCATGGAGGAGAAGGCTACTGAGTGAGTTGGCTCTAGATAAACTGCTCTTTCCAACCAGTTGTTACACTGTAAAGGTTTCGTACATACGTGCACTTGAAGCGCTGTATTATTTCGGGACGGAACCTCATGTATGCGGAGAAAACAGCTGTTTAATATGGTCAATTCAGCGCTGTTTACTGTCTGTGTCCTGCACTATGCACTAGTTGAGCTAAGTGGGGGAGAGCAGAGACCTCTTTCCTGCAGATACTATACTGAGGGGGCATCTACTGCACTGTCCATTCTTCCATCAACATTATGTGAAAAGCACAGTGACATGATACATTTTATGTTTACAGACAGGGGCGTCACTAAATTTTAAGGACAGGGGGGGCTTAGCCCCCAGGAGATGCACAAGATGTGAGCATATGTGGTGCACAAGCACAAATATTTCACAAACAAAGACTGTGAAATTGTTTCTAAAAAATTTTGGACAGCCCAAACCCTAACCCTTCTCTGGATGATCACTAGTGATGATAATATCATAAAAAATGGCATTAATCTAATATGATGTGTGTAGTTTTTATCTGTCAAAGTGCACCAGATTGAAGCCTTTTAATATAAAATTGCCCCAAATTTCTGACGCCACCCCCCCGCGCACCACGACTATGACCTCGGTATTTCAAAAATCCTGGCTACGGCCCTGAGCCCAGTATTGGTGAGTGACAGCTATTCATCATCATGCTGCCTTTATGGCGCTAGGCTGTGCATTCAACATGTTTAGGCTATTTATTTTATTCAAACGGAACAATAACGTATCGTTAAAATTTTAAAGCAGCGGGATAATTCACGTTTGTAATGAATTGAAATAGAAATCCGCTATTGTTGTGCCGGCTCTCTATAGACGGTGAAGAGTGTCATAAGGTTGTTGTTGTTGTTGTTGTTGTTGTTGTTGTTGTTGTTGTTGTTGTCATCATAAGGTTGTTGTCATAGAATCGATCAATCCCTAACAGTCTGTCTGTGTGTCTCCGTTGTGGCCTTCAGTAGGCTACTGAGTTGTTTGCTGCTCCTTGTTCTCATTTGCTCTGAGTTTGGTTTTGTCACCTTATGATGTGGAATCTTAGTTTATATTCTTCATTTAGGCTTGTGTGATTGCTACAGTGCATGGATCCCTGATGAACACATCACTAACAATAGAAAACACATGTTTTTTCTGGTATGCAGCTTTCTATGAAATGGTGGTGCCCCACCACTTTTTCTTTCTTTTTTTTTTTTTTACATGTAAAACGTCGCTGATTGCACTATAACTTGATAGTCCTGTTGAATTCTGAGGTGACAAGTTAATTTCTCTGTAAACTCAGAACCAAAATGTTACTTGATTCTAGTAGATTATGGAGTGTCTTGTCTGTGGACTTCCTCTGTGATGGCTCTATCAATTCAATACAATATAATATTTGTGTTGTTAAATAAATATTGAATGCTTTGAAAGTGGCTGCTTATTTATTTTTTTGTGAAAATGGAGGACACTTCCCTCTCTTTCTATGTAGTGGGTCAATTTTGCCAGATTATACTGATGCTGATGGGTTTTGTTTTCATAGCATCATATGTGAGTGAGTGACAAGAGGACATTGTGGTGTATTTGTAGTTCTGAGCATTTGCACATCTCTACATCGAAGTGCACTTAATGACAGTTAGATATTGAATTATTGAGTATATTTACTGTGTATTACTGGAATTTATTCTGTATTTTGACAGATTATAATGATCCTGGGGTCGTGATGATGGGGCCCTTGAATATTGTTGCGCAGGGTACAGCGAAGTGTTAATCTGGCCCTGCGTTTGGGTGAGCTCGGATGTGCTCTTGCCGGCGCAGCAGTTATAGCCTTAATTACAATGGATATTCGCGGCTCTCGATCTAATTTCCTTGGAACGACTTGTAATGACACCAAAGTTATCTGGGTGAGTAAATCGTATTTTATGCTTGGGATTGTAATAGATGGCAATTCCCCTTTAAAGGTGTTCAGAAAAATATCTATCTATCTATCTATCTATCTATCTATCTATCTATCTATCTATCTATCTATCTATCTATCTATCTATCTATCTATCTATCTATCTATCTATCTATCTATCTATCTATCTATCTATCTATCTATCTATGAGCCTCAGGCCAGAGCCACAGGTAATCTACTGACAGTCTCTGTCAAACACAACCACACACACATTTGAAACGTGTCCATTTTACACTGCTGTGCGTCAATAAAAGACTGAATTAATAGTGATTTGTGAGTGCTGCTGACATTTTGATTTGTTCCATTTTGTGATTGTTGGGTCAGCACCCAGTGTATTTTCAGACTGAGTCGAGCACACCAGTTTCTTTTGTTTTGTAAGTGTTGAGTGTACTCAGACTCTGATGACTAACATTTCTCAGAAGAAGCAATATGTGGTTTGTAATTTCAGGGAAAACCAGGAGATCCAGGAAAACCTGGTCAGGATGGGAAGCCGGTAAATAAATGAGCAGACTGCTGGGTGGTTATACAGCTGAAGGTGGCATTTTTCATTTTCAAATAGAACACAATAGTGAACATATCAAGTGAAGATTTCTTTCAACAGGCTTGGTAAGTGTGTGTTTTTTTTGTTTCTTATGAAAGCAAACACACACAGTTGTAGTTTATACCACCTCGCAGACCACGATAGATAGATAGATAGATAGATAGATAGATAGATAGATAGATAGATAGATAGATAGATAGATAGATAGATAGATAGATAGATAGATAGATAGATAGATAGATAGATAGATAGATAGATAGATAGATAGATAGATAGATAGATAGATAGATAGATAGATAGATAGATAGAAGCTGTTTTTGAGTCTGTTGGTTCTTGGTCTGCCTGATGGGAAGGTGCTGAGCCCTTTGACCTGCACTGAGTTTCAGTCCTACCTGTTGTGATGCGTCACTCAATGTGTCTCTTTGTGTTCACACAGTATATATGTTATGTACAGAGAATCTCACACCAATCAGTCTATAAGTCAATTAAATAATTTTTAACCCTTGAGAAAAAGTTATTTGTCTCCTTTTAAAGAGAGACGAAGACTGACGTCACCCTCATGCCTGTAAACACAATTGCCAATGTCAGTGGAAACAGATGAAGTGGCTCTGATTGAAGCTCTTGATGTGTTTTGCTCTGACAGGGAAACCCAGGAAAGCCGGGCAAAGATGGACCGACTGTAGGTATCACACAGGATGACACTCGTTAACACACTGACGGACTATAATTAACAATAGCAATTAACATGTTGAGTCATTTGTTAATCAGGGTCCCATGGGTCCTAACGGATCTCCAGGTCCAGCAGGTGTGAAGGTGAGTTCACCTGAACGTCTCAGAGGGGGGGGGCGACCTGTCTGCAGGTCTGAACTGGTCTGGTTGTTAATAATTAAATCATTTGTTTTTCACAGGGAAACCAGGGAGAAGCAGGTGTTGGTGTCCAGGTAGCTGCAGCTGTATTTGCATGTTAACACTTTACATGTTTACACTAGAGACAAATAAGCAGTGTGTGTGTGTGTGTGTGTGTGTGTGTGTGTGTGTGTGTGTCTCTGCAGGGACCTCCTGGTGCACAGGGGAGCACTGGTCTACGAGGACCACCAGGTCCTCCAGGAGCTGTAGTGAGTGTTTCCATCAGTCACATCTTCTCCTCAGAGAGAAACTGGACTGGTATATGAAGTGTAAAGCTCAGAGTGTGTGTCTCACTGTGTTCATTGATACCACGGTGTGTGTTTGCCTCTGCAGGGTCCTAAGGGTCCTCCTGGACTTCCAGGCCAGGCGGTGAGTATGCAGTCCTGGTCCAACTGAGCTCCACATGAGGGGGCAAACTGAAACTGAGGAAATATTTTACACCCGAGGCTTTTTTGTTGTTGAAAATAGGACGTAATTAAATGGAAATGCCAAAATGTGGCAGGTTTTCATTGATAAATCACAGCTGCTGTGAGGTGTGATGAACAACCACAAGCAGCAGTACCGTCAAGATCTTTCTATTAGAACATAAACCTAATAATGAGTGAAGTTGAACTGGAATCTTCACCACTGAGCTGATGAATGGTCTGCCCTGAAAAATAAGCTAAATAGCCTTTTTGAAACCCATAAGGAAAAACACTTCAAAACCTTTTATTGGACATAGTGTGAAATCTTAATTATCCATATTTTCCATCTGTTTAATAATGAATAATGAATGGTGAAGTGGACATAGAAGCGAAGGGAGATCTAAATGGGTCTGTGCTGCTGAACTTGTCATGAAATTCACATTACATACACTGACTCACACTGTGTTTCTCAGGGTGAAGCAGGTAAATCTGGAGTTCCTGGTAAAGACGGATCACCAGGAAAGCAGGTATGTGTGCAGATGTAGATGTCAATATGTGCAGGTGTTTATGTTGAGTTGTGTAGTGTGTCCCAGGTCCTTCTCTGTGTCAGTGTGTTATGTGTTTCTCAGGGTGAGGCTGGACCTCCAGGTCGACCCGGGTTAGATGGGAAGCAGGGAGACACCAGTCCACCAGGAAAGGTGATGGGAACCTGCTGTATGTGTGGAGGAGCCTCAGGTGAAGAGGACACTCAATATATTTCTCTGGTTCCTCTTATTGGATCTGATCCAGGCTGCAGAGTGATTCACTGCCTGGGGGAATGAAAACATATCAGTGGTGCTATTATTAACTTCATTCTGTGACAGTTTCCATCTGACAGCACCAGACCTGCAGCCGCCTCCTCTGTAAATGATGCCGGACACGTTCCTCTGCAATTTATACACCTGTTAAAGTTGGTCAGGAGCCCCACTGCTAGTGATTTATCCAAGTATTATTAACTGTTACACTATAAACTCTGATTTTAACTTTGATATCTCTGTTCCAAACACGCTGAGGTGATGCAGTCTCCTCTGCTACCTGGGCCCTTGGAGGAGAAAATACATCTGTACAGAACCTTCTCTTAATATTTAAAGGGACAACGAGGAGTTTCTATTCGGTTATAAAAAAGTTTCACGTTAATGTGGATGAATCTCTGCTACCCACACTTGTTAATGGGCCCATTTTCGATAAATATATCGTTTTGTCTCTATCGTTATTTTGTTATTATTAGTGGTCGAGCCGACCAGCGTTTCCTTCGTGGCAAGTCATGAGAATAACGCAGACGAATCGCCGTTTATGGTCGGAACTATGACGGTATGTGAACCTCTTTGAACCTCTGACTTTAATTCTTGATGAATGAAAACATGAGTCTGTCTTGCGCCGGTCAAAGAATTTTACGGTGTGCGCGGAGGCTCATAAATGTAGTGTGGAAACATTTCGCTTTTCCAAAACTCCTCGTTGTCCCTTTAATTAATTTAACTCTAAAGGTTTGAAGAACTAAATAAATGCCCATTAGCAAGCTGTCTACAGCAACATTAGCAATCCCACAGAAGTGTTGTCTTCCATTTAATGCTATTTTTATGCAGGGATTAGACAGTAGGACTAGAACTTCAAGTCTCCATGCAAACTGTCTCAGGAGGATTTGACTGACATTCAAACAATCAAATTTTCTGGCATGTGGTGACCCAGTGAAAATAGATTTCACATGACTGAGACATATTTTATCACTCTTTCTTGCACATCTTGTAGTGCTAAAAACCAGATGAGCCAACCATGAATAAGAATTGTAGCTTAAAGGAACAACGAGGAGTTTCGTTTCGAAAGTGAAGTCTTTTCACACTACATTTCCCATGAGCCTCCGCGCACACGGCACACACCGGTGCGAGACGGACGAAAGCGAAAACATTTGCCAAGAATGTTTTCATTGATCAAGAATGAAAGTCGGAGTTCAAAGACAATCAGATACCGTCATAGTTCTGACCATAAACGGCGATCCAGCGGCGTTATTCCAATGACCCGCCGGGCAGCGTCTGGGAAACTGAAAGTAGGAAATGCTGGACGAGTCGACCACTAAATAATAATATCAAAATAACTATAAAGACAAAATATATTCATCAAAAATGGACCCATTAACAAGTGGTAAAGTAGATTCATCCACATTAATATGAGACTGTTTTATAACCAAAAGCAAACTTCTCGGGGTCTCTTAATGTGTGTATGAGCCTGTAGTGTGGCACTAACTGCTCTGGGTTATAGTTTGTCTTTCAAACCATGTGATGTAAATAAAAATTAAATGTAGGATTAAGGTCTCCTTGGACAACATTAAATACCTCAACACCGAAATTAACTCTCTTATCAGGGATCAGCTCAGCCTGATAAAACCTCCTCTGTGAGTCTCAGTGAAAATGAGAAGGTGACGACTAAATTCATCTCTATAATCTACTTCTTGCATTTTATCATGTTGGACTTTATACGCTGCCCTAACCCCCTGGTGTAAAGTCTGTGTAATGTCTATTCATACCTGAACAAAGCCAGTTCACAGAATTCACAATGAGAGAGTCAGCAAGTCTAATCCCATCCTGTTTTATTTTTCTAACACATCACTGCCAGAAGCTTCCTGTGTTCAGTGTTGAGCTGCTCTGTGTAAAGCTCACACAGATCACTATGAGCCTCAGGTTCAGCACCTTGGACAGAGACACATTGACACTGTCAGTGAGTTCACCTGTTTGCGGTAACACACATGTCCACCTGCTCAGCAGCTACACACACACACTGGGCTTCTGAGCATCAGAATATATTTTTCACCAGTTACCGTCTCTCTGGATCAGCTGGAGGAGTTGAGCATTTGTTGATTCTACAAATCAAAATCATATTCAAAACAACTTAAATTCCTGAGAGGTGAAAAATCTGACATCTGGACTGATGTGGTGTTTGAATATGAAGCCCTTTAAATACATATTTACATCCTTTAATGATCAAGAAGCCATGTGATGCTATTCTGCTAATTACTTTTCTGATTTCTGTTTTTTCTGTGCCTGTACAGGCAGTGACTGGATCAGCTGGACCCAGAGGAGACAAGGTGAGTCACTGTAAATGACATTAACATGGATGATAATACATAAACACTAAATCAGACTAAGAGCAGTTCCAAAGCCCCACACGACAAGTACAAGAACAAGGACGCTCATGACGCCCCAATTGGCGTCATTGGCGAGTGCTTGGTGACGTAGGCCCGCCTTCCCATAAGCCCATCGCCTGCGGAAAGGTTCAGAGTGCCGTGCAGTGTGATTTGGGAGGCAGTCATGGGCGGGGGCTCTGACAACCCAATCCCTGAACAAGGAACCTGGCCATGGGCACATGGGATGTCACGTCGCTGGAGGAGAAAGAGCCTGAGCTAGTGTGGGAGGTCGAGTGGTACCAGGTAGAGATAGTTGGGCTCACCTCTACGCACAGCCTGGGCCCTGGAACCCAAATCCTTGACAGAGGCTGTACTCTCTTCTACTCTGGAGTTGCCCGCCATGAGAGGCGGTGTGGGCTTGCTCATAGCTCCCCAGCTCAGCCGCCATGTGTTGGAGTTCTCCCCGCTGAAAGAGAGAGTCGCCTCCCTGCGCCTTCGAGTCGGGGATGGATCTCTCACTGTTGTTTTGGCTTATGGGCCAAACAGCAGTGCAGAGTACCCTGCCTACCTGGCAGGTGCTCCAACTGGGGACTCCATTGTTCTACTGGGGGACCTCAACGCTCATGTGGGCAGCGACTGTGTTACCTGGAGTGGTGTGATTGGGAGGAACAGCTTCCCCGATCTGAACCTGAGTGGTGTTTTGTTGCTGGACTTGTACATAACAAACACCATATTCAAGTAGGGTGTCCATCAATGCACGTGGCACCAGGACCGTATTGATCGACTTTGTGATCCTGTCATCTGACTTTCAGCTGTATGTCTTGGACAGGGAGGGAGGCTGGAGTCATTGAGTCCAAGTGGACCATCTTCTCTACTTCCATTGTTGACATGGCTGTTCGGGGAGGCCATGGAGGAGGACTAACGGTCGGCCTTGAAGAAATTCTGGCAAACCATCCGGCACCTCAGAAGAGGTAAGCAGTTCTCCACCAACACTGTTTACAGTGGATGTGGGGAGCTGTTGACTTCAACCAGGGATTTGTCGGGTGGTGGCAGGAATACTTAGAAGATCTCCTCAATCCCACTGACACATATTCTGTAGAGGAAGCAGAGGTTGAGGACCCCAAGTTTGATTCATCCATCATTCAAGCTGAAGTCTCTGAGGTAGCTCTAAAGCTCCCCAGTGGCAAGGCAACGGGGTTTGATGAGATCCGCCCTGAAAACCTCAAGTCTCTGGATGTTGTAGGACTTTCTTGGTTGACACACCTCTGCAACATTGCGTGGCGGTTGGGGATAGTGCCTATGGACTGGCAGACCAGATGGTGGTCCTGGTCCCTCTACTCAAGAAGGGGGACCAGAGGGTGTGCTCCAACTATCAAGGGATCACACTCCTCATCCTCCCTGGTAAAGTCTATTCCAGGGTATTGGAGAGGAGAAGTTGGCCGATAGTCGAACCTCGGATTCAGAAGGAACAATGCTGTTTTCGTCCCGGTTGTAGAACACTGGAGCAGCTTCATACCCTGCACAGGGTGCTCAAGGGTTCATGGGAGTTTGCCTAACCAGTCCACATGTGTTTGATGGACTTGGAGAATGCATTCGACTGTTTCCCTCGTGGCATTCTGTGGAAGGTGCTTTGGCAGTACGGGGTCCGCGCCGCTCTGTTAAGGGCTGTGCGATTCCTGTGAGACCGGAGCAGGAGCTTGGTTCGAATTTGAGGCAGTCAGACCTGTTCCCAGTGCAGCCATGGGTTTTTGTCTCTGCTTTTTGCGGATGATGTTGTCTTGTTCAACAAGTACTGGGGTGGTTTGCAGCCGAGTGTGAAGTGGGATGAAAAGCAGCACCTCCAAGTCCGAGGCCATGGTTCATGGCTGGAAAAAGGTGGCTTGCCCCCTCCAGAGTTCCTGCCTAAGGTGGAAATGTTTCAATATCTTGGGTCTTGTTCACAAGTGAGTGAAGCAGAAAATTTAGAGGCACACACCCCAAATGCCCCCATTGAGAGGCAGTCTGGAGCCCTGTGGCGTGTTAAAAACTCCACACTATTAAAACTTTGTCTCAAGTTATTTTTCTCTTTTTCATTCCATTTGTTTCCAGGGGACATCAGGATCTCCAGGGCCAAAGGGAGATAAGGTGAACTTTACTGTGTGTTTTATTAATTTGCCTGAAATTATATAAAAGTTGTCTGACACTTATGACCAATGTGTGTTGCAGGGAGACAAGGGTGTGGGAGAGGCAGGTCCTCGTGGTGAGGCCGGGTCTCAAGGTCCAAGAGTAAGTCAAAGCAGAGGATGATTTGATGTATTTTCCTCTATAATCAATAAGAGTTTGACCTTTGGCCTGTGTGCTTTCATTACAGGGGGAACCAGGTCCTTCTGGTTTAGCTGGTCCTCAAGGACCACAGGGAAAGACTGGTGATACTGGGCAGACTGGTCCAAGAGGAGAAACTGGACCTGCAGGACCTGGAGGACCACAGGGGGAGAAGGTCAGTGGAGCTGCTCATCACTCACTGCTGTCTTCTCTTCATCTCTGTGTTGTGATCAGTTTCTTGTTTTCTAGGGCCCTCCTGGTTCCTCTGGGGTCAAAGGAGACAAGGTGACTCTCTAAGCCAACACATATATTCTGTCTACCTCATCAGTTGCTATTGGATACGGTATATATGATTTCTGTTGCCAGGGTGAAGATGGTGTTGGTGTCCCTGGTAAAGACGGACAGAGAGGAGAGCCAGGTCCCAGAGTAAGACAGTGGTTCCACAGCTGTATCAGTGAAGATGTGATGTACCATGGACCTGTCTCTGGAGGAAACTAACACTGTCATGTTTGTGTGTCTTGTTGTGTCTCTCATGTTGCAGGGAGAGCAGGGTCCTGCTGGTTTGAATGGAGAGAAAGGTCCAACAGTAAATATCAGTGTTTATCCATCACTCCATCAGACTTTCAATGAATTCAGATATCCAAAACATCCATGGTTGATGTATTGTTGTGTATCCATTGTGTAATGAAGCATTTGTGTGTGTCATTCAGGGTCCTGCAGGAAATCCTGGTGCTCAGGGAAATAAGGTGAAAACTACCAGTTGTGTTCATTAATGCACTCACTGAACAGGCTGTGGGCTGCAGCACTGTGTAGTTCCTACAGCAGCTGTTAGCTGCACTAACTCAATCACATGTTCTGCTGTTTCAGGGAGATGTTGGACCTCAAGGAGTCAGAGGAGAAAAGGTGTTTGAACTGTCATATCTAACTCATATGAATACACACAGTGTTAATGACACACTGTTTTAGCTTTTGGGTGAATCCAGATGTTTACATCTGTACTGTCACACACAGGGGGACACTGTGCTGGTACAAGGACCTCCAGGGGACAAAGGCGGCAAAGGAGAAACGGTTAGTGAACATTACGATGGGTCAAACTGTTAGTTCTAGTTTTATCTTGTTGTTGTGCCGTGTCTGGTTTCTGTTGCAGGGTGGCAAAGGGCCCAGAGGAGAGCAGGGAGCGAGAGGAAAGAAGGGTCAAGATGGACTTCCAGGGGCAAAGGTAAACTTTGTCATGTGACGAATTGTTCCAAAACCATCTCTGGACAGATTGAAATTTCCATTTTTAATTTTTTTATTTTAAGTGAAAAGATTGAATACAGGACCTGTGGGAAAGAAACATTAAAAATGAAGTGTCTCTTCTAATGAGCAGACAGGGCTCTGACCATGTTTTGACTGCACCTTCGTTTCAGGGGGCTCTAGGTCTTAATGGTTCAAATGGTCTCCCAGGGCTCCAGGGGAAGCCTGGTCCTAGAGGAGAAACTGGACCTGCAGGACCTGGAGGACCACGGGGGGAGAAGGTCAGTGGAGCTGCTGATCACTCACTGCTGTGTTCTCTTCATCTCTGTGTTGTGATCAGTATCTTGTTTTCTAGGGTTCTCCTGGTTCCTTTGGGGTCAAAGTAGACAAAAATAATGTAAAAGTGTAATTAGAAATATCTGTCTGTTTTCTTCCACTTACCCGGGGCCGGGTCGCGGGGAAAGCAGTCAGCCAGCTGAGTGACATAGTCACTCCAGCGTGTCCTGGGTCTTCCTCTGAGCCTCCTAACGGTGGGACATGCCCAGAACACCTCGCTAGGGAGGCATCCATGAGGCATCCGATACAGATGCCCAAGCCACCTCACCACCTTCGATGTGGAAGAACAGTGGCTGGTGGCTGGTGGCTGGTGGCTGGTGGCTGGATGTGGAAGAACAGTGGCTCTGCCAGGCCACCCTGCAGAGGAAACCCGTTTTGGGCACTTGTATCTGTCATCTAGTTAATTTGGTCATGACCCAAAGTTCATGACCTGTGTGCTTTCATATCAGGGGGAACCAGGTCCTTTTGGTTTAGCTGGTCCTCGAGGACCACAGGGGAAGACTGGGGATACTGGGCAGACTGGTCCAAGAGGAGAAACTGGACCCAGAGGACCTGGAGGACCACAGGGGGAGAAGGTCAGTGGAGCTGCTGATCACTCACTGCTGTGTTCTCTTCATCTCTGTGATGTGATCAGTTTCTTGTTTTCTAGGGCTCTCCTGGTTCCTCTGGGGGCAAAGGAGACAAGGTGACTCTCTAAGCCAACACATATATTCTGTCTACCTCATCAGCTGTTATTGGATACTGTATGATTTCTGTTGCCAGGGTGAAGATGGTGTTGGTGTCCCTGGTAAAGACGGACAGAGAGGAGAACCAGGTCCCAGAGTAAGACAGTGGTTCCACAGCTGTATCAGTGAAGATGTGAAGTACCATGGACGTGTCTCTGGTGGAAACTAACACTGTCCTGTTTGTGTGTCTTGTTGTGTCTGTCATGTTGCAGGGAGAGCAGGGTCCTGCTGGTCTGAATGGAGAGAAAGGTCCAACAGTAAATATCAGTGTTTATCCATCACTCCATGAGACTTTAAATGACTTCAGACATCCAAAACATCCGTTGTTGTTGTATTGTTGTGGATCCATTGTATAATGCAGCATTTGTGTGTTGTTCAGGGTCCCACAGGAAGTCCTGGTGCTCAGGGAAATAAGTTGAAAACTACCAGTTGTTTTGATTAATTCACGTGGTCATTGAACAGGTTGTGGGCTGTGAGTGTGTAGTTCCTACAGCAGCTGTTAGCTGCACTAACTCAATCACATGTTCTGTTGTTTCAGGGAGAGGTTGGACCTCAAGGAGACAAAGGAGAAAAGGTGTTTGAACTGTCATATCTAACTCATATGAATACACACAGTGTTAATGACACACTGTTTTAGCTTTTGGGTGAATCCAGATGTTTACAGCTGTACTGTCACACACAGGGCGACACTGTGCTGGTAGGAGGACCTCCAGGAGACAAAGGCAACAAAGGAGAAACGGTCAGTGAACATTATGATGGGTCAAACTGTTAGTTCTAGTTTTATCTTGTTGTTGTGTCATGTCTGGTTTGTGTTGCAGGGTGGCAAAGGGCCCAGAGGAGAGCAGGGAGACAGAGGAAAGAAGGGTCAAGATGGACTTCCAGGGGCAAAGGTAAACTTTGTCATGTGACAAATTGTTCCAAAACCACCTCTGGACAGAATAAAATTTCCATTAAAAAAAAAAAAAATAAGTGAAAAGATTGAATACAGGACCTGTGGGAAAGAAACATTAAAAATGAAGTGTCTCTTCAAATGAGCAGACAGGGCTCTGACCATGTTTTGACTGCACCTTCATTTCAGGGAGCTCCAGGTCTTAATGGTTCAAATGGTCTCCAGGGGCTCCAGGGGAAGCCTGGTCCAAGAGGAGAAACTGGACCTACAGGACCTGGAGGACCACAGGGGGAGAAGGTCAGTGGAGCTGCTGATCACTCACTGCTGTCTTCTCTTCATCTCTGTGTTGTGATCAGTCTCTTGTTTTCTAGGGCTCTCCTGGTTCCTCTGGCGTCAAAGGAGACAAGATGATTCTCTAAGCCAACACATATATTCTGTCTACCGCATCAGTTGTTATTGAATACTGTATGTATGATTTCTGTTGCCAGGGTGAAACTGGTGTTGGTGTCCCTGGTAAAGACGGACAGAGAGGAGAGCCAGGTCCCAGAGTAAGACAGTGGTTCCACAACTGATGTGATGTAACATGGACGTGTCTCTGGAGGAAACTAACACTGTTTGTGTCTTGTTGTGTCTCTCATGTTGCAGGGAGAGCAGGGTCCTGCTGGTTTGAATGGAGAGAAAGGTCCTACAGTAAATATCAGTGTTTATCCATCACTCCATCAGACTTTAAATGACTTCAAACATCACTGTGATTTCAGTTCTATTGTCTGACAGATGAAAACTAGTGATGTTCGATACCACAAATTTCCTTTCCGATCTGATACTGAGTAAAATTCAGGCTGGTATCGACGATACCGATCCGATACCGATACTTTGTGCAAATGCACCTAATGTGCCTGGTAAATCTAATAAAAAAAGTAGTACATTTCAAGTCATAGCTTCCTAAGGATGCAAGACTTCAGAGTAACGTATTTATCTATTTATTTTAAACTCTATATTGAGGTAGTAGCCTCGTTTATAATATAGCCGAAAATGGTTTCAAACACTAAAAAAGAACATAAGTAAAATAATAAAACCGTAAATTAAATAAGAAAATGATAAACAAATATATATTATATATGACTGAAGTATCAAAAGTATCGATATTTTCATTTGAGAATCGATTCTAGAGCATACAGACCTGGTATCGGAAGTATCGATATTTTAGTATCGATCTGCACATCACTAATGAAAACTTCCATCGATCTTTGCTGTGTTCCAGTAATGTGTTGAGTCACCCTCGGGGGAATCCCTGCCACCATTATAAATATAATTTTGTGGCAAGGTGAAGAGGGCCCTGGCGGGCTTCGAACCCCAGACTCCCGAGTAACGGTCATGCGCGCTAACCATTCGGCCAAAGAGACATCCCTTGGCCAAGTAGCCAGGGCGCATTATCAATTGGAGGCATAGTGACAGGACCCGTCAACTGTCACAATTTCATTTCTCTGAAAAGCTGAAGTGAACTTGGTGAGATCGACCCTTGGAGGGCTAAGGGATTGGGTCAGCATCGATGGTCAATTCAGGGATGCATATGACCCACAATGTATTGCAGTGGTGCAAGAAAAATACATCCATAGGGTGGTAGTGGCAGTAATGAACCTCAAACACTGGTTGTTTGTTCACCACCAAAGACGAAGAAAATTAATGAAAGGGGCCAGAAAATATTCAATTAGACTACTTTTGCAGTGGCAACATGTCAGAGCAGAGAATGTACAAGTGGAATTAGAAATATCTGTCTGTTTTCTTTCACTTACCCGGGGCCCGGTCGCGGGGGAAGCAGTCAGCCAGCTGAGTGACATAGTCACTCCACTCCAGCGTGTCCTGGGTCTTCCTCTGAGCCTCCTAATGGTGGGACATGCCCAGAACACCTCCCTAGGGAGGCATCCAGGAGGCATCCGATACAGATGCCCAAGCCACCTCACCACCTTCGATGTGGAGGAACAGTGGCTCTACTCCGGAGTGCCCAGCCACCCTGCAGAGGAAACCAATTTTGGCCACGTGTATCTGTGATCTAGTTCATCTGGTCATGACACAAAGTTCATGACCATGGGTGAGGGTAGGAACAAACAGTAGATTGACTAGATTGACTTCTGGACGCCTCCTTACCTCGGGAGGTGTTCCGGACATGTCCCACTGGGAGGAGGCCCCGGGTAAGATTCAGGACACGCTGGAGGGAGTATGTCACTTGGCTGGCCTGGGAATGCCTTGGGATCCTTCCAGAAGAGCTGGAAGAGGTGCCTGCTGAGAAGCAGAAGAAGACAAAGATGAAGACAACATATAAACCTTTTTCCATGAAAAGTGTAGCAGTGACTGTTAAAACATGTGCAGGGCTCCAGACTAACTTTTCTCACAAGGAGCACAGTGGTCCCTAACTTAAAATTTTAGGAGCGCAAGCAGAAAATTTAGAGGCGCACAACCCAAATGCCCCCATTGAGGGGCAGTCTGGAGCCCTGTGGCGTGTTAAAAACTCCACACTATTAAAACTTTGTCTCAAGTTCTTTTTCTCTTTTTCGTTCAATTTGTTTCCAGGGGACACCAGGACCTCCAGGGCCAAAGGGAGATAAGGTGAACTTTACTGTGTTTTATTAATTTGCCTGAAATTATATTAAAGTTGTGTGACACTCATGACCAATGTGTGTTGCAGGGAGACAAGGGTGTGGGAGAGGCAGGTCCTCGTGGTGAGGCTGGGTCTCAAGGTCTGAGAGTAAGTCACAGCAGAGGATGATTTGATGTATTTACCTCTATAATCAATAAGAGTTTGACCTTTGGCCTGTGTGCTTTCATTACAGGGGGAACCAGGTCCTTCTGGTTTAGCTGGTCCTCGAGGACCACAGGGGAAGACTGGTGATACTGGGCAGACTGGTCCTAGAGGAGAAACTGGACCTGCAGGACCTGGAGGACCACGGGGGGAGAAGGTCAGTGGAGCTGCTGATCACTCACTGCTGTCTTCTCTTCATCTGTGTCATCTGTGTGATGTGATCAGTTTCTTGTTTTCTAGGGCCCTCCTGGTTCCTCTGGCGTCAAAGGAGACAAGGTGACTCTCTAAGCCAACACATATATTCTGTCTACCTCATCAGTTGTTATTGGATACTGTATGTATGATTTCTTTTGCCAGGGTGAAGATGGTGTTGGTGTCCCTGGTAAAGACGGACAGAGAGGAGAACCAGGTCCCAGAGTAAGACAGTGGTTCCACAGCTGTATCAGTGAAGATGTGATGTAACATGGACGTGTCTCTGGAGGAAACTAACACTGTCATGTTTGTGTGTCTTGTTGTGTCTCTCATGTTGCAGGGAGAGCAGGGTCCTGCTGGTTTGAATGGAGAGAAAGGTCCAACAGTAAATATCAGTGTTTATCCATCACTCCATCAGACTTTAAATGAAAACATCCGTTGTTGTTGTATTGTTGTGTATCCATTGTATAATGCAGCATTTGTGTGTGTTGTTCAGGGTCCCACAGGAAGTCCTGGTGCTCAGGGAAATAAGGTGAAAACTACCAGTTGTTTTGATTAATTCACGTGGTCATTGAACAGGTTGTGGGCTGTGAGTGTGTAGTTCCTACAGCAGCTGTTAGCTGCACTAACTCAATCACATGTTCTGTTGTTTCAGGGAGAGGTTGGACCTCAAGGAGACAAAGGAGAAAAGGTGTTTGAACTGTCATATCTAACTCATATGAATACACAAAGTGTTAATGACACACTGTTTTAGCTTTTGGGTAAATCCAGATGTTTACAGCTGTACTGTCACACACAGGGGAACACTGTGTTGGTACAAGGACCTCCAGGAGACAAAGGCAACAAAGGAGAAACGGTCAGTGAACACTAAGATGGGTCAAACTGTTAGTTCTAGTTTTATCTTGTTGTTGTGTCGTGTCTGGTTTGTGTTGCAGGGTGACAAAGGGCCCAGAGGAGAGCAGGGAGAGAGAGGAAAGAAGGGTCAAGATGGACTTCCAGGGGCAAAGGTAAACTTTGTCATGTGACAAATTGTTCCAAAACCACCTCTGGACAGATTATAATTTCCATAAAAAAAATTTTAAAAAATTATGTGGAAAGATTGAATACAGGACCTGTGGGAAAGAAACATTAAAAATGAAGTGTCTCTTCAAATGAGCAGACAGGGATCTGACCATGTTTTGACTGCACCTTCATTTCAGGGAGCTCCAGGTCTTAATGGTTCAAATGGTCTCCCAGGGATCGAGGGGAAGCCTGGTCCTAGAGGAGAAACTGGACCTACAGGACCTGGAGGACCACAGGGGGAGAAGGTCAGTGGAGCTGCTGATCCCTCACTGCTGAGTTCTCTTCATCTCTGTGCTGTGATCAGTCTCTTGTTTTCTAGGGCTCTCCTGGTTCCTCGGGCGTCAAAGGAGACAAGGTGACTCTCTAAGCCAACACATGTATTACGTCTACCTCATCAGTTGTTATTGAATACTGTATGTATGATTTCTGTTGCCAGGGTGAAACTGGTATTGGTGTCCCTGGTAAAGACGGACAGAGAGGAGAGCCAGGTCCCAGAGTAAGACAGTGGTTCCACAACTGATGTGATGTAACATGGACGTGTCTCTGGAGGAAACTAACACTGTTTGTGTCTTGTTGTGTCTGTCATGTTGCAGGGAGAGCAGGGTCCTGCTGGTTTGAATGGAGAGAAAGGTCCAACAGTAAATATCAGCGTTTATCCATCACTCCATCAGACTTTAAATGACTTCAGACATCACTGTGATTTCAGTTCTATTGTTTGACAGATCAAAACTTCCATAGATCTTTGCTGTGTTCCAGTAATGTGTTGGGTCACCCTCGGGGAAATTCCTGCCACCATTATGAATATAATTTTGTGGCAAGGTGAAGAGGGCCCTGGCGGGCTTCGAACCCCAGACTCCCGAGTAACAGTCATGCGCGCTAACCATTCGGCCAAAAAGACATCCCCTTGGCCAAGTAGCCAGGGCGCATGATCAATTGGAGGCATAGGGCCCTAGTTTCCTAGACCGAGCAAAGTCTAAGTGCAGCGCAGCGTCGCCACGCCAACGGGGTGTGGCCCAGGTCCATTTCGCAAGATTGGTGGGCCGCGCAGTCAGACTTAGACCAGCGCAGCCCCTCCCCTCGTCCCTCCCACCGGCGCAAACGGTGAAGAGGGAGGAGAGAGGGCGGGAGGGAGACAGGAGGAGGAGAGAAAGGCGTGGAGTGGGTTTGACACAGCCGAGTCAGATCTTCACCAATCAAAGGAGCTCCTCTCCTCACCTTTAACTGCGCGGCGGGTGACGCGCGCTGCAAGTTTGTCATTTTATACTTGGACATGGACGGAGGAGACAGCGACGCCAGAGGCCGAACCTCTCCCAGGAGGAAACAGCTGTTTTGGTCCGGAGGTCCGAGCTCAGAGTGACCAATAATGAGTTTACTAATATACTTAACCAGGATTGATCTGATACACTGAGAACGGCTGCCCAATCTAAGAAACAACAACTAATAAAGTAATAAAGAAACTCACATTTATTCAAACCCTGTGTAAGCAAGATGAGAGGTGTAGGCTACACTAATCACAACATAAACAAAGACCATGTGGATGAAATCAGCGTAAAGGACGCACTCTCTCTCTCTCCCCCTCTCTCTCTCTCTCTCTCTGTCCTCCTCTCTCTCTCTCTGTCCGTCTCTTTTTTTTCTGTGATAGAGATGCTGAGTATACTGTAGTAGGCTATATACTGACTATCTGATACCGAGGCTGTTGTGGTGGACTAAGAGAGATAATGATTTGTGTTTTGTTTTTCATTATGGCTGCGTGATGCGGTCGCACGCGCTTATGAATTAATAAGTAAATAAATAAATAAATAAAGGGGATCATCACAAGGGCAGAGTGGTATGGCAGCGACATGCAGTCATCCACCCTCACAGTCCTGCTTTTGGGACATCCACAGCTGCTTTTCAGTGCCAGTTCGTCCCTGCTGTGTTAATTCAGGTGGAGTTTCCATTACGCGTGCCACAGCCTTTGATCTCTGCTTTGATCTGACGTCAGATGTGACGGGACAATCTATATAGATATAAATTCACGTGTTGATTCCGTTAGTTGCATTAAATAGTGGTTATTGTGGATATTTATTGCATTGAAATGTGTCTGGAACTGTGGAGATCTGCCTGTGAGGTCTTGGTGACGTGTGTGCACTGCAGGTCAGTCAGCCAAACTTCCACTGCACCTGCTGCGCTGAGATTAGACCTGGTTGGAGGTGGCGAGCTTTCAGCGCAACCTCGGCGGGACATTTTCGCACAAAACTTCCACTGCACCAAGCTGAATCTGTGACGCCTCCCCCTGCTGCGCGGCCACGCCTATCTCAGCGCAGCGCGATCTGCCAATCTTCCAATCTGACTTTGCGCTAGGCTGCGCTGGTCGAAACTTGCATTAGACCGGCTGCGCTACCTTGCGCCACCTGCGCTGCGCCAGCAAACTATGGCCCATAGTGACAGGACCCGTCAACTGTCACAATTTCATTTCTCTGAAAAGCTGAAGTGAACTTGGTGAGATCGACCCTTGGAGGGCTGAGGGATAGGGTCAGCATCGATGGTCACTTCAGGGCTGCATATGACACACAATGCATTGCAGTGGTGCAAGAAAAATACATCCATAGGGTGGCAGTGGCAGTAATGAACCCCAAACACTGGTTGTTTGTTCACCACCAAAGATGAAGAAAATGAATGAAAGGGGCCAGTAAATATTCAATTAGACTACTTTTGCAGTGGTAACATGTCAGAGCAAAGAAAGTACAAGTGGAATTAGAAATATCCGTCCGTTTCTTCCACTTACCTGGGGCCGGGTCGCGGGGGCAGCAGTCAGCCAGCTGAGTGACATAGTCACTCCACTCCAGCGTGTCCTGGGTCTTCCTCTGAGCCTCCTAGTGGTGGGACATGCCCAGAACACCTTGCTAGGGAGGCATCCAGGAGGCATCCGATACAGATGCCCGAGCCACCTCACCACCTTCGATGTGGAGGAACAGTGGCTCTACTCCGGAGTGCCCAGCCACCCTGCAGAGGAAACCCATTCTGGCCACTTGTATCTGTGATCTAGTTCATTTGGTCATGATCCAAAGTTCATGACCATGGGTGAGGGTAGGAACATAGATTGACTTGATTGACTTCTGGACGGCTCCTTACCTCAGGAGGTGTTCTGGACATGTCCCACTGGGTGGAGGCCCCGGATAAGATCCAGGACACGCTGGAGGGACTATGTCACTTGGCTGGCCCGGGAATGCCTTGGGATCCTTCCAGAAGAGCTGGAGGAGGTGTCTGCTGAGAAGCAGAAGAAGACAAAGATGAAGACAACACATTAACCTTTTTCCATGATAAGTGTAGCAGTGACTGTTGGAATATATGCAGGGCTCCAGACTAACTTTTTTCAGAAAATTTAGAGGCACTCACCCCAAATGCCCCCATTGAGGGGCAGTCTGGAGCCCTGTGGCATGTTAAAAACTCCACACTATTAAACTTTGTCTCAAGTTCTTTTTCTCTTTTTCGTTCCATTTGTTTCCAGGGGACACCAGGATCTCCAGGGCCAAAGGGAGATAAGGTGAACTTTACTGTGTGTTTTATTATTTTGCCTGAAATTATATTAAAGTTGTGTGACACTCATGACCAATGTGTGTTGCAGGGAGACAAGGGTGTGGGAGAGGCAGGTCCTCGTGGTGAGGCTGGGTCTCAAGGTCCAAGAGTAAGTCACAGCAGAGGATGATTTGATGTATTTTCCTCTATAATCAATAAGAGTTTGACCTTTGGCCTGCGTGCTTCCATATCAGGGGGAACCAGGTCCTTCTGGTTTAGCTGGTCCTCGAGGACCACAGGGGAAGACTGGTGATACTGGACAGACTGGTCCAAGAGGAGAAACTGGACCAACAGGACCTGGAGGACCACAGGGGGAGAAGGTCAGTGGAGCTGCTGATCACTCACTACTGTGTTCTCTTCATCTCTGTGATGTGATCAGTATCTTGTTTTCTAGGGCTCTCCTGGTTTGTCTGGGGGCAAAGGAGACAAGGTGACTCTCTAAGCCAACACATATATTCTGTCTACCTCATCAGTTGTTATTGGATACTGTATGTATGATTTCTGTTTCCAGGGTGAAGATGGTGTTGGTGTCCCTGGTAAAGACGGACAGAGAGGAGAGCCAGGTCCCAGAGTAAGACAGTGGTTCCACAGCTGTATCAGTGAAAATGTGATGCAACATGGACGTGTCTCTGGAGGAAACTAACACTGTCATGTTTGTGTGTCTTGTTGTGTCTGTCATGTTGCAGGGAGAGCAGGGACCTGCTGGTTTGAATGGAGAGAAAGGTCCAACAGTAAATATCAGTGTTTATCCATCACTCCATCAGAATTTCAAGGAGTTCAGACATCACTGTGATTTCAGTTCTACTGTCTGACAGAGGAAAACTTCCATAGATATGTGCTGTGTTCCAATAGAGGGTTGAGTCACCCTTGGGGGAATCCCCACCACCATTATAAATATCATTCCATTTCTCTGAAAAGCTGGAGTGAGATCGACCCTTGGAGGGCTGAAGGATTGGGTCAGCATCGATGGTCACTTCAGGGCTGTATATCACCCACAATGCATTGCATTGGTGCAAGAAAAATACATCCCGGAGGCGTTACAATAGTCTAGCCAACTAGTTATAAAGGCGTGGATGGTCATCTCTACGTGCTGCCTCGAGGTAGCTTTATTTTTGCCAGCTGCCTCAGTTGGCAGAAACTCAACTTCACAACTGCCCTGATCTGACTGTCGAGATTAAGCCCAGGATCAATTTTTACCCCAAGGTTTTTGATGGTGGGCTTTGAGTATTGGGCCAGTGAAGCTAAATCAGATAGGGTCCCAGCAGTGCCGTTAAAAACCATCACCTCCGTTTTATTTTTGTTAAAATTTAAAAAGTTGAGTGCCATCCAGGCCTTTAGGTCATTAAGACATTTAAAAAGTGGTCCCAAAGAAGATGCATTTTTCTTTTTGACGGGCAAGTAAATCTGGCAATCATCTGCATAGCAGTGGAAGGATATGCCATGTTTGCGTAGTGGGAGCAGATATAATGAGAACAGAAGAGGGCCTAGGACCGAACCTTGTGGTACCTCACATGGGAGGCTCGCACAAGAAGACATGAAGTCGCCAATGTTGACACTGAAGGTTTGGTCTGCTAAGTATGATCGGAACCACTCCAGTGCTGAACCCCTAATACCCACCCAGTGTTCTAAACGAGATATTAAAATTTTGTGGTCCACTGTATCAAAAGCACAAGAATGACATTGTCACCAGAGTCAGTAGCTAAAAATATGTCATTAAAACTCTCAATAGGGCTGATTCTGTGCTGTGGAGAAAATATTCCAATTCAATTTTCAATTGTTTGGCGCTTCACTCTATCAGAGTCAGTATGGAAAAGAGAATTATCTAGAGAATTTAAACTTGACTTTACACATCACAGATGAATATGACCTGGGTGTCAAAACTTTTTTCTTTTATTCTGCGGCAGTGGCTCAGGTGGTTGAGCGGGTCATCCAATGATCAGAGGGTTGGCGGTTCGAATCCCGGTTGCTGCCGTAGTGTCTTGTCCTTGGGCAAGACACCTTACCCACCTTGCTCCTGATGGGTCGTGGATAGCGCCTTGCATGGCAGCTTCCGCCATCAGTGTGTGAATGTGATGTACTGTAAAGCGCTTTGGGTATCGTTTCAGGTAGAAAAGCGCTATATAAAATACAGACCATTTATTCTTGCTTTAATAAGACAGAGAGAGAGAGAGCTGTAAATATGTCAAACTGGGTCATAATGAAACCACATCTGGAATCAGTGTGTGTGAAGTGAAGCAGCAGAGGTTCAGAGAAACGATGCCAGTGGAAATGAAGTGACACAGTTTCAGTGAAGCTCTGCAGGTGGACAGGTAGGTTATTATTACTTAACTATAACTTATTTTTCTTTTTTGGTTGCTGTTGTAGCACTTTGAGATGTTTTGTTAAATGTAAAGTGTGTTATAAATAACATTTATTATTATTATTACCTGTCCACTGACTGAAGGACTTTTTACTTCCAGTATAAATGTTGTGTTGTGTTGTCAGGGATCGAGAGGACCAGTCGGCCCCTCCATGGTCGGTCCCCGTGGTATCCCAGGTTACCCAGGAGGGAGAGGAGAGCAGGTGAGTGTCTCCTGGTTGTTTCCTTGGTAACCAAAAAAGAAGTTAACTGTCATCGGACACAGATACAGGTAACTGAGACTAACTGCGTCTGTACAATTTACTGTTGGTGATTTAAAGGGACAGTTCAACATTTAGTCAGAGCCTCCTCTCACCATAACCCCTATAGTCACAGCAGTAGGTTCATCACCTTTAATTATCGGTGCATGTTGTTTTGAGATGGGCGGGGCAGAGACGTGAGCTGCTCAGTGAACACAATGGAGGTGAACGGTACAGGTCCCCTGTCCCTCATCAAACTCATCAAATACACAATCCAACAACTCTGCACATTCACCACGCTATGAAATTCACCACGTTAGGAAATAATCATGTAACATTAGAGACAGAGTTGGTTTAGAGGCAAATACAGCCAGAACTACATTCCAGACACGGCTGCTGGGCGGAGGGATTTCAGAAGAGAAAGTAGTTCAGAGTATTTGCTTCATGTGTCATAATGTTACATAATGTTACACGATTATCTCATAGCATGGTGAATGTGCAGGTCACAACTTGTCCACCAAAGCGTTGTGGAGTTGTTGGATTGTGTATTTGATGAGTTTGATGAGGGACAGGAGACCTGTACCGTTCACCTCCATTGTGTTCACTGAGCAGCTCACGTCTCTGTCCCGCCCATCTCAAAACAACATGCACCGATAATTAAAGGAGATGAACCTACTGCTATGACTGTAGGGGTTATGGTGAGAGGAGGATCTGACTTAATAGTCCAGGCAATCTAGCTCATTTTGGACCCCAAAATAGAACTAATTGTAACAGAATGTTTTTCACCATTTGAGTTGTCCAGAACAACATACTAAAAGTCCTAAGAAATCCTAGTTGGGGAAATATGTTTAATTCTCATCAATCTAAAGTCCAGGCCAATAAGGCCAGAAAACAATACACCCCAATCGGGGTGTACGGGGGTTTACGGCTATCACAATGAAACTTAACACAATTAAAGTATTCATGAAATATAACATTTTTTGTATTACAAGTTTCTTTGAAAATGAATTTGAATATGCAAATGAGCCATACACTAATGGAATATCCCCAAAATACACCCGAATAGGCTTATTTTTTTTCCTTTACTCCTACCACAATGAAACTTTACACAATTAAAGTATACATGAAAAGTAACATTTTTTGTATTACAAGTTTCTTGGAAAATGAATTGCCCCATTGGGGTGTATTGTTTTCTGGCCTTATTGGCACCATAGACTTTATAGAGTAAATCAATCTTGGATTGATGATAATTAAACATATTTCCCCAACTAGGATTTCTTAGGACTTTTAGTATGTTGTTCTGGACACCACATAGAAATGATGTATGGTGAAAAACATTCTGTTACAATTAGTCTGTCGGAAAACGCTATTTTGCCTGGACTATAATGTTGAACTGTCCCTTTAACCTAACTTTGCATCGAGCTCCCACAATGCACCTGGTCTCAGTCCACTGAGTGAATGTGCTGCAGCCTCCTGCTGTGAGCTCTAATACCTGTCACTGCTGCAGGGAGAGATGGGTCCAGATGGAGCCAAGGGAGACAGAGGAGAGCCAGGCATGACGGTCAGTGCTCAACCCTTCCCTCAGGGCTCAGTGTGAACATGCTGAAAACACACACAGACACACACACTCTGTTGTTTTAAATGCACTTTGTCGTGTTTCCATCTTGACTTTGAATCCAGGAGGATGAGGTCAACACACTCTGTTGTTTTAAATGCTCTCTGTTGTTTTAAATGCACTTTGTCGTGTTTCCATCTTGACTTTGAATCCAGGAGGATGAGGTCAGAGACTTCATCCACTCAGAGATGAGCCAGCACTGTGGTGAGTCTTTGATGTTTGTTCGTGTTGTTTCCCAGTTGTTGTCACAGCTCGAGTCTCAGTTCAACTTTATCAAACTCCTGCAGCTCCATGACTCTGAACTGACCTGTTCTCTTCTCTCTCTCTGCTTCTGTTGCTCCGTCCACCTGATGCTCAGCGTGTGGAGGTGAGTGAACGTTCAGCTGCAGCAGATCAGAGACAGAGGACAGAAGGACAGTAACTGAACCACATGTGCTGCTGCTGCTGCTGCAGAGTCAGAGCACTCACTCTCATTCATCATGTGTTACAATATAAATCACAGATAGTGGGGCGGCACAGCTAAACCATTGTTCATTTATAAGATAAAAGCATCAAATTTAGCACACTCATTGCTGGCATGGAATGCATTGCCGACCCTACAGCTGCTGCTTCATGATTTCACAACCACAGATATAATTTAGAGACATTTTAAAGTTGGAAACGTTTCATTACAACGTAACAGAACGGAACATAAACTCTTTATAACTTTTTATTGGCTCTCACACATTCCCCTTCACAGTCTGAGGCCTCCTCTTTTTATTGAGGTTTTCAATCTAACATAAAGCAATGCACAGTAGATATAAAAAGATAGATAGATAGACAGACAGACAGACAGACAGACAGACAGACAGACAGACAGACAGACAGACAGACAGATAGATAGATAGATCCGCTTTAAAAAATACCGATTGGTGTATTATTTTATATTGTTGGAAAGCCTGATCAGTCAGCTTTACAATGAGGTACAACTTGTAAGGATTGTGCAATGATATACCGTACAACACCAATTTGTGTTATTATTATTAAAGGGCAATTTTTTACTAATTTTAACAAATTAAATGGCTGCTACGGCCTCTAGGGGGCGATTCTGTGATATCCAGATTTGTTTGAAACCCACCGACACATTTACCAAATTTTGTGCTTTTATTACAAAATGAATGATATTTGTGATATATTGAGATAAGCCGCCCCACTAAGAGAGTTTGTCCTCAAGTAGTAACTGTCTCTCTGTCTCTCTTCAGGCCTGGAGCCCTGGTTTCAGCTCAGGTCCAGAGCTCAGCGAGCAGCAGAGAAACAGCCGGTCCTGCAGGGTGAGTCTGTGTGTCTGTAGCTGTGTTTACATGGAGCCCAAATATTCAGATTAGAATCGGTTCAGAGTCCAATAAAAAATAAAGTCCATATAAACAGCTCAATCAGAATAAACAGTGGAATTTCATTCAGTTTCAGAGAGGTGGAATAAACCTTTACTTAAACCAAGAAGAAAGTAAAATTACATCATGTAAACGGTGAAATTGAATGTTGATGTTTTGATTTCTAGATCAAAACGGCCTGAAAGTTAAAATCCGACCGGCCCCATAAGTGATGAAGCCCGGACTCGACGCGGCTCACTCGCATTAAAGAGTTAGTTCAACATTTTGGCAAATTGTCCCATTGCCATAACCCCTATAGTCATAGCAGTAGGTTTGTTACCTTTAATTGTCGGTGCAAGCTATTTTTAGAACGGCGGAGCAGAGCCGTGAGCTGCTCAGAGCTATGCTACGGAGGCTCATTATGGGATTTCTTGGTTTCCCTCATCAAACTCATCAAATACACAATCCAACAACTCCACAACGCTCTGGTGGACAAGTTGTGAGCTGCACATTCACCACGCTATGAGATAATAACACAATGTTACCACACAGAGTTGTTTTAGAGGGAAATTCATGCAAAACCGCTGATGCACGTTGCCTTCAGGGACAGTTTTTCATCAAGCAGTCTCTGTATTTACCTCATTCACTAAATCTCCAAAAATGCCTCATTCATTTTCAGTCCCTCCTGTTTGCTGTGTTTAAGTTATTCCATCAGATGCTGTAATGGTTTCAAATTAAAAGCCTCTGAGGCTCCTGAGCTTCAGCTTAATGAAGCTGAAACCGCTTCAGAGTTGTAGAAATTAACAGTCAATGATTTGTTAGATAATAGATAATATGTTAGATACTAGAACTGTAGATAGAGCAGTTATTAATACTATTATTAATATCATGTTTTGTTCTCTTTTTCTTCTTCTCCAGTGGAAGCTGCAGCAGTGAGAGCAGCCAAGTCCAGATCAGTCCGGTCCAAGAGGAGCGTCCAGGAGGAAGGTAACGTCTGGTGCTGCTCTGGGCTTTTTCCTCCAGGCTGCCTCCTCTTCTGCTCTGCTGCACTCACTACTAACACTAACCAGAACCAGAACCAGAACCAGAAGCAGAACCAGTCACAGTCACAGTCACAGTCGGTTTCTTCCTCCTCCTCCTCCTCCTCCTCCTCAGAGAACAGGTCAGATCAGTTGGTTCTGACTCAGTTTGGACGTGGGATGCACCAAATCCTGATCTTTTTGGGTTCTGCCGAATACTGAATCCTGCTCCCATCATCGGCCCGTACAGTAAACACATTATAAATGCAGTAAATAACATCACACTGAGTGTTTCCTTGTTTTATTTATTAGTTTGCACTTTTTAATCCTGCACCTGCACACAACCTTCTTTGCATGTGCACACCTTTTGCCCTCTCTTTGTCCTTTTTTTAAAATTCTAAAATTAAAAAATAATGGGCAATAACTTTCACCACTATTTTGCATTTGAACAGAATTAATGATCGCCGGGCGAACATTACTCTGCTGCTACAGGACGTCCTTGAAAAAGAGAGCCCACTCTCAATGGATCTACCCTGTCAAAATAAAGGTTAAATAAATTACCGAACATTGAAGCTTCAAGGCATTTTAGTATTTTATTTTTTCCTCATTCAAAACATTAAAGAAGAGAAGGTGGACTCCAGTTATTGACCATCTTGCCCAAGACTCTTATACCTCAAAATTTAAATTTCATTTTAATTCCTAGCCCTGCTGTTGTTATTATTATCGTTTGACTTATTTTTATTCATTTATTGTTTTAAATATCCCTGTTTTTGAGTTACAGAGCTATGGTATATGTGCTAAACCTTTATACAGGGCTATCTCTATGTGACAGTCAATCTCAATCTCAAAATGTTTTTTTTGTTTTCTTTTAGATAGATAGATATACACTGCTCAAAAAAAATAAAGGGAACACTTACGTAAACAACACATTGTAACTCCAAGTATATCACACCTGTGTGAAATCAACCTGGGATGATAATTTTGATTTACATTTTATGTTATTTTGTTCTCAACACACTCTACTATATATTGAATAACGATTTTAAACTGCAATATTTCATTAATTGAGATCTAAGATGTGTTGTTTAAGTGTTCCCTTTATTTTTTTGAGCAGTTTAGATTAATAGATAGATAGATAGATAGATAGATAGATAGATAGATAGATAGATAGATAGATAGATAGATAGATAGATAGATAGATAGATAGATAGATAGATAGACTTTATTGATCCCAAGCTGGGAAATTACTATTGTATAATTGTGATGTTCATTGCCTGTTAAAGCGATTCTTACCTTTCTGGAACTTTTACATTTTTTCTTTGCTTAAATTGAAGGGCTACTAATAATCTGATGACAATCTGAAATCCACCAGGGATGAAAACTCATCATTTTTGCATTCTCATCCACATTCATTCCCGTGTTGTGTGTGTGTGTTGTTTAGCTCCAGCCGACCGGTGCCAGCTCCCCATGGAGGAGGGCAGCTGTGGACGTTTCACTCTGCGCTGGTACTTTAACAGTGAGGCTCAGGCCTGCAGGCCCTTCATCTACAGCGGCTGTGGAGGAAACCACAACCGCTTCCTGCAGCTGGAGGAGTGTGAGGAGCTGTGTGTGGGAGACGCTGCAGGTACACAACCACACAACCACACACACACACACACACACACACACACACACACACACTGCTGTCTGTCTCATACTCAGTGTGTATGTGTTTTTTGTGTATATATATTTGTTTGCATTTGTCGACACAGAGGCCACACTGCAAAAACTCTACATCTTTCCAAGAATATTTGTCTTATTTCTTGTCAAAATGTCTCATTTCTAGTCCAAACTAAACTCTTTCCACTTAAAATAAGACTCATCGCCTAAAAATTAACTTGTTTTTAGATAATTTTCACTTGTTTCAAACTAATTTTCACTTGAAATAAGTAGAAAAATCTGCCAGTGAAAGCAAGTTTTTTGTGCTTGTAATAAGGAAGAAAAACTTGCTCCACTGTTAGATTTTTCTACTTATTTCAAATGAAAATCTGCTTGAAAGAAGTAAAAAGTGTCTAAAAACAAGCTACTTTTTATGTGATGAGTCTTATTTTAAGTAGAATGAGATTTGTTTTGACTAGAAATAAGACAAATATTCTTGGTAAGATTTTGAGTTTTTGCAGTGCACTGGCAATTTCGTTGTATTTTCTTTTACAATGACAATAAAGCTTCTATTCTATTCTAACACATGTTGTGTTGTGCAGGAGCTCATCCCCTGAAGACAGCACGATGATGGAGACCAGTTCTTCCTCAGCCACAGGAGCCTTAGTCTTCACTCAGCTTTTATACTTCAATATTTTGTCTTTTGTGTATTTATTGTCGACTTCTGGAAGTATGTTCTCCTTTGTAAATGTGAATTTGACTTTTTTCTATTGGTAATTTTCTTGCAATGTTCCTCAACATAGAAAAACAGGAGCTACAATCATGATCTTTAAGTCTTTAGTTTCAACCTCTGCAGCTGTTTGTGTTGAGGAGACAGAAAATGATTAACTGATCCAGAAAAGAAACAGAAACCAAAAATGAATCATTTTAACAAAATGAAAAGAACAACTACCAGCAGCTAAAAGTTTAACATGTAAAAGTTAGATGGTTTCTCTCTGTGGTGCATTTAAGACTCTTCCTAAATGTTTTATTTTATAGGCCTCTTATGTTGTGACAAGATTTTATAACAGTAATACTGTAATTAATCATTAATAAGATCTTCAACTGGAAATGACTCCTCTTTTATCTCCACTCTATAATAACAATGCAATCATAAATATATTGGTGTATTATTATGTACATAGATATATTATTGATATCCTTATAAAGAACCACCTGTTGACACTGTTCTGTAGCGTTATGGAACATTTTAATAAACATTTATAATAAACCAAATGTTGGAGAAAAAAAATCAAATGGTAGATTTTATTATTTTTAATCATTAATCACAGAAAACAGACAAAACTGTTTAATAATGAAATAACTGGATCTCAGATTGAACTGAACGATGTTGATTTGTCTTCGTGATGTGATCACAGAAACGTTTCAGTCATGGAAATTTACTGCGTAATTTTTCAGTTCAAGGGTTAATCGAGACGATAAGGAGATTAGAAACTGTCGTGTGTGTTTGTGCGTGTGCATGTGTGTGATGTTGTGATTTAATCAACATCGTTTTATTGAGAGGATTTTCTGCTCGCTGCTTTCCCCTCAGTTCCTTCATGCTTTCTAGTTCCTCCTGCTCTCTAACAGGTTCTTGAACGCCTCGTCCCTCCTCCTCCTCCTCCTCCTCCTCCTCTGCTCGAGTTAATTTGAGCAGTTATCTCCGTCAGCATCTCATCGAGCAGCCGAGTGTGTGACGGCGTTAACAAACTCATGTTCTCTAAAGGAGACGACACGATCTCGACACACTGACGGAGATGTAAAGATAAAGAGATGGAAATGGTTTCAAATGGCTCCGGTAACACACACACACACACACACACACACACACACACACACACACACACACACACACACACACAGGCTAAAGTATCGCAGTAAACTACATAAACGGTTCTCATACTGAGGTCCAAAATTTCCAAATCCAAATTTTTTTTTCTTTTATTATTATTTCTGTTATTTTTATTTTATTTAGGGACTGTTCGTTATTTATCATCAGTGCCACCGGAGGGATTCACAGGACTTTTTTTTTTTTTACATGACCCCCCTGTCGGAGTCAGTAAATTTTAACATGACCCTGCATTAAGCCTTATCAAAAGATACATGACCCCCCCCCAGCCATCGACACGTGACATCGCATCACGTAGCGCGTGACACTACATTATTTCATTTTGACAACCATGTGTGCAACACCTTCTCATCACAATGCCATTTATCAGCTGTTATTAAAACCCAACTCATCAATAACAGAATCGCGATTTTGGACCAGCCCACATTACACAACAAACCATTAACAATTAATCCACACTCAAACCGAAGCAACAATAATGTGAACCGTACTCAACAACAACGTATTATTACAAGGTTTACGACAGATATGACAGACAACTGTGTGTGTGTGTGTGTGTGTGTGTGTGTGTGTGTGTGTGTGTGTGTGTGTGTGTGTGTGTGTGTGTGTGTGTGTGTGTGTGTGTGTGTAAGAAAGAGAGGGAAAGAGAGAGAGAAGTAGATAAAACCAGCTAACTGTTAGCTACCGTAGCTCAGGCGTCGGTCTCCCGTCAGGTAAAAGCTGCCGTTTATTCCTCAAATGTAGTTCATGAAGTTGAGCCTCTCCGGTACAGTTATCCATCACTGCAGTTGAATTAGCCGCTAAACTGCTGGACGCGAAAACCGAGGGGGCGTCTGTTTGTTTACAATTCACGAAAGCAACGTGAACGTACGTGCTGCTCAGACTATGTAGAGTTACGCAATGAGGCAGGCAGGCAGCGTAACCTCTGTACGGTAGTGAAGTTAAACTCACTCACCAATAAAAGACGTGCTAAGCCGCGGGCAGAACCCTTATTGAGTTTTTGGCGAAGCGGTTAGCATCGTCGCCTGCGGTGCGGTAGACCCGGGTTCGAAACCAACTCAGGGCAGATCAGGGCAACATAAAATAACGTTGTGATTCGGGGGCCGTTACTCTCATTGTCATCAGTGCTCGCAGCTTTGAAATGTCCCGTTTTTGTTTTGTTTTTGTTTTCTGCGGGCATTGCAGTGTCCTCCAGACAAAATATTGAATGACCCCCCCTCACTGACCTTTTTTTTTTTGTGGACCCACCCCTCAACAAAGAATATTATGACATGACCCCCCCCCATTTTCCTCCGGTGGCCCATTCCATAAATAACGAACGGTCCCTTATTTATTTGTTTTTAGAAATTTTTACCACTTTCTTTTATTATAATTTCAGTTATTAACTTTATTTTATTTATTTTTTTAAATTTTACCACTTTTTGTAGAATTTTTTAAAGGTACATTGTGTAGGAATTCCTCCCATCTAGTGTTGTGGTTGTATATCGCAAGCAACTCAATCGTAGTTTTCATGCTGCATTCACGTGAAATTGGGCAGACGGCAGACGGACGACAGCCGCTGCATGTAACGTAACGGCAAATTCAGAGCTGAAAGGAACACTTCAATTTGTTGATGGGGGGATTACTGGTTAATGAAAAACAGACTGAAGAACCAAATAATCGATTTTCCTGAAGAGATAACAGGAGAAGTGACACAATGTCCCTTAAAAAAAAAAAAAAAAAATTCATTTTAAAATACAAAAAATACAACATTTATGAAATCTAAAACATTCAGTTTGAATGTCAAAGAGCAATTAAACTTTTACAAACTGTTTGATGGTCATGTTTTACATTTCATACAACAAATAATAAAATCGCTGGACAACAGAAATGAAAAAACAGACCAAAACGACTATTTTGATCATATTCTGACACCTGAAGTTATCATTTTTAAGAAACTTACAAGAAACAGGAGCTTCTGTCTCAGGTCAGACATGTTGGCAGAAGGAAACTCAAACCAGGATCATCTGTGACACAGAAAAAACAAACACCATCCACAGCAGCACCAGGTTTATCATCTGGACGCCCACCTTTCCTCATTTTTAGAGTTTATTTGGTCTGAACCTGAACACAAAAGTAAAAGGTTAGGTTCAGTTTCTGGTTCAGGGACTTTATTTGTACTCTCAACTGCAAATTTGTTTTGCAGTTGAACATAAAAAAAAGAAAAGTAGGCTACAAAGAAATTCAAGGCTCAGTCTGGTACAAACAACATGAATAAAACATGATAATAAAAAGATAAAAATAAGGGCTCCAGGTGTAGTTCTAGTTCTTCACATAGACACACGACTATGCCACAAAACTATACAATCAATTTAATAAAGAAGGATGAAATAATGTAACCATGGTTTCATCCACATGGATGGACAGTAGGACACTTTCCTCAGACAGACTCTGGTTCCTCCTGGTTTACAAACAGCTGCACAATTTTCTTCAGTTCCTAATTGTTTTAATCAATGATGGATGTTATTGTCAGACATGCAATCAGTGCAGCTGTAAACATTATTACTGGATCATTTATAGTTGTGAGTGTGAACTGATAAACTGGAACCTGCATGATTTAAAGGGATAGTTCACCCAAAATTCAAATTTCACTCATTATCTACTCCCCCTCATGTGGACTAAGGGCTGGGAGAAGTTTCAGAGTCCTCCGTGGCTTCTCTGAGTTACAGGGGGTCTCGGCGTAGCAGTGCATGTCCATATAACGGTTGCAAATGGATACCAACTGTCTTCGTAACAAAAAGACACACCAAAAAACATCCAAATACCTCCATAGTGCTCGTCTGTAATGTCCCTCTTGTATTGAAGCCCCAACATGAGAAATTGTTCCAAAAAAAATTAAATGAGTCTATATTTTAAGCTTGTTTGTAGTGGAAGCTCCCAGTGTCTCAGTTCGCTGCTTTGCTTGTGTCTGTGCAAATCGCGCAAGATTTGCAAAGACATTAAATTTTTTTTGGAACCATTTCTCATGTTGGGGTTTCAATACAAGAGGGACATTACAGACGAGCAGCATGGAGGTATCTGGATGTTTTTTGGTGTGTCTTTTTGGACGAAGAAAAGTGAGCTCCGTTCGCAACCGTCATATGGACATGCAGTGCTGCACGGAGCCCCGCTGTAACTCAGAGAAGCCACGGAGGACTCTGAAACTTCTCCAAGCCCTTAGTCGTGAAAAGTGAAATTTGAATTTTGGGTGAACTACAGTATCCCTTTAAATGACACAGTAAAGTCACACAGAGTGGAAAAGACAGATGAAATCAGTGTTTGTCCTGATTATCTCTGGTGTTTGGACTCACAGTTCTTCCCGGCTCCCCTCGTGCTCCATCGTTTCCCTGGGAACAGACAGAGATTCATTTCCATCAGATGATGAAACGTTGTGCGATGGAGTCACGCTTCCTGTTACTGACCTGCTGCCTCTCACACCATTACACTTTACACTTTACTGAATCAGTCTCACCTTTTCTCCAGGAGGTCCACTGGGTCCTGCTAAACCCTGATGACAGATGGAGACAAGTCATTCATGAGACGCTCCTGCTGCTGCATTCATCACAGTCAGAGTACACAACCACTATGAAAGTAAAAGGCTCAGTGATGATGTCATCCGCTGTCACTCACTCGGGCTTCCCTGTGTCTCCCTGGGAGACGACACAGCATCATTCACAGAAACAGAAACAGAAACACTCAAAGGAGACGATGAGGACGACGATATAAACTATATTTACAATCTCACCATCACAGGCCCCTTGATGTTTGAACAGCAGACCTAATACTGTAAGTTTCTCCTTGAATCCGTGTGAATGTTTGAATCAAATCTAAAGAGATAACGTTCACGAAGAGACGTACAGATGGACACAAGGCCCCTCACATACACACAAAGGTTTTTGTGTAGTAAGACTTTGATTTTCCCCCAATGAGCACATCCATGTGTAACCTGCACAACCTTCCAGACAGTTCCCATGATCATTAATGTCATCACGCAGCTGCAGCCAGTTGTTCTTTTTATCATGTTCTTATTGTTTTCCTTTTTTTTCCTATCATTTTTGTTGGTTTAATTCCCTGTTCTCCTTTTAAAATCACTGTCACTGCCCCTTTATTTTTTGTAGTTGAGTTCACACCAGGCGCGAGGCAAATTTTTGGCGCAAACGGACGCAAATTTGTGCCGGCGGCGTGAATGAAGCAAACACGCGAAATAGGACAGGCGAGAACAGGCGAATTTCGTGTGTTTGCTTCAATATTCACGCGAATGCCGTGAGTAAAAATAAATATTCCAGCAGGCAAACTCAAGCGAGTAGAGCGAGGCGAATATTTTACTCGCGACCAGTGTGAACGCACTGGAAGATTGTCTGTTATTATGGGATGCAGGTGTGGATACAACTCATCAGATGTGTAGGGGGCAGTATTAGTAGTATCAGTGTTTCCAGTGCAGAGAAGTCTGTGTTGTATTTATCATTTGCACAAACTGAATTTATCGTCTCCTCATGGAACTACTACTACTACTACTTTGTCTGTGCCGTACCCTGTCGCCGGGCTCTCCCTGCCGGCCTGCAGGTCCAGGCTGCCCATCAGCACCGTCGCCCTGAAGAACAACAGCCACAAGTCATTTCTCTGAGATAAACACTCCACACGCTCCACCGCCGGCTCTCTGGATCGGTCTGCAGCAGCTACCTTGTCTCCTTTGCTGCCCTGTGGTCCTGTCGGCCCTCGAGGACCCGGGGCCCCTGAAAGTCCCGCAGCGCCCTGGTTGATAAGGATGTAATTAGAAAATACAGATTACACAGATGCTGCATACTTATCAATGAAGACGTCAGTGATTGACAGCTCTTACTGCGGAGCCCTTGTCGCCCTTCACAGCCGCCCCGCTGCCGACTCCTGGAGGTCCCTGTCAGAGAGAGAGATAAGAGCTGAGCATCATCCTGTCTCAACGCTGCTCTGGATGTTTATGCAGCAAAGGAGTGACTCACCCTGTCTCCTGGGCTGCCCTTGTCTCCCTGCACACACACACACACACACAGAAACACTCACACAGAGAGAGAGAAGACGTCAGAGGCGACGGCTTCCCCCGACTGAGATTTTACAGTAAAAATTCCCCACAGGCTGACGTGCTGCAGCTTCACAAAAACACTCACAGGTGGATTCATACACAAAACAAGAATTACTCAAACATCTCAATTATAAATCCTGAAAATTTAAGAAATTCAACAAAGACAAATGTGTGTGCAGCTGTGTCCAGGTGTGGCGGCTGCTCATACACCATCTCCACATTAATTACAGATAACAAACACAATACAATAATATAGGAGGAATGATGATGACACCCGACCAAGAAGAACAAAAATCATCATTTAAACAACAGAAATGAACTTGATCTTCGTTTTTTATCCTTTTCATCCACAGAAAACCTTTGCTTTCATCACACTGACGTCATGTTGGTGAATCAGCTGGAACAAAGAGTCAATAATGGCAAGGAAAGGCATCTTTATTTATATAGCGCATTTCATACCAAGGCAACTCAATGTGCTTTACATAAAGACAAAACATAAAAAAAGAAGCATAAAACAGAATAAAAACAAACAAAACACTAAAAACAGAGTTCAAATAAAAGTAAAATAAAAGAAAATAGATAAAGTTTATATAATATCTCACTTTATTACAGTAATTCATTCAGACTGACAGATGTGTGTCAGACAGACCATCAGTGTGTAACTGATTGTTGGACGCTCTGGAGGTGATAAACACACCACAGGACATAATGAAACACTCTGCAGTCACTTTATGAATGAACTCATTACATTACATTCATAATGATAAATGAACTGATCCACCTGCACAGAGACGTCACCTGAGTCTGACTGAAGAAACATCACAGTGGCTCAATGCTGCCACCATGTGTGTGTGTGAGTGTGTGTCACTGCAACAGTTTCATCTTGGACCAAAGGCGAGAAGCATGTGTCTGCAGACATGGAGACCTGCACATTCAAGACCCCTTGGTTTTTTGCTACAACGCCACCTGTTTTGTATGCTAATGGATACAGAAATGTATACGAAATATGGACAATATGGATGGATGGCAGTAGGAATGTGAGTATCGAACGTGAATCACATTGTTCATTTAATGTCATTAAAGTTTTTGTCAAAAATGTATCTGACAGTGTAACGACCGTTTGACCATAATATGTTTACTACAATAGTCTTATATGGGTCAGTGACATATGCACCAGAAAAAAGTGTTTTTTCAAAAATTGGTTGACTTTTGTTCTACTAACTCTAATCTCTATAGAAACATATGTGGTTTTTAGATTTTCAGTTGGAATCAGAATTTATGTGACAATTTGTTTTATTAGCGCCTAAAATCGTCATATGGTGTGACATGAAAATAATTGTATATAAACTGAAAATGGATTATAGCTCTCTTAAGTTACTCACTTTATCAAAGTCATTTATCATAACTTAACTGTGATCCATTATACTTTTGTGGAAATTAATTACATTTGTGTATTATTTTCTAAATCATTGCTCAATGTGAGACCTATGCCGTCGGTCTTTCAGCATATTTTCTATTTATTGTGACAAACATTGCTATAAAATTATAAAAATATTTGTGACTCTTGCTGATACTATTTTCTATGTATTCCATGAACATTTTCACATTTTATCATTAATAAAGGTATGTAATTTTCACAATTTGGAATGTCACACCAAATGATATAGTGTCACACCATATGATCATGTTGCCATGTGTGAATGCAAACCATGTATTATCCAACTTATTATCATGTATTATTATTAGGGCTGTCAGAGTTAACGCGTTAATCGCGATTAGATTAATTTAAAAAATTAACGCGATTAAATTTTTTAATCGCGGTTAATCGCGGCCCATTTTGTCCTCTGTCTGCTGGACTGGAGGACTGGAGTGTGGGACCTCCAGTCCAGTAGGTGGCGGTAAGGCACCTTCAAGTTGGTTGCTACACAAATATACACAGTCTAACATATATCCACAGCTCCATCCATTGATTTGTTGTCAACAAATGCACATGGCCAGGCAGAGGCGTAGCAAAGTAAAGGGCAATTTCCACTGGATGCAATTCGTTTCAATTCTGTGTGAGTTTCATGCATCATGTGTTATGATTAGGTACTAGGCCTGCTAGGTCTGGTCTAAAAGTTGTTTGTCTAGAGATTATAACACTTTGGAGGGTTGAAAGTCCAAAGCGCCATATATAATATTTTTAATAGAGATTAATCGCGAGTTAACTATGGAAAAAATGCGATTAATCGCGATTAGAAAAATTAATCGTTTGACAGCCCTAATTATTATTATTATTTTTATTATTAGGGCCACGGGCAATCGCACCGGGCACTGGTCCCAACAGCTATGAAATAGCTGCAGGGACCAGTGCCCGGGCGAAGCCCGGGCACTACTGTTATTGTGTGGATTTTTTCCTAGTTAGTGTGAATGCTGCAAGCATTCACACTATTGTTATTCAAATCTTTATACTTATTATTATTATTATTATTATTCTTACTTCTTCCACCCTTTTTCAGCAGTTTTCTGCTCCTTCATACTTTGTGCTATTTCAACAATTCATATATCAAAACGTGCAGCTTTCTCAGGACAATATTGCTATGACTTTTCTCTTTCATACTATTTATACTTTTTAAAATATTTAACTTTTTGTGCAATTTTTCTCTCATAGGAAATACATTGAAACAGTCTTCAAACTCTTCAAATCTTCTGCTTCATTCAGCCTCTAATAGCTTCAGCATACTTTCAGCTACAGACTTCATTCAACTTTTAAACTGTTCACAAACCTTTCAACTATTCAGCTATATCTCAGCTTATTGATATCTTCAACAGTTTCAGATATATGTATAGTTTTAAAATCATTAAAATTTCTGACAAAATTCAGATTTAACATGAAAGTCAATGGGACGGAATGTTCGGACGTTGGCAGTTGGCAGAGTGACAGAGGGTCTAAAAATCCTCTCACATTTTTCTCTCTATCCTGTCAGCACGGCCACAGATTACACTCTACACACATAATTTCGGGCATGCTTGTAGACAAGCTCATCCTCGATCTCTTCATGTGCTCAAAAAACCAGAGAGACGAACACAATTTAAACTGGGAGCCTCTGAGTGCGGCCAGTTTCCTCTCTCCTCTCATTGACTCCCATTCAAAAGTAGGCGCTGATTTTCTAAACGTCCCAAAGTTTCCAACCTGCGACACAATCAACAATTTTTACTCTAGAAACACCAAAGTGACACGGACGCGTTCAGCAGGGTCTTATGGTTCGGAAAATGTAAACCTTTTGCTCGTACTAAGTACAGATTTGTCGTACATTAGATCTGTTTGAGGGTGTCACAGAGCAGTTAAAGCCTATGGTTAAAGCTGCCACCATGCTGTGGCATGGTCTGTCTGTCTGTCTCTCTATCTCTCTGTCTCTCTATCTCTCTGTCTCTCTATCTATCTATCTATCTATCTATCTATCTATCTATCTATCTATCTATCTATCTATCTATCTATCTATCTATCTATCTATCTATCTATCTATCTATCTATCTATCTATCTATCTATCTATCTATCTATCTATCTGTGGGTGTGTGTCACCCTCTCTATCTGTCTCTCTCTCTTTGTCTGTCTGTCTGTCTGTCTGTCTGTCTGTCTCTCTATCTCTCTCTCTATCTATCTATCTATCTATCTATCTATCTATCTATCTATCTATCTATCTATCTATCTATCTATCTATCTATCTATCTATCTATCTATCTATCTATCTATCTATCTGTGGGTGTGTGTCACCCTCTCTATCTGTCTCTCTCTCTTTGTCTGTCTGTCTGTCTGTCTGTCTGTCTGTCTATCTATCTATCTATCTATCTATCTCTCTCTCTCTCTTTCTCTCTCTCTGTGTCACCCTCTCTATTTGTCTCTCTCTCTTCTCTCTGGGTCTGTCTGTCTGTCTGAAATGATATTATTCATACTATATACTATAAACTTCTAAATGATAATAATTATAATCCCTCCCTTCCTCCCTCTCTCTATCCTTCCCTCTCTCCCTCCCTTCCTCCCTCTCTCTATCCTTCCCTCTCTCTCTTCTGTCTCCCTCCCTTCTTCCCTCTCTCCTTCCCTTCCTCCCTCTCTCTATCCTTCACTCTCCTTATCTCTCTCTCTTCTCCCTCCCTCTCTCTCCCTCTCTCCTTCTCTCTATATCTATCTATCTATCTATCTATCTATCTATCTATCTGTCTGTTTGTCTATTTATCTATCTGTCTGTCTGTCTATTTATCTATCTGTCTGTCTATCTATCTACCTGTGTGTGTGTGTGTGTGTGTGTGTGTGTGTGTTTCACTCTCTGTCTCTCTTTCTCCCTCTGTCACCCTCTCTATCTGTCTCTCTCTCTCTGTCCATCTATCTATCTATCTATCTATCTATCTATCTATCTATCTATCTATCTATCTATCTATCTATCTATCTATCTATCTATCTATCTATCTATCTATCTTATTATTCTTACTTCTTCCGCTCTTTTTCAGGATCTAACTCCTCCTTCATACTTTGTGCTATTTCAACAATTCATATATCTATCACACACATTCTCTCTCAGTCTGTCAGTGTCACACACACACACACACACACACACACACACACACACACACACACACACACACACACACACACACACACACACACACAAATGGACACACACTAACTACCACACACACACACACACACACACACACACACACACACACACACTTTTCCTACAGTTGTCTGACTGTTTTGTATGTACCTCTCTATCTTCCTGTTGTAGTTAATGGACTTGTTGCTGTTAATTTTGTTCTTTAGCTATTTAAACTGAAAATACACATTTCCCCATTTTGGTCATGTTGAACACATTGTTTTACACGTATCCTAAACTACTGAGGCTCTGCTCAACCATTTCACACCATTAAACCCGCTGTTTACATGTTCTACTCCTCAGCTAATGCTCGATCTATATTCTTCAACAATGTTCTTCTGCTGTCAGTTTACAATGTATTTCAGTAGGCATTAACTTTTTTCCTAATTCAGGAATTTTTCAAACTCTTCTTTGACAATTCAAGTAATTTCCAGCCATTTCATACAAAGTCTCACATCTTCTACTTTTAAATATATTTTCAGCCATTGCTTCAGCTATGTTAGTGCTGGTTCATCAGTTGTCCTTCCTGTCAGGTTAGCTGCAGATTTCAACTATTTAACCATTACATTTAAACATGCAGAATTTCAATGTTTTCTTCTCCCTTTAGCATTTCTACTGCTTTTTACCTTTAAAAAGGCATTCATCTCACACTACAAGTTATATGTTTCAGCTTTTTCCCTCCTAGGGATGAATAAAGTATTCATCTACTCTCTACTCTACTCTACTCTAGCATTAGTCTTTTCAACATTGCTTTAGCAGTTTCGTCAACTAATTTAGCATTGATTCAACAATTTCTTCAGCTCATTCAGCATTGCTTCAGCAACAGCGTTCAGCTGCTTTCAGCATTCACACACATTTTCTGCCGGAAATGCTATCTTTTTCTAGTTATTATTATTTTTCCACTTCCGGCCAGATTTCGATGTGCTACTAGTCCTGCAACTCGAAGAGTTGCAGGACATATTATATATCAAAACGTGCGTCCTGATCGGGATCGCTGTGCTATTACTTTTCTCAACAGTTTACGAATTTTTCGCGACGTAGTCGCGAAAAACTGCGCAAAAATTTTGCATGTAAGTCAATGGGACGGGCGAAAAAAAAAGACCGAAAAAGACCAATCATTGGAGTTTAACAAAAGTCTACTGCTCAGGCATACTTTCACCTAGAGACTCCATTTAAACTTTAAACAGTAGACACAAGTCTTGTGTATTGTCGTATTACTCCACGTTTTGATAGGTCATATAGTTTTTGATCAATCCCTGATCAATGACCATGATCATTTTTGGAGAAATTATGAGTTTATAATGGGTGTGTATTGCATGGAATGTTCGTGTCAGAGTGCGTGACATCATCGGTTAGAGTGGGAGAGAGTGAAGAAACATTCTGTATTTTTTCTGGATAAATTGCCACCACGGCCACAATTTACACTCTACAGACATATTTTTTTCAGAATTTGTAAGACAAACTTGTTATCTCTCATGTCATGTGCTCAAAATATCAGAGAGACTTACAGAACTTACAGAATCAGCCTCTGAGTGCGGCCACGTCTGTCCCTGCTCCTCATTGAGTCCAATACAAATATTTTCTGAGAGGAGCAGAACGGCCTGATGTTTTAAAACTGCCAGCGTCGCCAAAATATTTACTGTAGAAACACCAAATCGTACCGAAATTTTCATTAAGTCCTTAGAGCAACGTTGATCTGTGTTTTGTTCTGATAGGAGTTACCGTTTTGTCATGCTAAGCCTAATTGTGAGGCCGGTTTAGAGGCAGAAAATGGCTGTTTTTCTCCACGTTTCTGTCTGTCTCAGCCTGCGGGGGCCCCTATCGCCGTGGTAACCTCTTTGATCCTCAGGCCAGAGCTCGTTAACTTCATAAACAATCCACCTGGCGCTCGTTTAAATGTTTATAAACACAGACACAGCTAAATCAGACTGACACAGGATGCAGCTACTAACTAACTATGTGACAAGTCAGTCACACACACACACACAGACTCTAGAGCCAGCTTCATGTGATTACAGTTACACACACACACACACACACACACACACACACACACACACACACACACACACACACACACACACACACACACACACAGGTAACCTAATGTGGTTACAGCTCCTCCATATCAGTGCTTATAGAAAGATGATCATGTGTCTGTCTGATCAGCTCTGTCTTGACCTTAAGATCGTGGGTTTGATTCCCATGTTGACAGAGATGGCACAACCCGCAGTAGCTCCCGTGGCCCATTCAAAATTTCCCGAGAGGAAATTTTCTAG
>NC_140911.1:5280732-5291503 GCF_045865225.1 Trachurus japonicus
TAAACTCTTTTCATTACCTGCACCCCCAAGTCCGGCCCCAAACTCTGGTCCAAACCTCCCACCTGACAGTCCATCTCCTATGGCTTTATGACATTTGTATGTGACTTGTCTTCTGAGGTCTTTATATATTTCTTTTGTCAAACACTTTGTAAACATGTGTTTTCAAATATGCTATATAAATAAGTTACTATCATTATTATTATTATTATTATTATTAATAATCCTGCAACTTAAGTTGAAGCTACATCATTGAGATCAGAAATCAGGATTTTTTTTGTAGTTGCGTTCACACTGGGCGCGAGGCAAATTTTTCACGCGATAAGATTACATACAAAGTCAATGTAAAGACGCAAATGAATGCAAATTTGTGCCGGCGGTGCGAATGGCGCAACGCGAATGAAGCAAACATGCAAAATTCGCCTGTTCACGCAAGTTCAAAATATTGAACTCAAGCGAAATATTCACGCGAATGCCGTGAGTAAAAACAAATATTCCAGCGGGCAAACTCGAGCGAGTAGAGCGAGGCGAATATTTTACTCGCGCCCGGTGTGAACGCACTGTAAGATTGTCTGTTATTATGGGATGCAGGTGTGGATACAAGACATCAGATGTGTAGGGACTGTGCAGCCTGAGCAATATTACTAGTGTCAGTGTTTCCAGTGCAGAGAAGTCTGTGTTGTATTTATCGTCTGCACAAACTGAATTTATCGTCTCCTCATGGAACTACTACTACTACTACTTTGTCTGTGCCGTACCCTGTCGCCGGGCTCTCCCTGCCGGCCTGCAGGTCCAGGCTGCCCATCAGCACCGTCGCCCTGAAGAACAACAGCCACAAGTCATTTCTCTGAGATAAACACTCCACGCGCTCCACCGCCGGCTCTCTGGATCAGTCTGCAGCAGCTACCTTGTCTCCTTTGCTGCCCTGTGGTCCTGTCGGCCCTCGAGGACCCGGGGCCCCTGAAAGTCCCGCAGCGCCCTGGTTGATAAGGATTTAATTAGAAAATACAGATTACACAGATGCTGCATACCGTACTTATGAATGAAGACGTCAGTGATTGACAGCTCTTACTGCGGAGCCCTTGTCGCCCTTCACAGCCGCCCCGCTGCCGACTCCTGGAGGTCCCTGTCAGAGAGAGAGATCAGAGCTGAGCATCATCCTGTCTCAACGCTGCTCTGGACATTTATGCAGCAAAGGAGTGACTCACCCTGTCTCCTGGGCTGCCCTTGTCTCCCTGCACACACACACACACACACACTCACACACACACACAGAGAGAGAGAAGACGTCAGAGGCGACGGCCTCCCCCGACACTCTGGTGATTTTACAGTAAAAATACCCAAAAGGCTGCAGCTTCACAAAACCACTCACAGGTGGATTCATACACAAAACAAGAATTACGCAAACATCTCAATTATAAATCCTGAGTTCAAGTGAACATTTGTACCAAATTTAAGAAATTCAGAATTAAAAAAGACATCCTAGCAAGCACAATGTGTGTGTGTGTGTGTGTGCGCAGCTGTGTCCAGGTGTGGCGGCTGCTCATACCCCTGCTGAAAAATCCAGTAGAATACCATTAGAAAAAACCATTAGGAACCATTAGGTTCCTAATGGTCTAATGGGAATTGGAACCTCCATTAGGAACCATTAGGAACCATTAGGATATAAAACCATTAGGAACCATTAGGATATAAAACCATTAGGAAATAAACCATTAGGAACCATTAGGATATAAAACCATTAGAAACCTACTGGTCCCATTAGAATGTAATACCATTAGAAAGCTACTGGTTCCATTAGGAGCGAAAACCATTAGAAAACTGGTCCCATTAGGATCTAAAACTATTAGAACAATGTTGAGAAACCTACTCCTGCAACAGAAATTATAGCAGAGTCCTAACACTGGGCACCAGAGACATGTCTATACATATGTGTAATTGTGTATGTATTCGGATATTTTCCCCTCCGAATTGGGAACAGGACATATGGGGCGTGACAACTCGTTGCAGTTTGTGATTTTAATTACATCTTTTCAGAACATGAACCATCAAACCATCATGAAGCAAGTAAAAACCTTAAAACATATTGAACATAAACAGACAAACATGGGAGAGAGACAGGGACACGGGAAGTGGGGTGTAGACAGCAGGACCCCCACTAAAAAAACCACCCAGCATCCCTGGAGGGAGATGAAGTCAAGGGTCTGCAGGGATAGCAGTTTACTCCAAGTGCTGAGAGTCTTTTGGTTTTCCCTGGAAAGGAATAGAAAAAGACAAAAATATTCATATTTTAGTCAAAGTCTGACTTTCAAGAAAAAGGAATTTCAAGAACATTTCAAGACTTAAAGGGGGAGTTTTTGCTCCAGTACAAAGCGAGGGACTGCAGGTCCAAATCTTGTTGAATATAATTCAAGCTGCAAAACTGAGTTATGTTGTATTTTTATGTGCCATGACAAATAAACATTCTAGTCTCAGAGGTGCAAACTCATCAGGGGTAAAAAAGGTGAGAAGATACCGACCCCCTGGGGGGGTCCGGGGGTATGCTCCCCCGGGAATAAAAAAACAAAACAAAACAACTTTAAAGGTGAATTTACAGTCAATTTTAGCATGAGACTAGGGTCCAGATTTACTCAGGTTAGCATAGCTTTTGCTCCTGTTAAACCTGCACAAGCTGTCTCTCTGTGTTTGGTTTTGAAACATGTGAAGGGGGAAACATTTATTTATTGATGTAAATGTGTTTTCTGTACGTAGGCTATGCTCCGAGGCAGCGCTGCTCTTTCTGTCCAATAACACACATGAAGCTTAAAAATGCCATAGGTTACATAAAACATATTAAGCGGCAATATGTATTTAAAAGATGTTCAAGCAAACGGTTCGGTTCACGGTTTTGTGGTCATGGTTTTCAGTTCAGTTTCTTATACTTTGGTCGTTGGGAAAATCAATCGTGTCTTGTATATTCAGGTTAAAACTGAAAGAATGAGGCAGTCTGACATCTGATAGCCTACATCATTGTGACAGTCTGAGGTTAAAAGTAGGTGAGATTCTGGCTGCAAGAGAGGAGACATCGATAGTTCCAACATGTTTTAATTTATTGGGCAAAGAAAGTTATCTAACAAATGCTAAGAACAAATGATATTCACTGAAATATAAAACCTATATTTATTAATTGTGGTTCTTACAAAAATTATATCTTATAAAATATAAAAGCTAAAAGGTCTCTTAAAGCTCTGCCCCTTTAATTAGTGCATAGTAAATAATTTAACTTTAGCCTACTACTTTTACAACCACATTATTTACCAGCAACATAAAGTGAAACAGAGGCAGGGGTGTCCTGCCACAGTCAGTCAACCTCCTCCTCCTCCTCCTCTTCCTCCTGCTGCTGCACAGGTCACGCTGGAGCGCTAATAAATGCTAAACGCGCTAATCGCTAATTGGTCGTGATTCTTCTTCTTGTTTACCCATAGCAGCCATGCTACAGGGCAGATTAATTCTTAGCACAGGCATGTTTTGATGTAGCACGTGCAACATATAAGTCGCGTTAGTTTGTATGAAAAGTGAAGCTTCAGGTGTGTATTGCTGGACAGAAGAGCAGCGCTGCCACCACTTGTTTTCATCCAGATAAAGTGCACGCGCCTTAAAGAGACAGGGGCATTGCCTCGCCTCGCCGCGATTTTCCCCGAAAGACAAGTTTGCACCCCTGTAGTCTGCATCCCAACTATCACTTTAAGATACGTTTTCACTTACCATAGTTGGTGTCCTTAGTGTCTGGGTGCATCTTCCAGTACTGGCTATGCTGGACCTTCACGTAAGCCTCAATGGAGAATGGGTCCTCGCCACGAACGCTTGATGCCTTAGGAGAGTTTTGAGAGGGGGGGGGGGGGGGTTAGAAATACACATCTGACTTGTCTGATGTGCACCACTGACTTTGGACATGTTTCTCTGGCTGGTTCTTGCAGGTTCTAACTTTTGAATTTAAAGCTTCCTTAAAAACATATAAACATAACTCAGGAAAGCTCTGAAAGCATCATACAAACGCTCACCTTGATGTGACTGGCTCCTTGAGATTGTTGATGAATTAACTGAATTTGATCTGCTTTTTTCAATGATCCTTTAAATGGGCACCATGGTGTCTGCGAGGCCTCACTCAACTGTTACACCATCCACATCATTATCTGAAAAAAGTAAACAGAGGGAAATGAAATAGCTGCACACTTGACAAGGAAAGCAGTCAAGATAAACTCAGATAATTTAACTTAACTAGGGAGATATTTCTAGCTTGTCCCTAACCCAAAGCATGTCTTAGCTGTGATAAATAAAATTCAATAACATTCAGTGTTTCCTCCATCATATAGATCAACAGTTTGAGAACCTACAGCCCATGTCAAAAATAATAACACAGTTCAACATTGGACGATCTAACTGTTAGGCTAACCTCCAGCTGATACAGAGCACACTCATCTGGCGCTGATCAGCCGTTGCAGCGCAGGTGTGTTTTATAACAGCAAAAATAAAAAATAAAAATAAAAAAGTCGATGTTTTTACCTCAACGGTTAAGGAGCGTTGGTTATCGGTCATAAAAAAAAAAGTGCAGCTAAGTTAACTACTTCACTCTCTCTCTCACACACACACACACACACACACAGTCCACAAAGCTGTCTCGCGCGCTGCTGCTATAACCGTTAGATAACGGACTTTTTTTTTTAAATAGAGCCCATAACGTTAGCCCATTTTACATTAACGTTAGCTGACCATGGCTAGACTTTTAGCACGAATTGACAAACTGAGAGCAGGAAAAACTTTAAAAAGGCGAGCTACATACACTGCCTCACTGTCTAACAAAGTTATATTGGGTAACGTTAGTATGAGCAACGTTAGCGAGCGAGCTGCAGGCCCGTTTTGTGTTGCCAGGCATGCTAATGTTAATGCTAATGCTAACGCTAACGTTTTGTCAACGGACATGACACTCCGTTTAAATTTAAGCTTAGTACCGGTACCTCTGAATCTCTGGGCTTCCTCTCCGGTCACCACGCCTGTATCACGCATCCTTTTTCATAGTTCTTCCATCAAAAGGACAGGGAGCCATTGCTCTGGTTCCTTCTCCTCCAGCCGTTGTCGAAGTGCGAAAATCCACGGAGATCGTTGGGTTTTCAACTGCCTAATCCAACAGCCAATCACAGTGACCCTGCATGTTCGATGCACCAATCAAAAGTCGAGCTGGTAAAAGTCCCCCAGCAACAGGCTAGCAACAGGCAGAGAGCAACCCCCCTCCCTCTCCTCTCTCTCCCCTTCCTCCCCCCCACTCTCCCCTATAAATTCACATTTATCTGCGTTTTGCCTGTCAGGTCGCAGATAGTTTAATTTACTCGTATTTGGCCACGTGTGTGTTGATTTAAATTTTCGTATAGTCAGTATTGAATCAAAAATACAAAATTGACTGGATAATTGTATCAACTTTGCTTCATATTTGCTCAGAAAAATATTTTATATCTAAGTTAAAATCTAACTTGAATAAATAAAGATAGCTGTAAACCTTCAGATTTAAGAGTAAAATAAATCAATAATTAAATTTTATTGTATTGTGTGTATGTCAATAAAAGACCTGCATTTCAAAGAAGTTTGGAGTATGCTGTTTCACACCGGGGACGTAACGAATAAACAACACAAAATTGCGAAATAGTTAGCACCTCCATTAGGTTGTGTTCTTTTCCCTCCTCTTGGATGGATAAGTCATGACATCTGTGTTCCTCCATCACAGAGACCACTACACCCTGTAGTGACCACTAGACCACTGTAACCATTAGACTGGTATAGAAACACCTGTAGGAACCACTAGACTCCTGTTGGAAACCATTAGACTCCCGTAGGAACCATTAGACTCCTGTTGGAAACCATTAGACTCCGTAGGAACCACTAGTAGGGACCAGTAGGACATAATAGAATCCCATTAGAAAAACAAACCGAACCATTAGGAAAACATAAGTAACCATTACAAACCATTACAAACCATCAGGAACCATTAGAAACCCATAGAATATTCCTAATGGTTTCTCAGATTTTTTTCAGCAGGGACACCATCTCCACATTAATTACAGATAACAAACACAATACAATAACACAGGAATGATGATGACACCAAAGTCCTTCTAGGCAAGTCATGCCACTCGGCGGCCATCTTGGCGACGCCACTAAAACCGGAAGGAGACCAGACCCCTATCTAAATGAATGGAGGGATGGTCAAATCCACCCTTTAACGTGATAGCAGGGCGGAAAAAACATACAGACGTGCTAGCCAGTGAAATAAGATACAAATAAAAACCAAAAAAAACATAGACTTTACCGCAGAATTACGTTTAAATCGCTATTTTTCCACAGGGAGTACTCAACTGCGCATGCGCGCGGATTTACGACACCGCCGTCACTGTACGGCTGTAACGGCTGAGTCCGTGATCTAGCAGCAGCCCGAGCACCTACACCGGTCTGCCCCTGGTCTGCCCTGCTCTACCTGGAGACATATCGGCTTGAGTCTGGAGATTTTTGCCCAAACATAAACGCTAGACTTACATGAAATCCGTCTTAATCATCACCTATGGGCTCCTAGTTCTGTGTGTGGTGACTGTGTCTGCTCCCCCCTCCCACCCGCTCCCCCGATCCCCACTAACGTTAGCTGTCTCGGATGCTATCGAGTGCTAGCATGTCGTCTCAGCAGCAGCATTCAGTTAGAATAAATAAATACAGTCCAAGTGAACCGCTGGAGCCACGGACTGATTACCGACCATCACTGACAACTAAAGCCTCGACCGGTAACAAGCATGAGGGCGTTGTGCTGTGCTAGCTCGATGCTAACTTCGACTAGCGGTAGCGGTTAGCATCCGCCGCTAGCTTCGGTTAGCATCCGCCGCTAACAGCCGCTTCTCAGCCGCTTCTCAGCTCACAACAAGCCTCTCGTACTCGGTAAAACAATAGAGGCTCTCGTTATTAATGGTGACGGTGTCTATCGGTCCACGCTCCAGTGCTTCATCCGGACTGTGTTTTTTTTGGAGTGGACTGCTGCTGCTGCTGCTGCTGCTGCTGCTGCTGCTATCATGGACAGGAGGCTAACGCCCCCAAGGGAGGGGGCCCAGTTTGAATGTTTAGGTTAAAAAATGAAACGAACAAAACTATACATTCAAAAATTAAATTAAAGAAAATGTGGACTGATCGGTTCATTGTAAAACGCTTATTGATGTGAATGTGGTGAATTCTGTATACGTAGCCCGAGGTAGTTCTTTCGTTCATTTCGTTTTCGTTGTTGTTGCCACCAGGTAGGTAGGTCTGTCGTAAATCTACTTGTGCGCATGCGCTGGTGCAACAACATGATTGGCCTAGTTCAGCTCTGGCAACGCAGGTGATTGGCTGCTGGTGAAAAGGGGCGGGACATGCGCCATCTTTGGCGTCGCAGCTTTCCCCATTCAAAACGGGCAGAGTGGTCTGTCTCCTCATATTAGAACGTCTCTGATGACACCCGACCAAGAAGAACAAAAATCATCATTTAAACAACAGAAATGAACCTGATCTTCGTTTTTGATCCTTTTAATCCACAGAAAACCTTTGCTTTCATCACACTGACGTCATGTTGGTGAATCAGCTGGAGCAAAGAGTCAATAATGGCAAGGCAAGGCAAGGCATCTTTATTTATATAGCGCATTTCATACCAAGGCAACTCAATGTGCTTTACATAAAGACAAAACATAAAAAAAGAAGCATAAAACAGAATAAAAACAAACAAAACACTAAAAACAGAGTTAAAAGCAAGAGCAAATAAAAGTAAAATAAAAGAAAATAGATAAAGTTTATATAATATCTCACTTTATTACAGTAATTCATTCAGACTGACAGATGTGTGTCAGACAGACCATCAGTGTGTAACTCTGATTGTTGGATGCTCTGGAGGTGATAAACACACCACAGGACATAATATGATTGTTTACTTGCACTCTTCTTGTTTTCTATTCGATTTCTAATTGATTTCTATATAACTATGTATACCTGTTGTGAAGCACATTGAGTCTGCCTTGTGCATGAAATGCGATTTATAAATAAAGTTGAATTGAATTGAATTGAATAATGAAACACTCTGCAGTCACTTTATGAATGAACTAGCCTACATTACATTCATAATGATAAATGAACTGATCCACCTGCACAGAGACGTCACCTGAGTCTGACTGAAGAAACATCACAGTGGCTCAATGCTGCCACCATGTGTGTGTGTGTGTGTGTGCCACTGCAACGGTTTCATCTTGGATCAAAGACTGCAACCAAAACTTTATTTATTCATGAACCAACCTGACCCTGAACACACCGTGAAACCTCTGGAGACGTTCAGCAAACAGTAACTCTGACGTGTGTTTCTCATGTGTTTCCAGGTTGTTTAACGTGTGCACCCCTGTTCTTAACTCCCTTCATTGGCTTCCTGTCCTTTATAGAATTGATTTTAAACTTTTATAGTTTGTTTTTAAAGCTCTTAACGGCCTCGACCATCGTATTTATGTGAGCTTTTAACTGTCCGTAATCCCGGTAGAGCTCTGAGGTCAACCAATCAACTTTTGCTGCAAGTGCCCAGGTCAAAATACAAACATTAAGGTGACCAAGTCTTTTCTGTTGCTGCCCCCAGGCTCTGGAACAAACTCCGCGTCGAGATGTGTCTTCTTTCTGACCTGGGCCTCTTCAAATCTAGGCTAAAAACCTATTTATTTAGGATGAGTTTTAATACCCAGTAGTGTGATGACACTTTATCTTATTTTATCTTATTTTAACTTATTTGATTTTGCTGTATTTTATTGCTTTCACTGTTTTTATTGTTTTTAATAGTTTTTTATTTATTCTTCTTTTTTATTAGCACTTTGGTACACTGAAAGGATTGTTGTAAAGGGCTGTATAAATAAAGTACATTTACATTTAACTTCCAGAGAGTGTGTGTGTTTCTGTCTGATTAATGTGCACACGCTGCTGTGGTGACATCTGGACAGTGAACAGTGCAGCCAACCACAGTGACCTGGTGAAGGTCACCGCCTCGCCTGCAGAGGGAGACAAACTACATTATAAATATTCACTCACATCAAACGGGCAGCTACAGAGAGGAAGTTCACACAGATTTGGGGTCTGTAACACACAGGCCCTGAAACATTCAGGAATGAGTGAGACAGGTTTGATTTCTGTTTTGGCACATCTCACTCTCTCTCTCTCTCACTCTCTGTGTCATTCACTTTTTTTTACTCACTCAACTTGATATTTGGCAGAAACTGTCTCTGTGTCCGTCCTCAGGTCCAGGTCCAACCAGCAGAGACAGAGTCCCGCAGGAAGAGAGAGGAAGCTGTTTTGTTGGCAAAGTTTGGAGTGACTGTTATGTTGTGTTAAAACCCTCCTGCTGTCCTCCTGGGTCAAGGAAGGAAGGACCAAAGGGAAAGAAGGAAGGAAGGAAGGATAAAGGGATAGAAAGAAGGAAGGAAGGCAGGAAGGACCAAAGGAAAGAAGAGGGGAAGGAGGGGAGGACAAAGGGAATGATGGGAGGAAAGAAGGAAGGGAAAAAGAAAGGAAAGATAGATGGAGGGAGGGAACAGATTGGGTCAAAAAAGAAGGAAGAAGTAAGGACGAAGGGAAGGGAGGGAGGGAGGCAAAAATGATTGTGGAAAGATGGAAGGGAAAGAAAGATGGAGGGAGGGAACAGACCAGGTCAACTGGATCAAAAGAGGAAGGATGAAGGGAAGGAAGGAAGGAAAGAAAGAAAGAAGGAAGGATGAAGGAAGTGAACAGATTGGGTCAATTTGACCCAGAAGGACAACAGGAGGGTTACAGACTCAGACACTGTAATGACACCAAAGTTATCTGCAGTTATCTGAGGAAATGATCGTATTTTAGCCTAGAAATAAGGTCCAGGTTGTAAAAAACAAAAAACAAAACAGCAATTCCCCTTTAATATCACCTCCTGTGTGGGAACTTCTCAGTTAGATGCAGAGACAAACTGACCCGGGGCGTCAACCAGGCCAGTAGGATAATAGGAGACAAACAAATGCAGCTTCAAGTCATGTGTACCGTCTGCAGTGGACAAACAAGAGCATCTCTAAGTTTCCATTTCCATGTTTTCTCACATTCTCTGTTGTAAACTGTTTTCTTGTCTGTAACAACAACTGGGTGAGGGATCCCTCCTCTGTTGCTCACCCTGAGGTTTCTCCTGGTTTTCCCTGTTAAAAGGGTTTTCCATGGAGTTTTTCCTCAGTGGATGTGAGGGTCTAAGGACAGAGGATGTTGTTATGATGCCATGTGAAGCCCTTTGTTAGTTAGTTAGTTAGTTTTTTATTTTCACGGTGTCATACACCAAAGAGGAGCCCAGCCCTCATGGGCTTACAAGACACACCAAAATAAATAAAGAACAATAAACAAAAGAAACATCTCCACATACACTAATCCAGGATCTACAGTCATCAGAAAGCACAATCCACAATCAAACATAAAGCACGCCCATGCGCTTTTGGTAAGCTTTCAATACATACTGAGCTAAATAAAACACGTTTTCACTAAACAGATATGCTAGTCTACAGTCATCGGACACAGAAAACAAATCAGGACAGTCCAGGGTCATTTTAAGAAAGAGCTTATGTCTACAGTCATGGTAAAAAGGACAGTAAAACAAAAAATGCATTTCATTTTCTACCTTTTTCTATTCTCTTCTGGGATTGAATGGAAAACTGTTGAGTTTTGAGACCCTTTGAGACAAATTGTTTGTAAAAACGGGCTA
>NC_140911.1:5291603-5429326 GCF_045865225.1 Trachurus japonicus
TTATTATTACTATTATATTAGTTGCACTGCCTACAGTGTTGTAGTCCTATGATATTTTAGCTATCATGTATTGCCAGGCTTCAAGAAATTTGCCTAAAGGTCTTTTGAATCAACAGTGAAAGCACCCCTTAAAACCCTCCCTCAGACCTTCCTATTGGTCAGTGAATGGAAACAAGAAGTTGTTGTTTAGGCTACTTTTCTTTTCTTTTCTTTTCCTCAGCAACTCCTCTCTCATTGCAGGGTCAGAATTCTGTCTCTCCCTGTATCTCTTTGTCCTCTCTGCACTCGTCATAATTACTGCCTCAAATTGACCAAAGAAAAGGGAATATGGTTTGAGGTGAAGACAAAACATTGTTTAGACTTAAACAGCATTCTAAGGTTTCAGTGAAGGGGTCTGCTGTGTCTGTCTGATAAACTAGAAATCGGTATCACCGAATAAAACTAAACTAAACTAAACACAATAAATTGTTGATAATTACAGCCTTTATGTGATGATGGACCCAAATAAATGTTTAAAAGGACAAAACGTACATTTTACTTTGTTATTTATAGTTATAATAGCAGGAAATTACAATTCATATCATATGGTGTGACAATAAAATCATATGGCGTGACAGGCAGACATGTCACACCATTATGATCAAGTGTCACACCATATGATGTTTTCTGCACTTAGCACAACCTTGAGTCTTGTAGCTACACATTATCATACTAACAACATGCTAGATGTAACAAAGCAACATAGGTTTACATGAAAATATGACAAAATAATAAAATTTCTTTTGCATTTTTATGAAAAATGTGTCACACCAAAAGACATCTGGAAGTGGGACCTTTGTCAGAGTGCCAACAAGATCTGATTTATTGTAAAAATAAAAATGATGGCACAACTCAGGTTGTACAGTACTAGCAATACATTGCCAGTACTGTACAGTCTTCTTGAAGAGGGTCCTCTCCTTCCCAAGGGTGTCAAAGCAATTGCCCGTTGAAATATCCCAAAACAGTGTCACACCATATGATTTTGATTTTTGTGACAAAATCTTTTTGATTAGAATTGACTCAAAACATCATGCTTGGACATTGAAAAGAGTAGGCTCACAAATAGACATCTGTATTATTTTTCTGTATTTTTTTGAGAATTTTTGCACTTATTTTTCTTAGTTTTATTCAGATTCTCACTTTGAGAAGCAAGTGTCGGACAGTCACACCATATGACTTTTGTCATGTTTGGTTGAAAATTCTGAAAGAATGAGTGATGAACTGTTTAAATGTTGAGTATGTTCACATAAAGCATGATGTTCTGCACAATATTGAGAAGGTGTTTGGCAAATATATTTTTTATTCATACATGTTTGACACTGAAGACAGCAAAACTGCCATGTCACGTCATCCACCCACATGCACGTCAAATACAGTAATATAATATTGATCTTTTTGGAAGCTCGCTTGGCCGGCACATTTGTTTAAGTTAATGACTGAGATACTTTAAATAGTACTGTGTGCTTAAATTAAACAGAAATAGAATTCTAGGCTATGTGTGTGGGCCAACGTGTTCATAAAATATAAAATGTCGTACTTTTGTGGAAACGTTGGCCCACATTGTCAGATACATTTTCGACAAAAACTTTTATGACATTAAACGACCAATGTGATTCACGTTCGATACTCACAGTCACATTCCTACTGCCGTCCATATTGTCCATGTTTCGTATCTGTCATATCTGTATCCATTAGCATACAAAACCAATAGTAACCCATGCAATAGAACATTTAAAAGCATTGCATTTCATTATAGGCTATTAAAAAAGTTTAAAAGTGTTCCAAGCTTCACAAACAATTAGATCTTGGGTTTTATTTGGATTTTGCCCTGTCAAAAAACCATAGTGCGGGTCCAGACTGTGCAGTTGCAATTTTACAGTCAACCACTAGTTGGCATTAAGGGGTTTGAACGTGTGGGTCCACAAGTGCGGGGGTCTGACTGTGCAGGTCTCCGGGTCTGCAGCCATACACTATTGGCAAAGGCTGGAACCAAAACTTTATTCATGAACCAACCTGACCCTGAACACACCGTGAAACCTCTGGAGACGTTCAACAAACAGTAACTCTGAGGTGTGTTTCTCATGTGTTTCCAGGTTTAACTTCCAGAGTGGTGACGTCTGGACAGTGAACGGTGCAGCCAACCACAGTGACCTGGTGAAGGTCACCACCTCGCCTGCAGAGGGAGACAAACTCTCTTTCACTCTCTCTCTCTGACATCTGTGTCCTTCACTTTTTTTACTCACTCAACTTGATATTTGGCAGAAACTGTCTCTGTGTCCGTCCTCAGGTCCAGGTCCAACCAGCAGAGACAGAGTCCTGCAGACAGAGAGAGGAAGCTGTTTTGTTGGCGATGGCAGCAAAGTTTGGAGTGATTGTTTTTTATGTTGCCTCCTGCTGTCCTCCTGGGTCAAGGAAGGAAGGAAGGAAGGACCAAAAGGAAAGAAGGAAGGAAGGAAGGAAGGAAGGAAGGAAGGATAAAGGGATAGAAGGAAGGATGGAAGGACGAAAGGAAAGAAAGAAGGAAGGAAGGCAGGAAGGACGAAGGGAAAGAAGGAAGGAAGGACAAATGGAATGATGGGAGGAAAGAAGGTTCAAGGTTCAAGAGTCTTTATTATCCCCGGGGGGCAAATTGTTTCACAGCAAGTAGTAAAAACATACAACAAACACATCCAAAAAAAACACAAACAGCCACATCCAACATTCAACATAGGTCATTTAAAAGCCTGGTCACTGCAGGGACAAATGAATCTCTCCATCTGTTCGTCTTACATCTAGGAAGCAGGTATCTGCGTCTGGACGGAAGCAACCTGAACTCTCTGTGCAAGGGGTGATCTGGGTCTGCCAGGATCAGTCTGGCTTTGGTCACTGACCTCTCCTTGTGCAGGTCGAAGAGGTCATTTAGGGCTGTGCCTGCAATTTTTCTGCACATCCTAACGATACCCACGATTTTGTTCCTATTTTTACATGTTAAAAGACCAAACCAGCAGATGAAGTTAAAAGTTAATAAAGACTCAATAAAATAAGTATAAAACATTCTCATAAAATTAGTGTCCACATTAAAACCACGGAGCTTCCAATAAAAGTACATCCGCTGATGAGCCTTCTTACAAAGAGTGTCAACATGGGCTTCGAAGGTCAGCTTATCGTCAAGTGTAGTTCCTAAATACTTGTATTGGCTCACGACTTCCACATTTCCCCCAGAGATCACCGCCGGTGTGTTTGCAGCTCTGTTTTTTCTAAAATCAATGAGCATTTCTTTCGTTTTGGAGACATTTATGCTTAAAAAGGAGGACTCACACCAGTCAGTGAAGTCTCTGACCACTGGTCTGTGGTCAGGGTCGTCACTGCTGAGGAGGGACAGGATGACTGAGTCGTCAGCAAACTTTAAAATATGACGCTGTGGGTACTGGCTGCGACAGTCATTGGTGTATAAAATAAATAAAAGGGGGGGAAAGAACACAACAGCCGGTAGAGGAGAAGAGGACATCAGAAAAAAACCCATTGACCTTACCCGCTGAGACCGTTCAGTTAAAAAGTCCATCAACCATCCAATGAGGCCAGAGTCAATGTCATAAAAGCGATGTAATCTGAGGAAATGATCGTATTTTATGCTAGAAATAAGGTCCAGGTTGTAAAAAAAAAACAGCAATTCCCCTTTAATATCATCTCCTGTGTGGGAACCTCTCAGTTAGATGCAGAGACAAGCTGACCCGGGGCGTCAACCAGGCCAGTAAAATAATAGGAGACAAACAAATGCAGCTTCAAGTCATGTGTACCGTCTGCAGTGGACAAACAAGAGCATCTCTAAGTTTCCATTTCCATGTTTCTCACATTCTCTGTTGTAAACTGTTTTCTTGTCTGTAACAACAACTGGGTGAGGGATCCCTCCTCTGTTGCTCACCCTGAGGTTTCTCCTGGTTTTCCCTGTTAAAAGGGTTTTCCATGGAGTTTTTCCTCAGTGGATGTGAGGGTCTAAGGTCAGAGGATGTTGTTATGATGTGAAGCCCTTTGTTAGTTAGTTAGTTTTTTTATTTTCACGGTGTCATACACCAAAGAGGTGCCCAGCCCTCATGGGCTTACAAGACACACCAAAAGAAATAAAGAACAATAAACAAAAGAACATCTCCACATACACTAATCCAGGATCTACAGTCATCAGAAAACACAATCCACAATCAAACATAAAGCACGCCCATGCGCTTTTGGTAAGCATTCAACACATACTGAGCTAAATAAAACACTTTTTCACTAAACAGATATGCTAGTCTACAGTCATCGGACACAGAAAACAAATCAGGACAGTCCAGGGTCATTTTAAGAAAGAGCTTATGTCTACAGTCATGGTAAAAAGGACAGTAAAACAAAAAATGCATTTCATTTTCTAACTTTTTCTATTCTCTTCTGGGATTGAATGGAAAACTTTTGAGTTTTGAGACCCTTTGAGACAAACTGTTTGTAAAAACGGGCTATACTAATAAAATTGCCTTGCCTTGCCTAAGTGATCTCCAGACTCCATCCTAAATCTCTGAGCCAATCAAACTGCTTATTAATCTTATTTTATCTTATCTCATCTTATCTTATCTTAAATAGCCTACTGTCCCTTTAATCTGGGTCTGTAAATCGGAAAAGCAGTTTGGACCTCTAATGAGATATGTTGATGAATCCAAGAAAAACTTGACCTTCGACGTGCAGGTTCTTGACACCAGCGGCCATTGACCAAGCGTCAAGCGTCTGACGAAACGGGGTGAGACTGTGTTGGAAAACAGATGTAGCCTACGAGTGTGATGGGTACGGAAGCCCTAAAGGGCCAGGTCCGTATAAAAAATTTTATTACTGTTTTCTCGTGATAACGACTTATTATTTCGTTATCTCGAGATAACAAAGTCTGTTTTCTCGTGAAAACGAATTAGTTTATTTCGTTATCTCGTTATAACAAAGACCGTTTTCTCGTTATAACTAATTAATTTATGGTTTTGACATGGTTGCCTAGCAACAGGATTCACTACAGCTACTGTTCAGCTCGAGCATGGGGCAGTTAACTTCAGTCTACTCTACTCACTGGTGTGATTATTATTATTATTATTAAGTTACACTTAACGTTAGTTTGTATAATGTCACTGTGCTGGGTTTATTTAAGGGGCTACCGGCCGGTGGTCCCATCTATCCTGTTTCAGCTAAGCTAACGTTAGCTGGTGCTGCTGTCAGAAATCACAACCTTACTTTATCATAACATTATGGTATCTGGAACCAACAGACACCTGTTGGCTGCGACCACTGACAGCAGTGTTCATATGGTGTTCATGAGCTTTATCTGAGCAGCAAGTAGCTAACATTACCAGCTGAAGCTGCCGTAACGTAACTTAGTCAACCTCTCATGTGTTTATGCTAACCTGTAGCCCCTTAAATAAACCCAGCTCAGCAAACAAACTAACGTTAAGTGTAACTTACCGGTACTTTATTGTTGACAGCTAAATAGAGCAGAGCAGAGCAGACTAGTTGCAGCTCTTGAAGGCTGAAATCAGGATGATGTGATCACATGAATTTGCTCACTGATTTGAGTTCTACACATGGTTCTGGGCAATTTTAACGCTAACCCAAAGGGATATCCCTGTGGCCAAGTAGCCAGGGCACATGATCAATTTGAGGCAAGTGACAGGACCCTCACACCAGTTATATCTGTACATGTGCAGTGTTTCCAACAGACTCGCTTTATTAGCCTCCTGCTACGAACATACAGCGGCTAACCAGCTGCCTATGACCAGCTGCTACCTCGCTATAAGCAGAAGCGATTGGGGAAACATGTTGCTAGGCAACCATGTCAACGACACATTCTATGATTATTTCGTTACCACGAGAAAACTGTCTTTGTTATCTGGAGATAACAAAATAAATTAATTCGTTATCACGAGAAAACGGTAATAAAAAAATTTACAGACCTGGCCCTTTAGGGCTTCCGTAGATGGGAAAAGTTGAGTAAAAACGAAACTAAAGTCTGAGTCTGAGTCTGAGTCTCTCCGTCTGTCCGACGTCCTCTGTCTGTCTGTCTCTTCTTCTTCATCATCCTCGGATTTTGTTTTGTGGTTAATTGTGCAGCAGAGATCGGTTTGTGCAGGTGAGCTCTGACCAGGTGTGGTTGAGGTGACGGTCGGTGCCTGCACCTGTCATATATTGTCGCTCCTGTGTGTGTGCGTGTGTGTGTGTGTGTGTGTGTGTGTGTGTGTGTGTGTGTGTGTGTGTGTGTGTGTGTGTGTGTGTGTGCGTGCGTGTGTGTGTGTGTGAGATGTTGGTGCGGTGGCTGCTGCTCTGCGGGCTACTCTGGCCCCGCGCGCTCAGCTGTGAGGAGGCTTTCGAAATCTGCATCACTGGAAAAATCAAGGTGAGTGATGATGATGATGATGATGATGATGATGATGATGATGATGATGATGATGATAATGGAGGAGAGTGAGTGAATCAAGGTCAGAATGATGATAAAAATGATGATAAATAAAATCATTCTGATCAGCTGTGCCTGCGTGCGTGCGTGCGTGTAGAAATCGATACAAGCTGTGTTTTGTCTTGTGTTTAGTCTTGAGCAGGAAATACCTCAGAGCAGTCTGCAGCAGCTGACAGAAGTCAGTCTGCTTCAACAAGCAACAACAAGAACTACCCCCCACCTCTGTTCCTCCTTTATTTTCTCATTATTCGTGCAGCTCATTCCCCGTGATTATGATTCTTAAACTCCTACACATCTTTTTCCAACTTGGGAAATCCCGTGGGAAAGCAGAACAGTGGACTGATGGTTTTTTCTCTCTCTCTCAGCCCCCCCCTCCTCTCTGCTCCTCTTTTATTTTATTTTTTCATCACTTATGCGGTCTACTCCTCCTTGTTACTGCTGTTAAAGGGATAGTTCAACATTTTTGGCAAATTGCCATAATCCCTATAGTCATAGCAGTAGGTTCGTTACCTTTAATTGTCGATGCAAGCTATTTTTAGAATGGCGGAGCAGAGCCGTGAGCTGCTCAGAGCTACGCTACGGCGGCTCCTCGTTACTGTTGCTGGTTAAAGGACAATTCCAGGCAATTTCAACTCAGGGCTGTATGTTCCTAACATTTTAGGTCTAAAAGAAGGAATCTGAAGATTTCCAGTTTAATGTCTCCTGTTTTGCGGTAGTTGTGTCTGTCCCCGCATCGCCACAGCAGCGATGACTGGGAGAGGATTGAAGTTCTGCTGCTTAGGCTGTTTCCATCCCTCAAAGCCACAGACAGCGTCAGATGGCGACTCAAACATGAACCCAGAAGTTTATTTACTTCAAGCAAGCCGACATGTTTGTAAAACTAGATCTAATTCAAAGTCTGGCGGAGTGGAGACCCAAGTTGACGCTCGGTGTGTTCAGGTGCAGTGGGAAGCTCCCGTTTGTGTCATAAACACAGGAATACCAACTCTTGACTTGCTTCAAGTAAATAAACTTCTGGGTGCATGTTTGAGTCGCCATCTGACGCTGTCTGTGGCTTTGAGGGATGGAAACAGCCTAAGCAGCAGAACTTCAATCCACTCCCATTCATCGCTGCCGTGGCGATGCGGGGACAGACACAACTACCGCAAAACAGGAGACATTAAACTGAAAACCTTCAGATTCCTTCTTTTAGACCTAAAATGTTAGGAACATACAGCCCCGAGTTGAATTTGCCCGGAATTGTCCTTTAAACTCATATGCAACATTATCAAACTTGTTGTATCATGTTTCCAGTCCGGTGGTTAGCAGCAAGAATGTTCTGGGTTTGATTCCTGCACTTCAAGTTGATTCAAGACTCTAAATTATCTGTAGGTGTGAATGTGAATGTGTGACAGACAGGTGAACGCTCAGCTGTGATTGGCTGCCTCCTCTCTGCAGGCCACCGTCACTTTGCTGACGGGAGGGGTGACTGCGAGGGAGAGAGTGAGCGCTGCAATCTAGAATCTGAACATTAGATGTCACGGTTTTCACACCATTTTACACACTGAACCTTTAAAGGCAAAAAGCCAAAACAATATAGCCTACTTAAAAACAAACACTCTGTTCATGAACTCTAGTCTGAACTCCACCTGTAACTCTACTGGACGAGCTGCAGAGGACAATGTGGACATGTATATTGTTGTCTCACGTGTTTTTTATTCAGAACAGAAAAACACTTACAAAAGCCGTCAGTAGGGGGCAGTATAACATCTCAACACTGTGTCAAATTACTTTTTACTACAACACTCCCACTTAATGTTACACTAGCATTTAAGTACTTAAGCAATTTCCATAACTAAGATCAGTGCTCACAAATAATGTCAAAATAATAAATCCTTTCAAACTTACATATGTTTCTTTTTCTTATTATTTTTTTTCTCTTATTCTCTGTTACCTTGTGTACTGTTTTCACAACATATAACATATTGAACAATGACAGTACAGTAAGCATATTACACAGATTTAAACAGGGTAAAGCCCGATCTCTTTTCTAAGGTACTCAAACCTTTGTCTTGTAAGTGGCTTGGTCAAGATATCTGCCTTCATATCAACTGTTGGACAATACTGTACTTGTATTTGCCCATTCTGCACACATTCACGAATGTAATGGTAGCGAATGTCTATGTGTTTAGTTCTTGAATGATTGACTGGATTCTTTGCGATTGCGATGGCTCCTTGATTGTCCTCCAGGATCACTGTAGGCGAATCATTCATTCCAAGTTCAGTCAGTAATCGCTTCAGCCAGGTACCTTCTTGAGCTCCTTGGCTGAGTGCAATATACTCGGCTTCTGCTGTTGACAGTGCGACTGTTGCTTGTTTCTTGCTGAACCAACTCACTGCTCCTCCACTCAGGAAAAACATATTTCCAGTTGTTGAGCGACGGTCATCCTGATCTCCGGCCCAATCAGCATCTGAGAAACCAATAAAAGTTCCTGACTCTGACTGCTCATACTTGAGGGCAAGATTCACTGTTCCCTTCAAGTATGGAAGAATTCTTTTCACAGCCGTCAGATGTGCAGTGTTTGGATTTGCATTGAACTTTGACACAACACTCACTGCTTGTGCTATGTCTGGTCGTGTGGCCATTGCTGCATACAACAAACTACCTACCATGGACTGATAAGTACTTGGGTTCACAGGTTTACTGACACCATCATCTTTTCTTAACTTTACATTTGCATCTGCAGGGGTTGCAATGGGATTAGCATTGTTCATTCCATACTTCTGGAGAATGGTTTAAATGTAATGCTTCTGATGCAGAAAGACACACTTCTTTGCTCTGTCTTGAACAACAGATATGCCCAGGATATAAGACAGTTCCCCCATGTCCTTCATCTTGTGGCGTCTTTTGAGAGCTTGTTTCAGCTCATCCATGCTTTCTTTTGATTCTGTAATCAAAATCAGATCATCAACATACACTGCTAGAATCTCTAGCTCCTGTCGAGCTCTCACAAACACACATGGGTCTGATGTGCTCTGTTTAAAGTCAATGTCTTTCATAAACTCTGTGAAAGCCTTGCTCCAACAGCGAGGAGACTGTTTCAGTCCATATATTGACTTTTTCAATTTGCACACAAGCTGTTCCTGTCCTGGTTTGATGTATCCCTCTGGTTGCCCCATGTAGATTTCTTCCTCTAGATGTCCATTTAGGAATGCAGTTACTACGTCCATCTGGTGTACATGTAGATTATTCTGGACAGCAAAAGACAGTAATGTACGAATCGAGCTGAATCGTACCACAGGTGAAAATGTTTCATCATAGTCAGCACCATACATCTGTGAGTAGCCCTTAGCAACGAGTCTACACTTGTGTCTCTCCACTCGTCCGTCACTGTAATGCTTGACTTTGAACACCCACCTCGATCCTATTGCTTTGCGATCCTTTGGTAAGTCCCACGTTTCATTTTCTAGCAGTGACTCATATTCCAGGTCAGCCGCTTCCTGCCATTCCTTTGCATTGGGACTCATCAATGCCTCTTTCAGTGTGCTTGGCTCTGTAACAAAACACACATTAGCAATATGATCAACAGTTACTTTGTCAGCAAACTCATCATATCCATATCTCTTTGGAGGCTTCCTGATTCTGCTGCTTTCTCTAGCAGATTCACTGACAGTGGTCTCGTCAGATGGTGTTTCCCGTTCATCAGTATTGATGGATATTTCCTTCTCTGAACTGGATACTTCCACTTCTTGTTTCCAACCGAAGTCAGATTCATTGAAGATGACGTCTCGACGAATGAGAATCCTCCTTTTTTCTTCGTCTAAGAGACAAGGCGAAGTTTCACAGCTTTCTTGTCCAGTTTTCTTCTTTCTGTGTCTGGAACATGTGCATAAGCAACACAACCAAATACTCTCATGTGACTCATGTCCGGCTTTTTGCCGCTCCATCTCTGGTATGGTGTCTCAAGGAGAGTTACAATCTGGTCTTCCTCTTCAATTATAGCACCTATTGCTCCAAGCTTGTCAGTCAGTTCCTTCATTCGTTTTAAATGTTCAGTTATACTTTCTCCTTCCTTCATTTCACATCTTAAGTATTTTTTCTTTAGGAACAGTTTATTTGCAAGAGTGTCTCTCTCAAAATGTCCTCTGAGCGTATCCCACGCTTCTTTTGGAGTCTGACAGCTTGTTATCAGGTACAGCTGGGGTGTACTTACATTTTGCACCAAAACGGAGAATGCCTTTTCTTTCCGTCGTTGAAACTCAGCTTGTGTAGTAGCATTAGCTCCTGCTGCTAGCACAGCCGTTTCCATTACCATGCCCCACAGTCCTTTTGCCTTCAGCAAGTGCTCCATCTGAAATTTCCATGTTGCCCAGTCCGCTCAGCTTGTCAATAAACAGCTTATCTTCCATTGTGAATCCCACAACACTGTTTATATCAGGACACGGCTTTTCTGCAATGCTCTGGGCCCATAACCTATTGTTGTCTCACGTGTTTTTTATTCAGAACAGAAAAACACTTACAAAAGCCGTCAGTAGGGGGCAGTATAACATTTCAACACTGTGTCAAATTACGTTTTACTACAACAATGTAAAGACTCACTCTGTTACACAGTTGTGTCCAAACTGGACTCACAATATTCACCACAATAATGAGTGAAGAAGAAGTGAAATCAACTACACAACTGACGGTTCAGACAAAGAGTCTGAAGATCTGCTTCACTCTGCTCTTTGGTTCAGTCAGACTTTGTACAAATGCTTCATGTCATAGTGAGATTAAACCATCTCTGCTGTTTGCTGGTCTGTTTGAACAGGGTTTACCACCAGGACCTCCAGGGCTGCCTGTGAGTGCACACACACACACACACACACACACGCACGCACACACACACACACACACACACACACACACACACACACACACACACACACACACACACACCTCAGTCTGTTCTCAGTGTGATAACTCTGTGTATCATCGTACTTGTTGTGTTTCAGGGTATAGCAGGTGAAGATGGAAAACCTGGACTTCCTGGGGTGAAGGTAACTCCTCACTGAAGCTACAGTGGGTACTAGTTTCATTTGGACGGTTTCACGCGAGATTCACGCGTGAGTCACGGGAGGCTCACGCGGATTTTTTGTGGAGGAGTAATTGTGTTTTCACCAGAAGCTGCAATGTGCCCAAACAACCGCCAGGTGGCATCTGTGAGCAGCAGATCGCCTCTATAAGACAGCAGCACGGAGCAGTGAACACGAATGGGGAATGCAATATAGGCCTAATAATAATACAGTATAGTTTTTCAATGAGAAAAATGTAACGACGGCAGCTATATGTCTCACTCTCTTTTATCGATCTTGTCAGCTCCAAACACACCCATCTGCACCGCGATTACGGACCACAGCGTGGTTTTCCACACAGCAGTTAATTAACTCAGTGGGTGATGCTGCCGGTGTGTTTTTAAAATGAGCCAACTACTGTACAGTAGTGTTCATTCCCCACCTTGTTTGACTGAGAGTGTTGCTGGATGATTTCTCATGAATGAACGGGCAATAGCCTATGTCACTTTCGGGCTGGGCGATAAAACAGGATATCCTGAAATAACTTTCCCTCGATAGAAATAGGCTACAAGACGTGTGGATATAGGTTTCATTCATCCATGTTTTGACAGACAACACAAACAACCAGTGGCAGGGACGGACTGGCCATAGGGCAATATGGGCAAATGCCACAGCAGCCGCGACCGAAGATGCAGCCGTGCTGATGGGACCGCAAAAAAAAAAGTCAGTCGGGGTCAGCTGGTTTACAGCCGGCCGACTCTGAAACACTCGAGACACAATAACATTAGTAACGCACGAAAGGTATAGTTCACTTAGTAGAGCAGCTCTCACTATAAGCAAAGATTTTATTTCAGTCTGGGATGCCAACGTGCAGTTTTAGTGAACAATGCATTTTCTCTTATCATCATTATTATGATCACTGATATAGCCTATATGTGCGGCTATATAGATACCGTATGTGTGTGTTTGTGTAATGCAGGGGTGCTTTTAAAAAAACACAGTTGTCTGGACAGCAGGCATTTTTCTCACAACCGACCTCAAAAGCGAGGGCAGGTCCGCCGAAGCATCATTCCGGGTGTTGTCTTTGTTGTCACTTTGTTGTCGCTCCACAGAGCACATGGCTACTTAATTATGCACGTGCTGACCATATATGGTTGTGCTGTGCTGAGGCATTCTGGGGGTGGAGTATGAGGTGTGTTCATGTCCGCACCATTCTTGGGTCCGGTGTGCATTATCAATGGAATATTGCGGAGAGTTGTGCGTACGCACAGCTTGATCAGTGTTTCCCACAGAATAAATAAATAAATAAATAAATAAATAAATAAATAAATAAATAAATAAATAAATAAATAAATAAATGTGTCCACGTCTCACGTGTGTTTACGTGCGGTGCGCCCGCACGCGAGAGAGGCGGCAGGTTGAGAGGCTGACTGGCGGAGATGAGAGATGGTAAAACGCTAGCATGGTTATTAAAAAAACACCATCTCTGATCTCTGCCTGCACATAGACACAGGTTCACATACAGACAGGGGCGCACGGCAAATGCAGCTGCAGCGCTATTAAACTAGAGCAACAGCAACTCTCATATTTAAATTGTGTTTTATATTGATTTCATATATTTCACTGATTGCAATCAGAGCAGGCCCTCCCTATAAGCGAACTAAGCAGCTGCTTAGGGCCCCGCAGCCACTAGGGGGCCCCCAAACTTTGCTCAATCATTTGTCTAACCGTCTCTGACAAAGTGTAACCCTTGACCCAACTGGCAACAATGACCGTGACACGCATACGTAAACGTAACGCAGACTGTGGCCGTTGTCCGGTAACGAGCGCGCACCACCCCTTCCCCTTCTCTCCCCCCTGGCCCCCTCCCTCCCTCACTCACTGAGATCGCGATTTGCGAGGAGGTGATTGGCTTTTGGACAGCGACGATGTCCAAAAGGATATATCCGTCAGGTGCGGAAAATAGGAAGGAGAAGAAGAAGGTCAAGGATGAAAAAAAAAACAAGGACAAGGTAAGGCTAATTAATGTTATGTTTACTAGATGTACGTTTAGCCGAAAAACATGTCGGTGCTTGTGTTAGCTCACTTAGCTGGCTAGCTGCTACATACCAGCCTGCTGCAGTTCACATGTCCTGGCTGATTTTAAGGTCTGTTTACAGTGAAAAGATAACAGCTGTTTTCCTGTGAGGGGATAAAGGATCAATCACCCATTTATTAATGGCTGTCATGTTGCCACATCCTCATCCCCTGTGGCTGGTTCCAGTCATACAGTTGGTAAGTTTCTTGTTTGTTGCCACAATATGTTTATCTCTGTTGGAAAATTAAATTGTGTGTAAAGTGGCTAAAAAATTCTACTAATCTTCTCCACAGCTCCAATGGTTACTGCTGATGATGCTGCTGACCAACCAACATCCTCTATCTTCTTCTCAACTGAAGTTTTGTTTTAAGGGTTCTAGAATTTAGCTGTACAGATAATTTAAAGAAAATAAATCTGTTCAAACTGTAATCTTTTGTAGAATCTTTTATCTTTCTGCTACATCAAAAGTACTGCCGGTTTGGAGCCACCTATTGCCATTCACAATATTAACATTAACATTCAGACAAAAACAAAGTAGAAGAAAAAATGACAAGTGCAATTAGACAGCTTTAAGTGTTTAGACTCTAATTAGTAATGAAATATCTGCTCGCCATCATGTTGATAGAGGTACAATAAAATATGCAAGGGTTGCATACGGTAGCTGGTTTTATGAATATGTGATGATACACTGTGAGGCAGGGCCCCCAATTTTATCCTGCTTAGGGCCCCCAGATGTACAGGGCCGGCCCTGATTGCAATTAGGCTATAGAATGCTAGTGTGTGTTTTATTGAAAGCGAGGCTAGGTGAAAATCGCTACAGTGGGGTTTATATGCAGCGGTCTGTAGGACCAGCTTAATAGACACATCAGCGACACATTAGCACCTTCATTTGATCAATAGGTGTGCTTGTGGATACTTCAGCCCTGCCCCCCACAGAACTTCACACAGCTGTTCAGTCAGCTTAGAAAAACCGGTTCTTACAGTAGCTACCTCTCCTCACACTTTTCATAAGCCGGAGGACAAAACTGTAGGCTTCATTGTTTCGTTGCATTTCGTTAAGTGAAAATCATCTCTGAATTATGGCACTAAAAATAAAATAGGCCTATCTTTAAAAAAAAGATCCTATGATATTTAGCCTAATTGCATTATTTTTATTCAAATGTGACTGAGACCTTTATCTACCTAAACAGAGGGTAACATGAATAAATATCCTGTTTTGTATTTTTCTGGAAACTGTTAGGCTACATTATGTAACGTGACCGCGGCACTCTCTCCCCCCTCTCTCCCTCCCGAATTGGGCATATTATGATAAATATAACTGTAGATGAAAACAATAATTGAAGAAAAAAATAAGCTATTGTCGGCCCGAGGTATAAATGCCCAGAAATCGAATGTTTCATTTGTTTAAGTTGTAAGCTTCAGAAACCATCACACATGGAAAAGAGGCTTCAGCCTCTTGGATGAGAGGTGAAACGTCTTCCTAGACAAATAACCAAGTCCAGTTGCATTCGATTTAAATTTCCTTGAGATAACTATGACCGGGAGTCCGGGACAAACGAGAATATTCACAGGCTTAGTGCATGTGCACACGCCGGCCGGAGTCAACTCGCAACAATGTAGCTTTCCCTCGATTAAAGTAGTTCTGTCATCTCCCACTTTGTACCGGATAAGAGACAGCACCCGACAGATATGCTAAATGTTTGGATGCAACAAAGTCACTGTTAACAAAATCAGCATCTAATCTGTCCCTTCAAGAGCAGCTGCTGACAGATGTGCATTATTGCTCCGCTCGTGAGTCCAGCAGCATCGGGTCCAGGCTGCTGGCACGGACGTAGCGATCGTGGGCTGTGAGTGGATTGTTACATTCACCAGAACTTGCAGAACTCAAACTACTCAAACTTGGAGCCACCCAGCCAGGCTACAGGAGAGATCAGAAATATGCAGGGGACCCCCAAAAGGCTGAGAACCACTGACCCTGTTGAACGTAGGCTACTGTAACCACTGTGAAACAATAAAACAACAACATTGATCTGATTGACCGGCGTAGCGGTCCCTCTCTCCATCCACTCTCTAGCTCTCTCGACCACAGCTGCAAATGAAGTACCTATGGCCTATGAACAGCGCCACTCTCCATTGCAGCTACGTTGTGGTCAAACGTGGAATTACCCCAAAATCTTTTGAGCTGCATCTCAGTACGATGCTTCCACCTAGTGGCTACAGTGTGACCTACAATTTCACGCAACGCGTGAATCACGCGTTACGTGAGGGAAACGTCCAAATGAAACTAGTACCCACTGTATACGTTCACGCTGCAAGCCTTAAAGAAATAGTTCAACATTTTGGCAAATTGGCCCATTGCCATAATCCCTATAGTCATAGCAGTAGGTTCGTTACCTTTAATTGTCGGTGCAAGCTATTTTTAGAACGGCGGAGCAGACCCGTGAGCTGCTCAGAGCTACGCTACGGAGGCTCATGGGATTTCTTGGTTTCCCTCATCAAACTCATCAAATACACAATCCAACAACTCCACAACGCTCTGGTGGACAAGTTGTGAGCTGCACATTCACCACGCTATGAGATAATAACACGTTACCACACAGAGTTGTTTTAGAGGGAAATGCAGAGACTGCTTGATGAAAAACTGTCCCTGAAGGCAATGCACATCAGCGGTTTTGCATGAATTTCCCTCTAAAACAACTCTGTCTGGTAACGTTGTGTTATTATCTCATAGCGTGGTGAATGTGCAGATCACAACTTGTCCACCAGACCGTGGAGTGTGTGTTTTTCTCTGACTCTGTCTCTAATTGATGATGGACTTGCCGTCGTCTTTCCTGTGAATCACGTTTACTGATCCAGAGCAGTCAGACATTAGTTTCAGGTCCTGCTGTATAATGACCGTCTCTAAAGCATTTGTTTGTTTCTGTACATCCCCTAATACATTTTGCTTTGACTTACAGGGAGAGGATGGATTGCCAGGTGAAGATGGGGGAAAGGTTTGTGTCTGTGTGATTGTTCATTCTTCAGAATAGACACTTAGTTTGATAAAAAAAAGAAAGAAAGAAGCAAAGTGTGACCAGCCTCATTTTACTGTAAGTAAATTATTAGAGAATGATTGTGTTCATCTTGCCTGTATTTGGACTCTGACAGTGTTTTTCTAATCCACAGGGCGACAAAGGAGAACCAGGAGCACCTGGAGAAGATGTTAGTTTTACTAAATCCCCTTCATGTTGGTTTAATGTGTTCTCATTAGACTGTTTCTACACTCTTTCCTGTATTGATCCTGCCTCCATTGGCTCATTATTAACTTATTTCCACCTGACTTCTTACTGTACAACACATCAGCTTTCCTTCTGTCTTTTCTTTAAATCACTTTCCCTCTCTAATGTGTTGTGTATTTATCAGCTGCAGTGCTGACATTGGTATCAAAATAGTGCTGAGAAGCAGCTGCTTAAATCCAGCAGCCTGCAGTGATCAAGCTCAGTCTTTAAGGATGAGCCACTTGTGAGAGGAATCCAGAGGAGAGCCAAATGTCAGCACGCTGTTTTCATGTGCAAATTCCTATTAATTACCAGTAGAACATCAGTGGAGGGGTGGCAGTGGCCACCTGCTGTGATTTATAGTTCAGCCTCTACTATAGAGCAGGAGGAAGTCACCCTGTGCAGAGAGTCTCAGTAGTGTGACTGCATGTTTTCCAGGGGAAGAGAGGAGACCGGGGCATCGCTGGACTTCCAGGACCACCTGGACCACCAGGCAGCGGTGCTTCTGGACAGGTGCATGTTGACTCTTTTAAAAAGTATGAACAGGAATAATCCATGGTCATTATTGATCCGTTCACTGAAAGAAGATACCAGGAGCTCCTGTGAATGTGCACGGCTTTGTAGCATTCTGGTTTTGTTAATTCCATTTTTTAAAGGATAATTACAGTTTTTTACAATCTGGACCTTATTTCTAGCATAAAATACGATCATTTACTCACTCAGATAACTTTGGTGTCATTACAAGTCGTTCCGACGAAATTAGCTCCAGCCGAGAGCCGCGTATCCGTATAATGCGAGTACACGGGGCAGCGCAACGCAGCCTCTAAATAACACATTATCCGTCGCGAAACTCATTCATTTCACCAATATTTAGTTCTGATAGGCTAGTGTTATTCCCCTCTGAGTCCGGGGTTAGCTGTTATCAACATCCGGGGTCTGTAGGTTGACCTACTGACCTCTGACCTGGATGATGTCATCTCTGAGCACTGCCCGGCTTATTCTGATAATAATTATTCCGCTTCGGCATTCGGGTCCATTTTTATCTCAACTAGCCAGAGCTTTAGTGAGTCCAGGTTGAGGAGAGGAAGCCTGTGGAAGCTGAACTTCATCCAGCTGCTCATTTTGTTCTGACAAGTCGTAAACGGGGGGCGACCGCCATTCCGAAGGACCGCCATTCCGACGGTCTGCCAGTCCGAAAATTCCCGAAGGTCCGTCATTTCGAACTTCCCGAGGGGCCGCCGTTCCGAATGTGTTTTATTTTGAAAATTGACCGGATTCTCTCGTGGTTTGACTTCCTGCCCGGCTTGACACGACCAAAGACGGTTTATAAACCAAGACCTTTCATGACGAGTCAGCTTCCTGTATGCATGTCACGTGGGCTTCTGCACGGCCACGCCCCTTTAGAGAGACCAGAGGCAGTTTGGAGTGTATTGATTCCTATGGGACAATTTAATGTGAACACCGATTATGATCGGGCCTTTCTCCCCACGGTCACTGAAGCAAATTTTGGACTCATTTTTCACAAGCCACATCTCTTCTGAACAGTTTGACACCAAAATGGTAATTTTCAGACGGAGAGATCCGGAGAAAATCCACTTTGTTCCAGACCTGTCTCTGTCTCTACGACACACTCTCGCGAGATTTGGCACAGATCTCCTAGGCAACGTCAAACAAACGGCCGCGAACTCCCGTGAAAATGATTTAAATTATTTTTGGCATGCTAAATATTACTGTTAGTAGTGTAAATATTTAATGTTATCATAAGAAAATATAAATATCTCACTTTCATCTACCTAAAAATTGTATAAATCCACACACACGTTCACAGACGAGGTGGGGTGACGGTTGGCCACGCCCATTTAGAGAGACAGGAAGTGTATACCATTTCATATCATTGGAGCAGCCGCTCATGGAGTATCTTTCCATTTATTGAATATCTTTGACACGACGCGCCGCGGGGACAGCGCCCGACCGACCCCTCCCCCTCCCCCTCCGCCTCCAAAGTTTCACCCAGGTGCGAGTCTGATGCATTACATCCATGGTCTGATGCAGCCGCGGCACTCCTGCTGAAAATAAATGTCCTTGCTCTGTGCTTTGGTTAGGTTTAGGCAATGTAGAAAGGAGTTGGTTAAGTTTAGTAAAAAGGTTAGGTAGAGGCCAATAAAATCGCAGTTAATATGTATCTTCCCCGGGAGTCGAACCCTTATCCACCGCGTCAAAAGCAGATGCTCTAACCACTACGCTACCACCGCAATTAGACTTGTTCACTCCGTGCCGTAAACCATTCAAGATTTTTTCAGGTTCGGAATGGCACCCTTTCTTTCAGGTTCGTAATGGCACCCTTTTCCCATAAATAATTAAGGGTCGGCATTCCGACAAATTAAAGTAAACGTTCGGAGTGGCGGCCCTTCGGAATGGCACCCTGGAACCGTCGTAAACACGCAGAAACGAACCGTAGCATTAGCGGTAGCAACACGCCGCACAGTCAGTAGGTCAACCTATAGACCCCGGATGTTGATAACAGCTAACCCCGGACTCAGAGGGGAATAGCACTAGCCTATCATAACTAAATATTGGTGAAACAAACGAGTTTCGCGGCGGATAATGTGTTATTTAGAGGCTGCATTGCGCTGTACTCGCATTATATGGATATACGCGGCTCCAGTGTTGGGCAGTAGCGTCGTTTCAAGTAGCGGCGTTAGTAACTTAACTACATTTCTCAGTAGCGTGGTCGTAGCGTCGCTGTTTTCCACATCAAATAGCTTTTCAGTAGTTAAGCTATTTTATTGATCAGTAGCGCGGTAGCGTCCACAGAAGCTACATTTCCCCAGGCATTTCTAGACCTTAAATGCACCGCTTCCATGTGACGTCATGTACGTATCTGCTGATCCCTGTCTGCTGCAGCGGGGCAGCGCGCAGCAGGTGACAGAGGAGGAGGGATAGTTAAGTTCGTGAATCAGGGCCGTAGCTGGACAACTTTATTGCTGCACAGCGACCGCGCGCACTGTTGCACGTCGCTCCAAGAGCCCGGTGCATCCTGTCTGCAGCGGAGACACGGCCACTGAGAGGACTGAGTGACGGGACCGTTCCTATGAATCATTTAAAAACCAAACACCCTGAACAGCATGCTGAGTACGAGAGGGAGAGACGGCTGCAGCAGTTAAAACGAAAGTTCCTCGTCACAGCATGTCGCCCACTCCGTCCGTGGCCGACAGCTTTTAAAACAGTGTTTCCCAACCTGGGGGTCGGGACCCCACGTGGGGTCGCCTGAAATTCAAATGAGGTCGCCTGAAATGTCTAGTAGCCTAATTGATTAATTAAAAAAAAATCTGACCAAGAAAGGTTAGGACACTGTTTGAAAAGACACTTGGGTTTTTTTGGAATGCAGTACTTGCATAGATTTTTCAGCACTCACAATGGGCCGATATAAATGAAAAACTTTAACTTCTTGTGCTTTTTTGATGAGCAACGGCAACTGGCATATTCAAAAACTGTCAGAATAGTCAATAAACATTTACTTTCTTTGAAAATTAAGTCTAAAAAAAATATTTTATTTATCCAATAGGGCCTATTAAAAAAAAAAAAAAAAAAAAGAACTTTAAAACCACTTTCGGTATTCGGTATTATTCGGTTATTCGGCCAAGCATTTTGATTTTATTCGGTATTCGGCCCAAAAAATGCCATTCGTTGCACCCCTACTTGGAATTAAGTTGGTTTGATGTAAAAAAAAATAAATAAAAAAAATAGCTTTGATGTAGCTACGCTACTTTTGTCATTTTATTGTAGCGTAGCTTGCTACATTTCTCTGGTGGGTAGCTTTAGTGTAGTGAAGCTTCATTTCATGTAGAGTAACTTGTAGCTTAGCTCACTACATTTTCCAAGTAGCTTGCCCAACACTGCGCGGCTCTCGGATGGATCTAATTTCGTCAGAGGTGGGGTGAGTAAATGATCGTATTTTATTCTAGAAATAAGGTCCAGATTGTAAAAAAACGGTAATTATCCTTTAAATGCACAGTTTAATGCACACATCGCTGCTTTTCCTGCTTGATGGGAATGATATGGACCTGTAGGAATATGCATTGACGGAGGAGAAGATCATAGACACCAAACAGTTGCTCTGCATGCATCAGATGAAGATAGATTTAGGGAAACAGAAGAAGACAGATCTGTCCTTTGTGTTTGTGTTGTCTTCATCTGTGTCTGTCTGCTACACCATCCCTCACTACAGTCTGGTCTGATCATCCATCATTGTCTTTTCATCTACTGGTGAACTCCAGGTTGCTCGTGGCGCTCCGGGAGGCAAGGGACCAAAAGGGCCACGAGGGGAGCGAGGACCTGCGGGGCCCCAGGGGGCTCCTGGGAAACTGGGGAAGGTTGGAAAACGTGGAGATAAGGTGAAGGACGGAGAAGAGGGTGAACAAATTCTCCTGGGCTCAATGTGACTGTGCTAACATCATGTCTGTGTGTCTCAGGGAGACAAAGGTGACCAAGGAAAAGATGTAAGTGTTCATGTTGTATTGATGAAGTCGACACTCGTCTCTACTGTCCACTGAGGATTTGTGTGTTTGTGTCAGGGAGACACTGGTCCAAGAGGAGAGGCCGGACTGAAGGGTCAGACGGTAAACTGCTCTTCATCCTTGGTGCTCATCCTTGTGATATAATATTCATGAAATATAACAAAGAATATGGAGATAAAAGACATTTGTTTGTGTTTCTATTTCAGGGAGAACCAGGTGCGTCTGGGGACAGAGGTCCTCCAGGGGGCGCAGGAGAGCCTGGTGCAGCGGGACCTGAAGGAAAACAGGTCAGAAACAAGTCATAACAAATAACATGTTCACATTATTATACATCATGTAATGTGTTCACATTATTATCCATCATGTAATGTGTTTCATAATGTGTCCTGAAGGGACCTGTGGGACCTCAAGGTGATAAAGGAGACACAGGAGAAAAAGGACGTGATGGCTCGTCGGTGAGCTGCCTCTCTCATTTAGAACATTTCAATCATCACAAATCTTCATAATTTGTTCTTTGTATTTTGACATTTTGGGAAATACAGCTATTTACTTTTAAATGAAAAGATTAACAACACACTTCTGTCCATTAAATATTAAGACACATTGAGCGGCTGGTTCAGAGGAAACATTGAAAGTGATGGAAGCTTTAACCTGCCAGCTCTCCTGAAGCTCAGGAACTACAACACTTCAACATCTGCTGCTCCGGCATACTTTCACCTAGAGACTCCATTTAAACTTTAAAATGTGGACAAAAGTCTCATCTACTGATCTGGTTTCCCACATTTTGATAGATTTTATAGTTTTTGATGAATCGCTGTTCAATAACCATGATCATTTTTGGAGAAATTGTGAGATTATAATGGGTGTGTATCGCACAGAATGTTCGCGCTAGAGTGGATGACATCATCGCTTAGAGTGGGAGAAGTTGTCAGAAACTGTCTGAAACTTTTCTCTTTCGACGCTGCGCACAACCACAAATTACACTCTACACACATGACTTTTTCCACAGTTGTAGACAAACTTGTCCTCTCTCTAACAATGTGCTCAACAAAACAGAGAGACCTACAGAATTTAAACTGCGAGCCTCTCGGTGAGGCCAGGTCCGTTCCTGCTCTCCATTGACTCCCATACAAAAATTTGGAGCACACACACACAAGTATTTGCCAAAATGTCAACTGTTGCTTTAGTGTTTTACTCTTTACTCTGATGACTTTGTGCAAAAATCTGCACAAAATCCACAAATATATGTGGTTTGTTATTTCAAGGAAAACCTGGTCAGGATAGGAAGCTGGTAAATGAAGTGTAAACCTCTGAGTGTGTATGTCACTGTGTTCATTGATACCACGGTGTGTGTTTGTCCTGGTTCTGGAGTGTAGGATTACTCCTGAACTAAGTACTGAAGTATTTCCTGTCCCTCAGGGTGAATCAGGTAAACCTGGAGTTCCTGGAAGAGATGGAGTACCTGGAAAAGAAGGAATACACGGATTACCAGGAAAACAGGTGTGTTTGTGTGTGGATGCTGTTAATGTTGTGTAGTGAGTCTCAGGTCCTTCTCAGTGTCATGATGTGATGTGTTCCTCAGGGTGTTGTTGGAGCTGCAGGCCAACCAGGCCTGAAGGGGGAGCAGGGAGACAGCGGTCCTCCAGGAAAGGTGAGAACCTGCTGAATCTGTGGAGGAGCCTCAGGTGAAGAGGACACTCGATATGTTTTGTGGTTGTTTGTGTTTGATTTAATCCAAGACAGAGAATGACTTCCTGTCTGTCACTGGAACTACAGACACTAAAACTTAAACCTCTGATCCATGACTTATGACTTAAAATACATTTAATTATCTGTTTGGTAGCACTACATAATACGGCCCGCGACTTACAGCGTACCTACCGCTCTCTTGCCGCGTAGGTTGCCGCTTATTTCACACAAGTACTGAGTAACTGCAGCTCACTTTCCCCCGTTTCCCCCGTGCATTTACAGTGTAACTAGGCTGCGTCTTAGCGCGTAACTTACATCCTGCTTCACACCAACTTCCACAGAAGTACAGGGTAACTCTCGCTGTTTTACAGTTTAACTAGGCTGCGTCTTGGCACGTAACTCCTGTCCTACTTTACACCAAATTACACAGTAACTCTCGCTCACTCCGCCACTAATTACCCCGCATTTTACAGTATAACTAGGCTGTGTCTTAGAGCGTAACTCCCGTACAATTACGTCCTACTTTCCCCGGACTTACAGTGTAACTCCTGCCAGGTACATTAGAAATTAAATAGTCTACTGTACAATATGAGCACAGTTGCAATCCATGTTTTCCAAAAGTGTCAGCAGCGACATTTCACCTCTATTTCAGAGGTTTATTATTCATTATTTAATTGTATGGTTTGGAATAGGTGAGAAATGGGTATAGAGTGTGGACATTTTCCAATACAGTAACAGGCTGGCTGGTAGCAAACTTACCTCTCTAAAATGCACATCTATGAAAGTCTAGTTCTGTCATCCAAGGGCAAAACACAAACTATACAGTAATACATCCACAATAATGAGTCATTCGGAGAGTTAGAAAATGTTTTTATTATTTATTAACCAGAAAACACATGACACATCCACATCCATGATCATTCATAAACTTTAAGTACAGTAAGTACCCTACTGTAAGTGAGCACTGTTACCCCTCCTTAGTCTGCACCTACACAGTAGCTGTCATGCACCTACACACTACTTGTCTTAGAGTTACCCAGTAAGTAGAGGGTAACGGGCTGTATTATAAAGTAATGGCTGTTACTCCCTCCTTAGTCTGCACCTATACAGTAGCTGTCATGCACCTACACACTACTTGTCTTAGAGTTACCCAGTAAGTAGAGGGTAACGGGCTGTATTATAAAGTAATGGCTGTTACTCCCTCCTTAGTCTGCACCTATACAGTAGCTGTCATGCACCTACACACTACTTGTCTTAGAGTTACGCAGTAAGTAGAGGGTAACGGGCTGTGTTAGAAAGTAATGGCTGTTACTCCCTCCTTACGCTGCACCTATACAGTAGCTGTCATGCACCTACACACTACTTGTCTTAGAGTTACCCAGTAAGTAGAGGGTAATGGGCTGTATTATAAAGTAATGGCTGTTACTCCCTCCTTAGTCTGCACCTATACAGTAGCTGTCATGCACCTACACACTACTTGTCTTAGAGTTACCCAGTAAGTAGAGGGTAACGGGCTGTATTATAAAGTAATGGCTGTTACTCCCTCCTTACGCTGCACCTATACAGTAGCTGTCATGCACCTACACACTACTTGTCTTAGAGTTACCCAGTAAGTAGAGGGTAACGGGCTGTATTATAAAGTAATGGCTGTTACTCCCTCCTTAGGCTGCACCTACACAGTAGCTGTCATGCACCTACACTTAGAGTTACCCAGTAACTAGAGGGTAACGGGCTGTATTATAAAGTATTCTTTGTTATTCCCTCCTTAGAGTGCAAATACACTGTAATTGTCCTGCAACTACAATGTAGTTGTCCTGGAGTTACCCAGTAACTACAAGGTAGCGGGCTGTATTATAAAGTATTCTTTGTTATTCCCTCCTTAGTGTGCAAATACACTGTAATTGTCCTGCAACTACACTGTAGTTGTCCTGGAGTTACCCAGTACCTTCTACTACAGCTGTAACTACTGTCTAAGTAGAACCAGTAAGTTAGAACACAGTTTGTTTCACGAGATAACATCATCTGAAAGTACAGTAATACAAAGACAAAACTAACTGAAGTGTCCCTGACATCATAAAATAACAGATTTCTACTGGCTTTTGTTATTTACATTAAAGTTCAGTTTTGTTCCTTCTGTTATAAACTGTTTCATTTAGTTTTGATCCATCTGTCTGGTCCTTCTAGGTCTAAAATAGTCAGTCAAGTCAGTTTCATTTGACAAAATGTACTTTCTAAGTTAGAAGAGTCAAGTTGAAAAGATTGTTGTGATACTACTATCACACCGGAGTGTGACACTCAGTAATGGAGAATGGATGGGCTCCTCCATAAAAGGTGATCTTGATCTTGATCCAGCTCCTTGGGTCAAGGCAGAGATCAGGGTCATGGGTGGCGTGCCATCTCCCTCGTCAGGTACCATTTTCATGGCATCTCAAAAACCTCACCTGTGTAGAAACATAATTATATATTGTATCATCAACTTCATCACATAAATGCATCACTGTAAAACAAAGTGAGAAAATTAATAACTTTGAACGGTACAGTTTTTCTCATCATGGAATACTTAATCCCGGTTTTACCTTTCACATCATAAATCATTAGCCTTTTAAACCATAACTTGTGATTTTTTAGCATATTAATCAATTACAAATTATACATATTTTTTTCTTTAACTATTGAGTAAATATTTTAACCATTTAAAAATCTTCAATTTTACAAAATCAATGCTATGACCATACTGTTTCACAACTGTAGGCTGCACCAGTACATTATTGTTACTCTTGACTGTATTCATCATAACATTCATGATTGTCATGCACCTACACACTACTTGTCTTAGAGTTACCCAGTAAGTAGAGGGTAATGGGCTGTATTATAAAGTAATGGCTGTTACTCCCTCCTTAGTCTGCACCTATACAGTAGCTGTCATGCACCTACACACTACTTGTCTTAGAGTTACCCAGTAAGTAGAGGGTAACGGGCTGTATTATAAAGTAATGGCTGTTACTCCCTCCTTACGCTGCACCTATACAGTAGCTGTCATGCACCTACACACTACTTGTCTTAGAGTTACCCAGTAAGTAGAGGGTAACGGGCTGTATTATAAAGTAATGGCTGTTACTCCCTCCTTAGGCTGCACCTACACAGTAGCTGTCATGCACCTACACTTAGAGTTACCCAGTAACTAGAGGGTAACGGGCTGTATTATAAAGTATTCTTTGTTATTCCCTCCTTAGAGTGCAAATACACTGTAATTGTCCTGCAACTACAATGTAGTTGTCCTGGAGTTACCCAGTAACTACAAGGTAGCGGGCTGTATTATAAAGTATTCTTTGTTATTCCCTCCTTAGTGTGCAAATACACTGTAATTGTCCTGCAACTACACTGTAGTTGTCCTGGAGTTACCCAGTACCTTCTACTACAGCTGTAACTACTGTCTAAGTAGAACCAGTAAGTTAGAACACAGTTTGTTTCACGAGATAATCTGAAAGTACAGTAATACAAAGACAAAACTAACTGAAGTGTCCCTGACATCATAAAATAACAGATTTCTACTGGCTTTTGTTATTTACATTAAAGTTCAGTTTTGTTCCTTCTGTTATAAACTGTTTCATTTAGTTTTGATCCATCTGTCTGGTCCTTCTAGGTCTAAAATAGTCAGTCAAGTCAGTTTCATTTGACAAAATGTACTTTCTAAGTTAGAAGAGTCAAGTTGAAAAGATTGTTGTGATACTACTATCACACCGGAGTGTGACACTCAGTAATGGAGAATGGATGGGCTCCTCCATAAAAGGTGATCTTGATCTTGATCCAGCTCATTGGTTGCCTGTTGAGAAGGTAGAAAGTCCCACCTCACAGCGAGGACGGAGCTTGTTGACACCTTTACAGTCTATGGTTGACACAGCCAGGGACGACAGGAGGAGACGAAGTGGAGAAATGAGGGAAATGATGCAATGTCTACGATGTGATATGTTGATATAAACACAGAGCAAACACCCCGGGAGACGTGAGGGATGAACCGAGGACCTGTGCGACGGCAGTTTGACCGCGTTATCAACCTCTTGGTGAGTTAAGTAGCTATGCTAACGCAGCTAGCAATGTTAGCTTGTGCTAAAGATAATAGTGTGTGTTTTCCCCTGAACCACGCTAACCGGGAACTGTATTTGTGTTAGTACTGTCCACATTAGCTCCATTAGCTAACGTTACTGTTGGTAATGACTGGTATGATGAATACAGTCAAGAGTAACAATAATGTACTGGTGCAGCCTACAGTTGTGAAACAGTATGGTCATAGCATTGATTTTGTAAAATTGAAGATTTTTAAATGGTTAAAATATTTACTCAATAGTTAAAGCAGATATCAGTGGCACGGCCGTTTCGGCTAATGCTGTGTTCAAGGCAGGCTTTTGAAACCGTAAGTTACAGCTTCAAGTCACAACTACGACTTGGTAGCGTTCCAGGTAACCCGTAGCTCGTGTTTTTACCGTCCTGTTGTCTGTGAAAGTTCCCTATAACGGCCACTCGTAACTTCCGACCCGTGAACTCGTACCAGATCGAACTGGTATGACTTCACAGGAAGGAAAAACACAAAGTACGAGTTTCCTTGAACGCACCATGAGTTAGCAGCCCCCGCCCTTGTCAGGCATCAATTGGTCTCGTGCTACGTCACCACATTCACGCGCATCCCTTGGCTGCACACACAGCCCTTCATGCCATTCTCTCTCCTCATTGGATAACACTTGTATCCCACAAGGAAAATTTTCTCCTCGGGTTACAGCAGAGCAGAGTGACGGAGAGACTCGTGTTTAGGCTGAAATACTTCATGTAAGTGATTGCTGACGGAAAATAGGACTATTTAGGACTTATATTAACAAAAACATTCCACTGATATCTGCTTTAAAGAAAAAAATATGTATAATTTGTAATTGATTAATATGCTTAAAAATCACAAGTTATGGTTTAAAAGGCTAATGATTTATGATGTGAAAGGTAAAACCGGGATTAAGTATTCCATGATGAGAAAAACTGTACCGTTCAAAGTTATTAATTTTCTCACTTTGTTTTACAGTGATGCATTTTTGTGATGAAGTTGATGATACAATATATAATTATGTTTCTACACAGGTGAGGTTTTTGAGATGCCATGAAAATGGTACCTGACGAGGGAGATGGCACGCCACCCATGACCCTGATCTCTGCCTTGACCCAAGGAGCTGGATCAAGATCAAGATCACCTTTTATGGAGGAGCCCATCCATTCTCCATTACTGAGTGTCACACTCCGGTGTGATAGTAGTATCACAACGATCATTTCAACTTGACTCTTCTAACTTAGAAAGTACATTTTGTCAAATGAAACTGACTTGACTGACTATTTTAGACCTAGAAGGACCAGACAGATGGATCAAAACTAAATGAAACAGTTTATAACAGAAGGAACAAAACTGAACTTTAATGTAAATAACAAAAGCCAGTAGAAATCTGTTATTTTATGATGTCAGGGACACTTCAGTTAGTTTTGTCTTTGTATTACTGTACTTTCAGATGATGTTATCTCGTGAAACAAACTGTGTTCTAACTTACTGGTTCTACTTAGACAGTAGTTACAGCTGTAGTAGAAGGTACTGGGTAACTCCAGGACAACTACAGTGTAGTTGCAGGACAATTACAGTGTATTTGCACACTAAGGAGGGAATAACAAAGTATACTTTATAATACAGCCCGCTACTTTGTAGGTACTGGGTAACTCCGGGACAACTACATTGTAGTTGCAGGACAATTACAGTGTATTTGCACTCTAAGGAGGGAATAACAAAGAATATAATACAGCCCGTTACCCTCTACTTACTGGGTAACTCTAAGACAAGTACAGTGTAGGTGCATGACAGCTACTGTATAGGTGCAGACTAAGGAGGGAGTAACAGCCATTACTTTATAATACAGCCCGTTACCCTCTACTTACTGGGTAACTCTAAGACAAGTAGTGTGTAGGTGCATGACAGCTACTGTATAGGTGCAGCGTAAGGAGGGAGTAACAGCCATTACTTTATAATACAGCCCGTTACCCTCTACTTACTGGGTAACTCTAAGACAAGTAGTGTGTAGGTGCATGACAGCTACTGTCTAGGTGCAGACTAAGGAGGGAGTAACAGCCATTACTTTATAATACAGCCCATTACCCTCTACTTACTGGGTAACTCTAAGACAAGTAGTGTGTAGGTGCATGACAGCTACTGTATAGGTGCAGCGTAAGGAAGGAGTAACAGCCATTACTTTATAATACAGCCCGTTACCCTCTACTTACTGGGTAACTCTAAGACAAGTAGTGTGTAGGTGCATGACAGCTACTGTGTAGGTGCAGCGTAAGGAGGGAGTAACAGCCATTACGTTATAATACAGCCCGTTAACCCTCTACTTACTGGGTAACTCTAAGACAAGTAGTGTGTGGGTGCATGACAGCTACTGTGTAGGTGCAGACTAAGGAGGGGTAACAGTGCTCACTTACAGTAGGGTACTTACTGTACTTAAAGTTTATGAATGATCATGGATGTGGATGTGTCATGTGTTTTCTGGTTAATAAATAATAAAAACATTTTCTAATTCTCCGAATGACTCATTATTGTGGATGTATTACTGTATAGTTTGTGTTTTGCCCTTGGATGACAGAACTAGACTTTCATAGATGTGCATTTTAGAGAGGTAAGTTTGCTACCAGCCAGCCTGTTACTGTATTGGAAAATGTCCACACTCTATACCCATTTCTCACCTATTCCAAACCATACAATTAAATAATGAATAATAAATCTCTGAAATAGAGGTGAAATGTCGCTGCTGACACTTTTGGAAAACATGGATTGCAACTGTGCTCATATTGTACAGTAGACTATTTAATTTCTAATGTACCTGGCAGGAGTTACACTGTAAGTCCGGGGAAAGTAGGACGTAATTGTACGGGAGTTACGCTCTAAGACACAGCCTAGTTATACTGTAAAATGCGGGGTAATTAGTGGCGGAGTGAGCGAGAGTTACTGTGTAATTTGGTGTAAAGTAGGACAGGAGTTACGTGCCAAGACGCAGCCTAGTTAAACTGTAAAACAGCGAGAGTTATCCTGTACTTCTGTGGAAGTTGGTGTGAAGCAGGATGTAAGTTACGCGCTAAGACGCAGCCTAGTTACACTGTAAATGCACGGGGGAAACGGGGGAAAGTGAGCTGCAGTTACTCAGTACTTGTGTGAAATAAGCGGCAACCTACGCGGCAAGAGAGCGGTAGGTACGCTGTAAGTCGCGGGCCGTATTATGTAGTGCTACCATCTGTTTTTCTGCACCTGTTCAGGCAGTGACTGGATCTCCTGGACCCAAAGGAGACCAGGTGAGTCACTGTAAATGTCATTAACATGGATGAAGATACATAAACCTTGTTCCATGATAAGTGTGGCAGTGATTGTTGGAATAACAAACTTAAAAAACTTTGTCTCAAGTTATTTTTGTCTTTTTTGTTCATTTGTTTCCAGGGGACACCAGGATCTCTAGGGTCAAAAGGAGATAAGGTGAACTTTACTGTGTGTTTTATGAGATTCAACAAAAGTCATGTGACACTCATGACCAATGTATGTTGCAGGGAGAGAAGGGTGTGGGAGAGGCAGGTCCTCGTGGTGAGGCTGGGTCTCAAGGTCTGAGAGTAAGTCACAGCAGAAGATGATTTGATGTATTAACCTCTGTAATCAATAAGAGTTTGACCTTTGGCCTGTGTGCTTTCATTTCAGGGGGAACCAGGTCCTTCTGGTTTAGATGGTCCTCAAGGACCACAGGGGAAGACTGGTGATACTGGGCAGACTGGTCCAAGAGGAGAACCTGGACCCAGAGGACCTGGAGGAACACAGGGGGAGAAGGTCAGTGCTTTGTTCTCTTAAAGGATAATTACCGTTTTTTTTACAATCTGGACCTTATTTCTAGCATAAAATATGATCATTTACTCACCCAGATAACTTTGGTGTCATTACAAGTTGTTCTGACGAAATTAGCTCCAGTTGAGAGCCGCGTATATCTGTATAATGCAAGAACACGGGGCACGCAACGCAGCCTCTAAATAACACAGTATCCGCTGCGAAACTCGTTAATTTCACCAATATTTAGTTATGATATGCTAGTGCTATTCCCCTCTGAGTCGGGGTTAGCTGTTATCAACATCCGGGGTCTGTAGGTTGACCTACTGACCTCTGACCTGGATGATGTCATCTCTGAGCGCTGCCCGGCTCATTCTGATAATAATCATTCTGCTTCGGCATTCGGGTCCATTTTTATCTCAACTAGCCGGAGCTTTAGTGAGTCCAGGTTGAGGAGAGGAAGCCTGTGGAAGCTGAACTTCATCCAGCTGCTCATTTTGTTCTGACAAGACAGAAACACGCAGAAACGAATCTTAGCATTAGCGGTACCATAGCAAGTAAGCCGCGCCGCACCGCAGTCGGAGATGACATCATCCAGGTCAGAGGTTAGTAGGTCAACCTACAGATGCAGCATGTTGATAACATGCCACCACGGGATCGGAGGGTAATAGCACTAGCCTATCATAACTAAATATTGGTGAAATGAACGAGTTTTGTGGCAGATAATGTGTTATTTAGAGGCTGCATTGCGTGCCCCGTGTTCACGCATTATACGGACATACGCGGCTCTCAACTGGAGCTAATTTCGTCGGAACGACTTGTAATGACACCAAAGTTATCTAGGTGAGGAAATTATTGTATTTTATGCTAGAAATAAGGTCCAGATTGTAAAAAAGGTAATTATCCTTTAATCTCTGTGTTGTTGATCAGTATCTTGTTTGTTTTCTAGGGCTCTCCTGGTTCCTCTGGGGTCAAAGGAGACAAGGTGACTCTCTAAGCCAACACATATATTCTGTCTACCTCATCAGTTGTTATTGGATACTGTATGTATGATTTCTGTTGCCAGGGTGAAGATGGTGTTGGTGTCCCTGGTAAAGACGGACAGAGAGGAGAACCAGGTCCCAGAGTAAGACAGTGGTTCCACAGCTGTATCAGTGAAGATGTGATGTACCATGGACCTGTCTCTGGAGGAAACTAACACTGTCATGTTTGTGTGTCTTGTTGTGTCTCTCATGTTGCAGGGAGAGCAGGGTCCTGCTGGTTTGAATGGAGAGAAAGGTCCAACAGTAAATATCAGTGCTTATCCATCACTCCATCAGACTTTAAATGAGTTCAGACATCACTGTGATTTCAGTTTTATTGTCTGACAGAGGAAAACGTCCATAGATGTAGAAACATCCATGGTTGTTGTATTGTTGTGTATCCATTGTGTAATGAAGCATTTGTGTGTGTTGTCCAGGGTCCCACAGGAAGTCCTGGTGCTCAGGGAAAGGAGGTGAAAACTACCAGTTGTTTTCATTAATGCACGTGGTCATTGAACAGGCTGTGGGCTGCAGCAGTGTGTGTGTCAACTCAATCACATGTTCTGCTGTTTCAGGGAGATGTTGGACCTCAAGGAGACAAAGGAGAAGAGGTGTGTGCACTCACATCTAACTAGAAAGAAACGTGTGTGTGTTTTGGTTGTTTCACAGAGACTTCGTATAAATGTATGGGAGAAAGATTCAGAAATCTCAGTAGGGGAGAGCGGGGTACGTCCTAACGTCAGGTTGGCTGTAACACGGACATTTCAAGTGGTTACACGGGGTTCCTCTTTAATTGCTTCTGGCCAGTTACTCACACAACTAATAGACGGTCAAAAAATAAAGTGTCTATTCAAATGAGCAGACAGGCCACTGACCACAGTCTAACTGTACCTACATTTCAGGGAGCTCCAGGTCTTCCTGGTTCAGATGGTCCTACAGGGCCACAGGGAAAGACTGGTGATACTGGGCAGACTGGTCCAAGAGGAGAACCTGGACCTGCAGGACCTGGAGGACCACAGGGGGAGAAGGTCAGTGGAGCTGCTGATCACTCACTGCTGTGTTCTCTTCATCTGTGTGATGTGAATCTGAACAAGTGAGTTTCATTTTCAGGGTCTCCAAGGCTCTGCAGGTCCTGCAGGAAATGTTGGACCTCCTGGTCCTTCTGGTTTTCGTGGTCCTCCTGGAGAAGCAGTGAGTTTAAGTTATGGTTTTGATCCTGTTGGACTTGTGAATAGTTGTTACTTGTCCTCAGGTAGTTTCCTTTGTTTTGATTATGTGCTAATGTTCAAGGTTTAATCTGTCCTCGACTAAGGATTTTCATAGTGGAATCTGATTTGTCAGATTTTGCCCATAGTCGACTAATCGTCAGATCATGTTGTTTTTTCCCTCGTTGATTCATGATCTCATTTGCGTCTTTTTCCGCTCCGGAGAAAAGAGTTAAAACACCTGAATAAACAAATTCTTCAGTTGGCATCAGATAACAGGTCATTCTCCATCCATTGTAATAATGTGTATTCTTATTTATGTATGTAAGCACACGGAGACTCGACTTGGTTGCAATAACTTCTGTTTACTTCCTGATTCTTCTTCTATGACACAGCTATCAGGTTAACCACAACTCTGGTAACATACTCCACCTAGTGGTAGGAGTCATACATGCACATACATCACATCTTTCCCTTTTAGATTATTCTCTATAACCAATTTACTCATCATTTTCTAATAATTGACTTAGCATTTCACAGGTTAATAAAATCAACACCTGCATACACTAAAACACCATGAAATACTGTTATGAGTGCACTTTCTAATATTATATATTTCCAACACTGTGCAGCCTCTAATTTCAACCAAAAGTTACTTTACAACTCATATGCAAATCATATTAAACTTGAATTCTGAAAGTTAATTACTAAATTAATTCAAAGTGTTTAATCTTCACTCATGAATACTTCAAACAAACTTAACCAAAAATATTTTCTTTTATATTAAATGACTCTCACAACATAATTAAATGCTGCTAATCTCTAAGAATAACGTTTTGGAGGCCTAATTGGCCTGCCACACCTTGACCTTTTAACAGGATCTTCTCTGTTCACAGTTGGTGTCACAGTCCCTTTCTGTGATGAGGTCACAGGTGATTGCACTGGTGACTGTGCATGTGATGATGTGGGCCTATCAGTCTCTGTAAGTGTACTGGTGACTGGACAAAAGTCCTCCACATCTACAGAGCGTGACTGTGGAAAAGTCATTTCTCTGGTTTTCAGCAGGTGTCGCCGATTTCTCCTGTAGGTGTTTCCATCTGCTGTTTGGATTATCACCGACCTGGGGTTGTCATGTCTTCTCACGACGACTGCTGGTTGCCAGTTATCTTTGACTCTTACTCTCACCTTCTCTCCTTCCATCAGAAGCGGTAACTGTCTTGCTCCTCGGTCAAAGTACTGCTTTTGTTTCAGCTGCCTCTCCTTGATGCCGTGGTGAACATTGTCATACAGCTGTGGCTTCAGCAGCTGTGCTGATGTTGGCAGTTTAGTTTTTAGTCTTCGACCCATGAGCAGTTGGGCAGGGGATAGTTTTACTCCGTCCAAAGGTGAGTTCCTGTATTCCAACAGAGCAATATAAGGATCACTCTGGCTCACTTGTGCTTTCTTCAGTAAATTCTTTACTGTCTGTATTGCTCGCTCACTTTGTCCATTCGACTGGGGGTATCCCGGGCTGGATGTGGTGTGTACAAACTCCCAGCTCTCTGTGAATGTCCTGAACTCAGCACTTGAGAATTGTGGACCATTGTCTGACATGACCTCGTCTGGAATGCCATGTCTTGAAAACATCGATTTGAGGGCTGTCACCACATGTCGGCTGGTAGTCCCAGTGAGTTTAGCAATTTCAGGATACTTTGAATAGTAGTCCACACACAGCACATAATCACCTTGCTCATAATGGAACAGATCCACTCCAACCTTTGCCCAGGCTCTCTCTGGAATGTCATGGCAGATGAGTGGCTCTTTAGTGTTGCTCCGCCTGAAAGTGTTACAGACAGCACACTTCATTACAACATCTTCAATCTCTTTAGCCATGTTGGGCCAGAACATGACGTCTCTCGCCCTTTCTTTACATTTGACAATTCCAAGATGAGCTTCATGTACTCTTGCAAGCATGTCTGCTCTCAAGCTACTTGGAACGACAAGTCGCTTGTTCTTGAAGAGGAGACCATCAAAACAGGTAAGTTCCTCTCTGAATGTCCAATATTTTCTGATGTCTGCTGGTACATGTCGTATTTCTGCTGGCCATCCTGCTTGGACCATGTCTATGACCATTTGCAATTCCTCATCAGCAGCTGTTTGTGTTCTGAATTTGTTTAGTTTCTCTTCTGTGATTGGTAGCTGAGCTGTTAGTAGATGAACCTGTAGCTCATCCTCCAGGAGTTGCTCCGGTTTCTCTTTCAGATAAGCTCGACTCAGTGTGTCTGCGATGTAGAGCTCCTTTCCAGGCTTATAGCTGACCCGCAAATCATAGGGTTGGAGACTCATCAGCATCCTCTGGAGTCTCGGTGGAGCCTTCTGGAGTGATTTCTTAAACACAGTCTCCAAAGGTTTGTGGTCTGTTTCAACATGCACTGTCTTGCCATACACATATTGTTTGAACTTTTCACAGCCATACACAATTGCTAAAAGTTCTTTTTCGATTTGTGCGTATCTCTTCTGACAGTCAGTCAGCGCTCTTGAGCCATAGGCCACCGGCTGTCCGTCCTGGATTATCACTGCTCCCAGACCTTCAGAGCTCGCGTCGACAGACAGTGTTAAATCCTTTTTCACATCAAAATACTTGAGCACCGGGGCTTTGCTCACAAGCATCTTCAGCTGTTCAAAGCTTTTCTGCTGCTCGGCCTCCCAATGCCAAGCTACGTCACTCTCCAGGAGTTTCCGGAGCGGCGCACTCACGTCAGAGAGGTTTGGGACAAACTTTGCCAGATACTGAAGCATCCCTAAAAACCTCAGTAGACCTGCCTTGTCTTCTGGTTCAGGCATGTCCTGTAAAGCTCTGACCTTCTCTTGGTCTGGTTTCACTCCCTCTGCAGACAGAACATGGCCAACGTATGTGATCTCTGTCCTTCTGATCTTACATTTGTCTTTGTTTAACTTCAAGTTGATGCTCCTGATCCTGTCCATCAGCGCTCTCAGTCTCCTGTCATGCTGTTCCTCGTTTTCTCCCCACACCAAGATATCATCCACTATGTTCACAACTCCTTCCAAGCCTTCCAGTCTCTGTGCAATGCACTTCTGAAACACTTCTGGAGCTGACGACACTCCAAAAGGAAGTCGTAGGAAGCGGTAACGTCCATACGGGGTGTTGAATGTACATAACTTGGAACTCTCCTCGTCCAACTGTACTTGCCAGAAACCGTGATTGGCGTCCACTACAGAGAAAACCTTTGCATTTGGCATCTCTGCGACGATCTCTTCAACTGTGCGTAGTGGATAGTGTTCCCTTTTTATAGCCTTATTGAGATCTTGGGGATCAATGCAGATTCTCAGTTTGTTGGGCTTCACCACAGTGACCATGCTGTTCACCCAGTCTGTGGGCTCAGTCTGCTTTACTATAACTCCAAGATCCTCCATCCTATCCAGTTCCGCTTTTATTCTGTCCTTCAGTGCTATTGGCACCTTCCTTGGTGGGTGAATGACTGGAGTGACATCTGGATTGAGTTGGATGTGGTGCAGTCCTGGCACACACCCTAGACCAGTGAACACATCTTCATATTCGCTCAGAATGTCAGTATTGTCTTTCTTATCTACACTGTACACTCTTCTGATTAGTCCTAGTTTTGTGCAGGATTCTCTTCCAAGGATAGCAGGTGAGTCTCTCTCAATGATCTGAAATTCCAGTTCATATTCCTTGTCTTTGAAATCACACTTGAGCTTTGCCTTGCCCTTTGTTGCTATCATGTGTCCAGAGTAAGTGACTAGCAGTGTTGTGCAAGTTAATGAAAAATAGTAACTAGTTACAGTTACTAGTTACTTCATTTAAAAAGTAACTCAGTTAGTAACTGAGTTACTTAAACCAAAAAGTAATGCGTTACTGAGAAAGTAACTTTTTCGTTACTTTAAAACGTTTTTTTTGGTGGTTTTTTTCCAATGCTCCCACTAAATAAAGGTTGATGGAATAGGCTTTATGCACAGCTCCACTTACTTCCTGAACTTAAACCAGCTCCTTTATTTCCTGTCTTGCATTATTGGACAAACTGATTAATCCAGGTGTGTCTGTGACTCTGACCTCAGTAGTCACAACAATGGTCAGACACCTGGAATCAGGAGCAGTGGAGCTGTGGAGCTGTGCATAAAGCCTTTTCCTCTCTAACCGTCATTTCTGTAGACTGATGCTGATGAAAAAACACGTATTTTTATCTGTAAATTTTACCATCATCATCATCATGCTGCATCTTGACCGAGTTACATTCAAGAACCTGTTTTCAGTGACGGAAAGTAGGTAAATTCACTCCAGCGGTCTTTTTTTTTTTTCGATCTATCAGCTGTGTTTACCCAGAGCGATTGCTCTGTGTTTAGCGTTTCAAGCGTCATAATTGGAGTCTGTCTGTCTGTCGGATTCATACCGCTGCTGCTGCTCGGGTGGAGTGGGTGCTTGTGTGTCTCGCTGTGACCCTCGAGCTGTGTCCCAGGGGCTGCACTGGCGCACAGCTGATCGGTCTCAGATGCTGCGTTTTAGCTGCGTTACCTTTAGCTCGCCGTCATGCCCTGTCCTGAGGCAGCTGGTGTGTGGCCGAAACCACCTTGCGTTTCATTCAACCGGACTGTAGTAACGTGCCACTTCACATTATCAGTAACGGCAACGGCGTTGTAATGATGGGAAAAGTAATCATTAGATTACTCGTTACTGAAAAATATAACGCCGTTAGTAACGCCGTTATACTCTAACGCCGTTATTACCAACACTGGTGACTACACTGTAATAAATTTCAGGGTGGTTTAACTTATAAATTTAAGTTCAAAAGCTGCCTTAAAAACATGAGTTAACTCAACTTTGACAAAAGCTTTATTTCAACTAAGGAATGTAAGTTATATAATTGCTTAATTAATGACCATTTATTGTTTGAACTTGATACTCTGAGTTGAAATTACTTACAATGTTACATTGTACATTAAATAAAACTTACTTTCTCTTGTTAACTTAACTTATGATTATATGTTGTTTCAACTCATGAAGTTCAGTTATACTAGTTATTTAAAGCAGATATCAGTGGAATGTTTTTGTTAATATAAGTCCTAAATAGTCCTATTTTCCGTCAGCAATCACTTACATGAAGTATTTCAGCCTAAACACGAGTCTCTCCGTCACTCTGCTCTGCTGTAACCCGAGGAGAAAATTTTCCTTGTGGGATACAAGTGTTATCCAATGAGGGGAGAGAACGGCATGAAGGGCTGTGTGTGCAGCCAAGGGATGCGCGTGAATGTGGTGACGTAGCACGAGGACCAATTGATGCCTAACAAGGGCGGGGGCTGCTAACTCATGGTGCGTTCAAGGAAACTCGGACTTTGTGTTTTTCCTTCCTGTGAAGTCATACCAGTTCGATCTGGTACGAGTTCACGGGTCGGAAGTTACGAGTGGCCGTTATAGGGAACTTTCACAGACAACAGGACGGTAAAAACACGAGCTACGGGTTACCTGGAACGCTACCAAGTCGTAGTTGTGACTTGAAGCTGTAACTTACGGTTTCAAAAGCCTGCCTTGAACACAGCATTAGCCGAAACGGCCGTGCCGCTGTTATCTGCTTTAACTCATGATTTTGTACTACTTAAACTTGATGATTTTAGTTCAAACTACTTACTATATTGCATTTTAAGTGACTTTAACTCATGTTTTTAAGGCAGCTTTTGAACTTAAAGTCGCAAATTGAACAAACTAATGTTTTTAAGTGACTTTAACTCATGTTTTTAAGGCAGCTTTTGAACTTAAAGTTGCAAATTGAACAAACTAATGTCTTTAAATTACTGATTTTGTCTCGACTCACAATGGCAAGTTAACAAGTTTACTAAAGATCACACTGAATAGACTTACAGTTCAAATACATTTATTGAACAGAAAAAACAACAATCTTGATGAATTTCTCCAGTCACAATAAAGGGTTATCTTATCAATAAACATTAGAGTGTGTGTGTGGTGTGCATGTGTGTGCGATGGAGAGTGAGTGTGAGGCAACTGAAGTGAGTGAGGGGCTCCAATGCATAGAACAATCAAGAAACAATAAAGACTCATCTTATCAATGCAGGTTACAGAGTGTGTGAGAGTGTAAAGTCAGTGTGTACAGGGTCCCGTTCCATAGAACAACAATCAAAAAAACAAATCTTGCCTGAGATTAATTTCTCCTTTGTGCAATGTCTTTCCGGCTGTGGAGAACAACAGTCTCTGCAACCACGACGGCAATGTCGAAAATGTTGTGTGGAATGGGCCCTTGTTCACTCCCTTCACAGGCGATCAGCTCAGCTGTATACCCTTCATCGTGCCATCCAGCATGTCAGTATGCACCTTGAAAAGAAAAGAAATAGAGTAAGACCATTTTCATAATTCAACACACTATATAGAAAAGAGAGAAGGACTGAGACAGGAAGTAAAGGAGGAAGAGAAGGAGGGTGAAGTAGACAAGGGGAAATTAAGTGGGAAGCAGGGATAGTAAAAGGAAATAAAGGAGATTAGGAGGGGGGATAGACAAGGGGAAATGTAGAAAGAGAGAGCTGAATTAGAAAGGAAGAGAAGGGAGAGGAGGTAGAGAATGAGAGGATGAGAGGGGAAAGAGTGAGACAGTGAGTAAAGGAGGAAAAGGAGAAGAGGGAGAGAAAAGGGTAGAGAATAAGAGGAAGAAGAGAGGAAAGCAGATGAATAATAATAATAATAATAAACTTTATTTATATAGCACCTTTCAAAAACAAGTTACAAGGTGCTGTACAATAACAACAGAAATAAAAACAGGTCAAATACAGATGAGGATAGGAAGAGAAGGAGATTAGGCGTTAGACAAAAATGCATAAATTCTTACATTACACATCCTGATGACATTGGAAGAATCTTCACCCGAGATAAAGCGTGGCAGGCCAAGAAGAGCAGCCGTCCTTCTCCCATTTGTGTCCTACAAGACAAATAAACATGCAGTAAGATGAAAATGTTAACAAAAATTGTCTCTTTAGTCATCTGCCCTTCAACTTACATTTTTTTCAAGGCCACTCCTGGTCGCTGCTCTGTAAACTGCCAATAGCCCGCACAAGTCCATCCAGTCCTGTAAAAACTTCTCCAGGAGGTCCTCTGGTACGCTGGAGTTCTGTCCTAATCTGAGGAGACAGGCACAGACAGGTCACATCCATGTTGAGTGATGAATGATGATAGTTTCTTTGATTGTATGTGGCAAAACTGCAAAACTTACAGCTCTACTTCATCCAATTGTTGCCTATCTTCTATGGATAGCAGCACCTAAAAAAAAAAAAACACAAAACAACACACATAACATACTTCAGACCAGGGATTCCCAACCTTTTTATCACCACGGACCGTTCACCAGTGGACAATTTTACCAGTAATGACCGTGACCGTTAAGGGTTTACACAGGCACTGCAATCACTAATCCACACAAGCTAGCAGTTTTATACTCACGGTAACAAACCTTCACTCCCCCCTCAACAACATTACAGACCACAGGGAGCTCTATGGCAAGAGAGAGAAAAAAAACAAACTTTAATGGCAGACGCACGCGCTCACAGGCCACGACTAATTACTGACACAGCTAACGTTAGCCTTGTGAAGCCATACAACTTTTGCTAACTACTACAGAAAATTTAAAAAAACCTTAACTGAATGTGACTGCTGCCTTCAAAAACATTCACCAATCCCAACCTATTCAGTTATCAGCAGGTTTCCCTCCGCATGGCACGTTTGTGACCGCAGCCTACACCTCTGCTAATGGCGCAGGGAAAAAAGAGGAGAAAAAAAGAGAAGCTAACGGCAGACGCACGCGCTTGCGGGCCACGACTAATTACTGACACAGCTAGCCTTGTGAAGCCGTTAACTCTACAAACGTTGCAAACAAAGCACCAGTTTCAAAAAAACTTTTACCGAGCACCATGAACATGCTTCTAAATAATGCCATACAACTCTTGCTAACTACTACTTAAAGTTTAAAAAGTGTTAGTCACAAGACTATGAAAATGTTTAACCAACATGTCTCCCGCAAATGTTAGAACGCTGAAATTATACTATCCACAGCCAATTTACATTAATATTGATTTCTTTTTTTAAAAATTAAAGATAAATGCAACCACTTACCATATCCAGTCGATGCTTGCCTGCTGCTCCCGCCGATTTCTCTCCTCTCCTGCCCGTTGAGAAATGAGATCCGAGCAGCTGGTGGCGTCCTGATCTTGCTGATAAAAAGTAGTCCTCCGCCACTTCTCTTTAACCGTCTATCTGCTTGACAACAAGTGTTCCTCTTCCTCTGTTAATTGTCAGCTGCAGCGGAGTGGAGCTCCTGAAGTATTTTAAAAAGATCTTACATGATAATTATTAATCTGTTATCAGATCAAGACGAAATTTCAAGCACTATTTTTTACGGCGGATTAATATGGCTACCTCAGCAAGGGTCACGCTCAGTTCATGAGAGATTCAGTTACTGTTGGTAAAACTCATGTTCTCAAGTTAGGTTGACTCATTGAAATTTCCATTTCATTAAACTGGCTTAAGCTCTTAAGTTGGGATACCAATAACTCATTAAATTAAGTTTAAATTCCTCAACTCATTATGTTGAGTTGATTTAAATTATAAAAACATGTCAGGATAACTTAATGGGCTGGTTACTTTTTACAGTGTAGCTTACATCCTGACTTCTGTAGTACAGCATCCTTGTTTGTGATTCTCTCAAAGTCTCTCACTGACAGCACGTTGCACTCTGCTCCTGTATCAAGCTTTACAGTTAGCACACTGTTGTTTAATTTGAGCTTTTGAGTCCATTTCTTACTGTTGTTGTTCACTGTCAAAACTGTATCCAGCTGAAACTCTGGATGTTTGCTCACTTGCTCTGATCTCTATACATCCCATAAACATGACATCATCTTCTTCTTGTTCTATCTCATGTACTTTTTTCTCAGTTTTCCTTGGTTTAAACTGTTGTTTTTGTGACCTGCACATGCGACTGAAGTGGTTCTTTAATTTACACTGGTTGCATATTTTCCCATATGCTGGACATTTCTTTGGCTCATGGAAGTAGCCACATTTCTTGCATTCTCCCTTTTCTTTATCAGTCTCATACTGCTTGCTAGCTTTCTTCATTTTGGTAACTTTTATTTTATTCACTGCTACATCTGCTTCCTCGTGTAGTGCTTTCATGTGACTTTGCGTTACCTCACTTGCTCGACAGATATCCACAGCCTTTGTCAGGTTTAAATCCGTCTCTCTGAGCAGCCTAGCTCTCACTGCGTCATTATTTATGCCACAGACTACGCGGTCTTTTATCAGTTCATCTGTCAGCTGCGCAAATTCACAATCCTTTGCCTTGTTCTTTAGGTCCGTCACGTAGGCATCAATAGTCTCATTCGGCCCTTGGACTCGGGTAAAGAACACGTGTCTCAGGTAAGTGATGTTCTTCCGTGGCTCACAGTAGTCTCTAAACATTTCCTTAAGTCCGTCAAAACCATCCACATCTTCATCAAAGTCCATGGTATTAAATACCTTTATAGCTTCATCTCCAGCAACATGAAGGAATGTCGCACATTTCACCTTCTCACTCTTCTCTGCGATGCCTGTTGCGATGAGATAGAGTTCAAACTTTTGAATCCACGTTCGCCAGTTTTCTGCCAGATTTCCCTCGAAGCACAGACTGTTCGGAGGCTTTAATTGTTCCATTTTGTATCTTCTGACACCATGTAATAATGTGTATTCTTATTTATGTATGTAAGCACACGGAGACTCGACTTGGTTTCAATAACTTCTGTTTACTTCCTGATTCTTCTTCTATGACACAGCTATCAGGTTAACCACAACTCTGGTAACATACTCCACCTAGTGGTAGGAGTCATACATGCACATACATCACATCCATCAACAGGAATATAAAGACTGAATGACTGAGGAAGTATTTCGCAGCAGTCAGATATTTTAACAAGCATTGTTAGGGTCAGACTTGGCACTGCTGCATAGCCTTTGGTTGTATTTATTCATTTTTATTAGGCCTTTGTGGTATTTAATCATGTCCTTCTCTTTTTAATTATGTCCTACTTTTAGATTATGTTTCATTGGCTTTTACTGTGTTTGTTGTGCATCTGGTGTTGTGTTGTCTGATCTCTGTGCTGTTTAGTGGCTGTATGATTTTTCTTGACCTATTGGTAAAACCCCTATGTGGGATCAATAAAGCTTACCTAACCATAATTTGTTGATCAGTATCTTGTTTTCTAGGGCTCTCCTGGTTCCTCTGGGGTCAAAGGAGACAAGGTGACTCTCTAAGCCAACACATATATTCTGTCTACTTTATCAGTTGTTATTGGATACTGTATGTATGATTTCTGTTGCCAGGGTGAAGATGGTGTTGGTGTCCCTGGTAAAGACGGACAGAGAGGAGAGCCAGGTCCCAGAGTAAGACAGTGGTTCCACAGCTGTATCAGTGAAGATGTGATGTACCATGGACCTGTCTCTGGAGGAAACTAACACTGTCATGTTTGTGTGTCTTCTTATGTCTGTCATGTTGCAGGGAGAGCAGGGTCCTGCTGGTTTGAATGGAGAGAAAGGTCCAACAGTAAATATCAGTGTTTATCCATCACCCCCAGGAACAGAACAAACATCAAATGAAGCTTTGAAGCAGAGTGTTAAGGATCTCTCTCAGACTCTTTCTAATGTCTCATAGAGCAGTAGACAGACTGAATAGATATTTAACCCTTGTAGATTTCCAGTCTGATCCACTTGCAGGAACTGTTTCATCATTTAAACAACACACAGATTAACTTTGTGTACCTGTGAAAAGTGACATAAAAAATTATCATCTCTTCAAATGACCAGATGACCACAGTCTAACTGAACCTACATTTCAGGGAGATCCAGGTCTTCCTGGTTCAGATGGTCCTACAGGGCTACAGGGGAAGACTGGTGATACTGGGCAGACTGGTCCAAGAGGAGAACCTGGACCTACAGGACCTGGAGGACCACAGGGGGAGAAGGTCAGTGGAGCTGCTGATCCCTCGCTGCTGTGTTCTCTTCATCTGTGTGATGTGAATTTGAACTAGGGAGTTTCATTTTTAGGGTCTCCAAGGCTCTGCGGGTCCTGCAGGAAAGATTGGTCCTCCTGGTCCCTCAGGTTCTCCTGGACAAGCAGTGAGTATAAGTTATGGTTTAATTCCACTGTGAGAAGTAAAGATATGTTTAACCAGGATATATGTTCTTTAGCCTCAATTTTTGATCCTGATGTACTTGTGAATAGTTGTTCAATACCATGTCAAGACTATCTCTCGATCCTTCATCCACATGTATGGGGACTGACCCCACTGGGGAAGCTGTTGTGCCACCTTCACACTGGTGGCAGATTCTCAGCACAGGGAGGTTCAAGCAGCAGAGGTCGACACTCTCTTAGAAAAGAGAACCATTAGGGAGGTTACGTAGGACAATCAGCATGCTGGGTTTTATTCATGTTACTTCCTCATTCCCACAAAAGATGGGAGATGGGAGGCCAAGATGGCCATGATGGTGCCAATGGTCTGAGAGACCATTCTCCAAGGTGACTGGTTTGCTACCACCAACATTTTTATGGGTGCTTAGAGGGTTGCTCCCTCTTCCAGGAGGTCGAGTGGCCCTCCATGACATTTGGAGATGGTTCTATAAGCCTACCCTGGCAGGGGTGTGTGCACATTCCTCATGGGCCCACAGGTGCAGTATGGTCTGCTTGGTTTTCTTGCGGTGTGTCCTATGGAGGCCCCATACATATGAAATGTCAGATGGAGAGATGGCCTTGACATGAGAGAGAATGGAGACTATCTCACCAGCTACTAGCCACTCTGAAATGTGGTCCAATCAAGGTTAACTGTTGCTTATATAGCCGCAGGTTGCCAATCAGCGTGTGGGCTAAACAGGTGTCTTAAAAAGTAATCCACAGCAGCTGCCCCAGTGGGGTCGGTCTTCATACATCTGGAATGTGTAGGACGGAGTTTTCTGGGGTTTGATTGTGTGATGATGTTAATGTTTATGCACTGTTATATGTTAGATATAATTTATGATTTTATATGATCAGTATCTTGTTTTCTAGGGCTCTCCTGGTTCTGCTGGGGTCAAAGGAGACAAGGTGACTCTCTAAGCCTACCTCCTTTGTCCACCTGCTCAAATGTTAATGAATGTTTTTGGAGGGTAGATTGATAACATATGTGCTTTTTGTTGCTAGGGGGGAGTTGGTGTCCCTGGTTCCCGAGGGGAGAAAGGAGTGCCAGGTCCTAAAGTAAGACACTGGTTCCACAGCTGTATCAGGAGACAGACTCTGTTCACTGTCCAGGCCGTGACCACTGCGGCTGGAGGCATTGTGTTGTCATGGTGTCACAGCGTCAACTCAGTATTTCAGTAACGACTTGAGGAAATTTAATCTAGATAATCTGCCTTGTGCAACAGGTTGAAAAGTGTCAGACAGGCTACTGACCACAGTAACTATGCACTTCAGGGGGATCTAGTCCCTACTGGTCCAGCTGGACCTGCAGGGACACAGGGAAAGACTGGTGATAATGGACAGCCTGTGATGATTTGAACTAGTGAATTTTGTTTTCAGGGTCCCAAGGGCTCTCCAGGCTGTGCAGGAAAAGATGGAACTTCTGGTTCTCCTGGTTCTTCTGGACCTCCCGGCCCTCATGGTTCTCCCGGAATAAGAGTGAGTTTCAATAATGATTTTGATAAACTGCGATGAGTGATAAATTCAGTTACTCTATTAAAGGTTTACAGTTTGTCTCAAAGGGCTTTACACAGCATCACAACAACATCTAATTGTCCACACTGGAAAATTTGGTGACATGGTCATGGTTGCAATTCTTGCAAATCTAGGACCGTCAGTAAACAGGAAACATCTTAAGTATCCAAGATTGGGAGATCCCAACAATCCAAGAGCAAGGTATCCAGTGCTTCAGAAAGAACTATGACAGCTCCCTCAAGGACAGTGACAATCTCGCCAATACAAAAGCTGAAAAGCTGGCTCAAGGGAATTGAGAACAGTCAGATGCTTGAGAGGTTCTAGGTATGGTGGTTTCAGTATGACATCATACCTCAACTGCAATGACCCTTCCTGCTGTATGACTTTCCAATGTCCCAAGTGGAAAGCATGGAGAGGCTGTGCAGAAAATTCTTGCGGATATGGCTGGGAGTTCCTCCATCTTTTTGTCCAGTCAAGCTGTACAGTAACAATGCCAAGCTTTCCTTTCCCCTGCTTTCATCGGTGGTTGAGCAGTGACGGAAACGTGGTAAATGGTAAATGGTCTGTATTTATATAGCGCTTTTTACTATACCTGAACGATACCCAAAGCGCTTTACAGTACATCACATTCACCCATTCACACACACATTCACACACTGATGGCGGAAGCTGCCATGCAAGGCGCGAACCACAACCCATCAGGAGCAAAGTGGGTAAGGTGTCAAGGAATTCAAGTCAGCGTGGTATGTTAAAGCAGAAGTAAGTGATATATTTGTGTTAATATAAGTCTTAAATAGTTATATCTTCCGACAGCAATCACTTACATAGAGTGTTTGGACTGAAACACGGGTCTGTCAGTCACTCTGCTCTGCTCTGAGCCGAGGAGAAAACATTTATCGTATCCTACAGTTTTTATCCAATGAGGAGAGAGAACGGCATGCAGGGCTGTGTGTGCAGCCAAGGGACGCCGTGAATGTGGCGACGTAGGGACGAGGACTGTTATGGTGCGTTCAAGGAAACTCGTATTTTTCCGACCGTGCAGTCGTACCAGTTCGATCTGGTACAAGTTCACCGGTCGGAAGTTACGAGTGGCCGTTATAGTGACTTTCACCGGTAAAACAGGTCGGAAAAACATGAGTGGGTTGTCTGGAACGCTACAAAGTCGTAAGTTGTGACTTGAAGCTGTAATTTACGATTTCAAAAGCCTGCCTGGAACGTAGCATTAGCGAAAACGACCGGACCACTTACTTCTGCTTTAAGGTCGCTTAGGTCTTGGAAACTATGACAAGAGGTGGAGCAAGACTAATGCTAGAGTGAAGAGAGGATTTGTGGTGCAAATGTCTTTGAGGCAGCAGAGGAAGACCGCTGCTTTCGCACACTTGATCACATCTTACCCGGCTGTCCACAAGCATTATCAGAAGGTTGTGCAGGTGGAGGCACGATAAGGTCCTCAGTAAAATTGCCAAATGGGTAGAACAGCAGAGGGTCAAAGCCAACAAGCCCTATCACCCGAAGCCATAAACATCATAAGGTAAGGCAACAAGGCTCCTAGGATCTGCCTTTCATCCGGCAGTGCAACTCCGACTAGGAGTTGAGTGTGGACCTAAAGAGGAAGCTCGTCTTCCCACAGGACATGGCGGTAACCTTCCTCCAGCCAGATATGGTCCTACTATCCAGGAGAAAGAAAACAATCATAGTTTCTGAACTCACTGTGCCATGGGAGGAGAGACTAGCCAGGACTTGATTGTCGAAGCTGTCAGGATTGTAGCAACCATTTCTCTCATCAAAGTTGGCTACCTTGGGTTCCCAGCAAAATCAGTGCTCCATTTCCTCCAGAGGGTTGGTCAGGAGCCCAAACATCTGAAGAAAGCCAAAATGGAGATAGTTTCAGCAGCCGAGACAATCTCAAGATGGCTGTGGTTGAAAAGAGCCCTTAGTTGGAACCCTTCTGCTGATGAAGGCGAAAAGTCTTTGGTGCCTCACTTGTACAGGTTAAGGGGAGCAACATCTGTGTCCCCGACATTCCTGCTGACAATGCAGCAGGTTTTCTACTCAAGGAATACCATGATGGAAGAAAACCTGTATCATACTAGTTTGTGTAGTTCCTGCAGTTGCTGCTTTGTTGCAAAGCATCTTTGATGTTTATTTCACCTCTGACGACTTCACTAATGTTGCAGTACGAAGACAGATAATCCAAGACTTTGAGTTCATGGACTATTACCTCGCCTATGTACCTAACCTGGGTGTTCACCTGAACAGTACTGAGAGCTACATACTTCATAAAGGCTGAACTTTAGATAGAACCAAGGGAGGGCAGAGAGTATGTGTTTGTAGAGAAACAGGTATCAGGTGGGACTCGTAAGCATTGTGTATGATCAGAGCTGCTCTGTGTGTTTTCCAGGGGAATGCTGGACATCCTGGGGCCCCAGGGACCCCCGGAAAAGAGGGACTAGTTGGCCCCAAGGTGTGTACTGCACAAAAACAAACTTTACTTTGAACATACACTTTCTGTGAGTGTGAAATGTGAATGTCTGTCTTTGTGTAGGGTGCACGTGGTCCTACAGGAGCTGAAGGACTCAAAGGAGTTCAGGGACAGAAAGGTGAAATGGTGAGAGTCCAACTTTAACTAGTTTAGAACACGTTTCCTCTTTATAATCACATCATTGACTAAAATAGAATCACAGAAGCACAGTTCACAGTCTCTGTTTCATGTACTGTAGATGCCGGGTGCACCTGGTGATTGTGGCCCCCCAGGGGAGCAGGGGAAGTCGGGTCCGTTTGGCCCCCCAGGACCAACTGGTGCTAAAGGCCCAGAGGGGATCCAGGGAGAAAAGGTAGATATTGAAGTATTCAAATGTTAAGATGATGTTAAGATAATAACAATAAATGTGGTGTGACATGAGTCCACTGTAGATGCTGTGTGTCATGTTGTGTTGTGTTGTCAGGGAGCGAGAGGACCAGTCGGTCCCTCAATTGTTGGTCCACGTGGTATCCCAGGTTACCCAGGAGAGAGAGGAGAACAGGTGAGTGTCTCCTGGTTGTTTCCTTGGCTACGACTCTTTGAGCTCAGAAAAGTTCACCGTCAACAGGACCAAGACTGATTTAACTGCGTCTGTACAATTTACTATTGGTGATTAAACCTTTGACTTTGCATCGAGCTCCCACAATGCACCTAGTCTCAGTCCAGTGAGTGAATGTGCTGCAGCCTCCTGTTGTGAGCTCTAATACCTGTCACTGCTGCAGGGACAGATGGGTCCAGATGGAGCCAAGGGAGATAGAGGAGAGCCAGGCATGACGGTCAGTGCTCGACCCTTCCCTCAGGGCTCAGTGTGAACATGCTGAAAACACACACAGTCACACACACACTGTTGTTTTAAATGCACTTTGTCGTGTTTCCATCTTGACTTTGAATCCAGGAGGATGAGGTCAGAGACTTCTTCGACTCAAAGATGAACGAGCACTGTGGTGAGTCTTTGATGTTTGTTCTTGTTGTTTCCCAGTTGTCGTCACAGCTCGAGTCTCAGTTCAACTTTATCAAACTCCTGCAGCTCCATGACTCTGAACTGACCTGTTCTCTTCTCTCTCTCTGCTTCTGTTGCTCCATCCACCTGATGCTCAGCGTGTGGAGGTGAGTGAACGTTCAGCTGCAGCAGATCAGAGACAGAGGACAGAAGGACAGTAACTGAACCACTCGTGCTGCTGCTGCTGCAGAGTCAGAGCACTCACTCTCATCCATCATGTGTTATTATATAAATCACAGAATAAGAGTGTTTGTCCTCATGTAGTAAATGTGTCTCTGTACCTCTTCAGGCTCGGACGACTGTATTCAGTCCAGACGTCGGCGTGCAGCAGAGGAGCAGCTGGTCCTGGAGGGGGAGGAGGGGGAGGAGGGTAAGTGTGTCTGTGTGTCTGTGTGTCCATCCCTAACAACAGGAGGAAGCTGCTGCTGCTGCTGCGTCTACAGAGTGTGATCAACACAGCAGAGCAGTCAGTCATTTCTGTGTCTGATATTTCTGTTTGTCCTGTTGCGTCCTTATAGAGTGCCTAAGCGGAAGCAGGAAGTAACGGTCGCCATGGGACCTCAACTCGTTTCATGCCGAGAAATCAGCAGTTTGTTGTAAAACGGCAACAGAAGAATGTATTTAGTGTGAAGACGCTCTACAGAGTTTTATTTTACAATAGTTTTACAACAAACTGCTGATTTCTCTTCATGAACCGTGATGTTTTTAATAGGTAGAGGTCATATTTTTTCTCATGGCACAATTCAGTCGGATCATGAAATAAAACTTTGACTCCCGTTCACTTACATGGAGACTTTTTCCGAGTTGAGGTCCCATGGCGACGTTACTTCGTGCTTCCGCTTAGGCTCTCTATAGGGGCTAATATAAAGTAAAGACGCTGACTGAGCCATGACTTCAGCTCAGAGTTACTGTTGGTTTCCACTGCTGCTCTGCTTCTGCTGCTTCTTGCCTGCTCTTCTCTTCCCCGTGCACATGTCTCAGTGTGTCCACGTGCACGCTCCTGATCAGTGTGTGTGTGTGTGTGTGTGTGTGTGTGTGTGTTGTGTAGCTCCGGCCGACCGGTGCCAGCTCCCCATGGAGGAGGGCAGCTGTGGACGTTTCACTCTGCGCTGGTACTTTAACAGTGAGGCTCAGGCCTGCAGGCCCTTCATCTACAGCGGCTGTGGAGGAAACCACAACCGCTTCCTGCAGCTGGAGGAGTGTGAGGAGCTGTGTGTGGGAGACGCTGCAGGTACACAACCACACACACACACACACACACACACACACACACACTGCTGTCTGTCTCATCCTCAGTGTGTAACACATGTTGTGTTGTGCAGGAGCTCATCCCCTGAAGACAGCACGATGATGGAGACCAGTTCTTCCTCAGCCACAGGAGCCTTAGTCTTAGTCTCAGCTTTTGTACTTCAATATTTTGTCTTTTGTGTATTTATTGTCGACTTCTGGAAGTATGTTCTCCTTTGTAAATGTGAATTTGACTTTTTTCTATTGGTAATTTTCTTGCAATGTTCCTCAACATAGAAAAACACCTGGAAACAACAACAGCTTCAGTGTCGTGATGAATCATGATCTTTAGTTTCAACCTCTGCAGCTGTTTGTGTCGAGGAAACAGAATATGATAAACTGATCCAGAAAAGAAACAGAAACCAAAAATGAATCAGTTTAACATAATGAAAAGTACCAGCAGCTAAAAGTTTAACATGTAAAAGTGAGACGGTTTCTCTCTGTGGTGCATTTAAGACTCTTCCTAAATGTTTTATTGTATAGGCCTCTTATGTTGTGACAAGATTTTATAACAATAATACTGTAATTAATCATTAATAAGATCTTCAACTGGAAATGACTCCTCTTTTATCTCCACCCAATAATAACAATGCAATCATAAATATATTGGTGTATTATTATGTACATAGATACTATATCATTGATATCCTTATAAAGAACCACCTGTTGACACTGTTCTGTAGCGTTATGGAACATTTTAATAAACATTTATAATAAACCAAATGTTGGAGAAAAAAAATCAAATGGTAGATTTTATTATTTTTAATCATTAATCACAGAAAACAGACAAAACTGTTTAATAATTAAATGTGTGTGTGTGTGTGTGTGTGTGTGTGTGTGTGTGTGTGTGTGTGTGTGTGTGTGTGTGTGTGTGTGTGTGTGTGTTTGTGCATGTGTGTGATGTTGTGATTTAATCAGCATCGTTTTATTGAGAGGATGCAGTACATCCTTTCATAGTTTGGACTGACCATAAGAACTTGGCTTATCTTCATTCTGCACGTAGGCTCAATAGTCGTCAGGCCCGGTGGGCTCTGTTCCTGGGAAGGTTCCACTTCACCCTCACCTACCGCCCTGGGTCCCGAAATGCAAAGCCTGATGCCCTGTCACGCCAGTTTGCACCGGTGGTTGAAGAGACTCCGGCTGAGAGGATCCTTCCGCCCACCTGTGTGGTTGGAGCAGCCAGGTGGGAGATTGAGAGGGTGGTCCAGGAGGCCCACCAAGATCATCCACCACCTGATGCCTGTCCACCAGATCGCCTTTTTGTTCCCTCCTCCCTGAGGTCTCCTGTGCTCCAATGGGGACACGCCTCCAAGGTGGCGTGTCATCCTGGATATCACCGGACGCTTTCCCTCCTTCAACAGCGTTTCTGGTGGCCGTCCATGAGCACTGACACCAGGGAGTTTGTTGCCGCCTGCTCTGTCTGTGCCCGAAGCAAATCCTCCAACCGAGCTCCAGCTGGCCTCCTGCGTCCCTTACCTGTCCCTCAACGACCCTGGTCTCACATTGCTGTGGACTTTGTCACGGGGTTACCACCATCAGAGGGTAATACGGTAATTTTAACCATTGTTGATCGTTTCTCGAAGGCAGCCCATTTTGTTCCTCTGAAGCAGCTCCCCTCAGCGTTGGATACAGCTGACCTGCTGGTGATTCACGTTTTCCGCCTCCATGGGATCCCCTCAGACATCGTTTCAGACCTGGGCCCCCAGTTCACCTCCCGGGTGTGGAGGGCTTTCTGCCTGGCGCTGGGGGCCTCTGTCAGTCTCTCCTCTGGGTATCGCCCCATAACACCCTGGTCCATTCTGCCACAGGTATGTCAACGTTCATGGTTTCCCTGGGTTTCCAACCCCCTCTTTTCCCTAGTCAGGAGACTGAGATCGCTGTGCCATCGGTCCAGGCCCATCTTCGACGTGCCCGTCGGGTCTGGCAGGAGGCCCGGGCTGCCATCATACGGACCACGGAACGAAATCGCCACATCGCCGACCGCCATAGGACTCCAGCCCCAGAATATCAAGTGGGTCAGCAGGTATGGCTGTCAGCCAGAGACTTACCGCTGCAAGTGGAGTCCCAGGTACATTGGTCCATATCCTATTGACAAGATCATTAACCCCTCTGTGGTCAAACTTAAGTTGCCTCCTGCTCTCAAGATCCATCCTGCCTTCCATGTTTCTCTCCTGAAGCCCGTTGCTCTGAGTCCACTTAGCCCTCCGGCCGACCCCCCCCCTCCCGCCCGTATCATTGATGGGCACCCTGCACACACGGTCCGCCGGTTGCTGGACGTCCGTCGCTGGGGCCGTGGTTTCCAATATCTTGTGGACTGGGACCGGTCATGGGTGATCAAGGCTCTTGTTTTGGACAAAACTCTCCTTCGGGACTTTTATCGATGCTACCCTGGGAAACCAGGTGGGCCGCCAGGTGGCGTCCATTGAGGGGGGGGTACTGTTATGGTTTTGGTTTGATTTGGATTTTGTGTTGGCCTGTGTTTGTGTTTCTCTTTTTTCTTCCCTCCGTTTAGGTGTGTGGTGACACGGGGCGGAGCTGACCCACTCCCAGGTTGCACACCTGCATCCAATTGACCCTTCGCCAACTCCTCCCACAAACGGCTATTGTCCAATCCTACGTTAGCAACCGTAACTATAGGCCTGGCAAGCTTTCCGCAGTGAGTCATTACGTTTGCTTTTGTGGACACATTTTGAGACTAGGACGAAAAACATTTGTTTGTAGAGAAGGATGTTGTTGCTGCTGCTGCTACTATGGCGGTGGCGGCGGCGGCAGCAGCAATATAGAGATGTTCAGATACCAGCTGACTTTTTTTTCGACTTGAGCAAGTGTAAATATGGGGATAACCATATGTTCACCTCCGAAATGACAGCTGTACTTTTAGGGCTTTTACCTGGGCTTTTAGGCGAGGGATCCTCCAGGCAGGGACTGCTTTCACTGACTGATACAGCGGTGGGAGAAAAAAAAAACAGCAGCGAAAGCTGTATGTGGTTCACAATCGCCCAAAAACTTGCAGTTTGACAACGTTTCATGACCAGTGAGATGACCTAAGTCTTCGTGGGTTGATAGACGGTAAAATGACCGGCCCTTACTGCTGCTCTGTACATTGTCCAGTCGTGTCGTTGAACAGATGTTTTATCCTCCTGCGCGAGTCACGTCACTGAAAACTATGAATGATCATTGTGACTTCTTCTCTCTATTATCTCAGGATAGTTTATCCAGAAATGTGCTGATATTTCCTTTGAAATCGATACCAAATATTGCCAGGAGCATGGCTGGGAGTGAAAGCTTGCCCGGCATAGCAACAGTAACCAAGGGGGCGGGGCTTACGCGAAGGGTCAATTCCACCTTCATCAAGCTCCTCAAAAGCTCCTTCACCAGTGCACCAGGCTGCCAGATTATTTCGTTCCATGCGGTAGATCACCACGGCCTCTCACCTTGTAAGTCTTGCCTGTCCTACGTTTTGTTTCCCTGTTTTCAGACAGCCACGTTTGGAGTTCACCGTGCCTTGGGTCACCTCGTCCCCTGCCGCCACCACGTCTTCAGTTCTCGCCCCTCAGTTGGTGGTTGTTTTTTGTTTGTACTTGGACTTACCATTTTTGTTAACTCATTGAGTGCCAACCACGTAATTTCTCGTTTTTCGTTCCCATGCGTTGAGTGCCAAAAACGAAATTTTTCGTTTTTTGCTTTTTTTTTAAATTATGAAAATAGACACTTTAATACACATTATATGTAAATTTGGGGACTCTACGACGAGGAGAACTGAAATAGATGACGATCAAAGTCACATGACAGCTCATGATCTGGAAGTTTTTATCATAACTCAGCTTCTGCAAACGGAGTTCTGCATGCAGATGCAGCAGCTGCTCCGCTGCTGCTCTGCTCTCACCCGCGAGGCTGCAGCAGCTGGGAGCTGAACCAGGAAGCTCTCAGCCCACTGTCCCGCCCGGTCTTCATCTGGAGCAACACCGTGTCCTCCCCAAAGTCCTCCCGCGGTAAAATCTGATGGTCTCTGGACCAAAGCAGACCGGCACCACCGACCCGTACCACAGAAGGACCGCGACCACCGGCGGGACCGGTGTTCGCGAGCCGCTGTGGCCGGCAGAGCCTCACGTTCCGCGGCGAGAGGCTGTGACACGGCGCGGTGCATCTGTGTTATTGCTGTTTAGTGGCGCCCCCCCCGCCCCCGATGGTGGTTTTGTGAATAGAACAACAATTGTTGTGTATATTTATCTTATACGAGCCCTTTGATCCAGAAATGCGAGTGTCTGAAGAGCGACAGACACAAACAGCGCACCTTTCATAAAAGACGCTCTATCTCCTTTTCTAGAAAAAAAGGAGGGATTTTGGTGAAAACCAGCCATGTTTAGCTTGACTTTTCTCAGGAACGGAGGCACGTAGAAACAAACGGTTTGTGGCCATTTGAAGGATAAAGTTAAACCTTTCAAATGAGCTACAGTATGTGTTGGTGGCAATAATATAGAATACACTATGGCTCTAAAATAAAAAGTCAAATATGGTCTAATTTGCCGGTACACTTGACTAAAACTTTGGAAAGGAGCGCGGCACTCAATGAGTTAATAAACTCTTTTCATTACCTGCACCCCCAAGTCCGGCCCCAAACTCTGGTCCAAACCTCCCACCTGACAGTCCATCTCCTATGGCTTTATGACATTTGTATGTGACTTGTCTTCTGAGGTCTTTATATATTTCTTTTGTCAAACACTTTGTAAACATGTGTTTTCAAATATGCTATATAAATAAGTTACTATCATTATTATTATTATTATTATTATTAATAATCCTGCAACTTAAGTTGAAGCTACATCATTGAGATCAGAAATCAGGATTTTTTTTGTAGTTGCGTTCACACTGGGCGCGAGGCAAATTTTTCACGCGATAAGATTACATACAAAGTCAATGTAAAGACGCAAATGAATGCAAATTTGTGCCGGCGGTGCGAATGGCGCAACGCGAATGAAGCAAACATGCAAAATTCGCCTGTTCACGCAAGTTCAAAATATTGAACTCAAGCGAAATATTCACGCGAATGCCGTGAGTAAAAACAAATATTCCAGCGGGCAAACTCGAGCGAGTAGAGCGAGGCGAATATTTTACTCGCGCCCGGTGTGAACGCACTGTAAGATTGTCTGTTATTATGGGATGCAGGTGTGGATACAAGACATCAGATGTGTAGGGACTGTGCAGCCTGAGCAATATTACTAGTGTCAGTGTTTCCAGTGCAGAGAAGTCTGTGTTGTATTTATCGTCTGCACAAACTGAATTTATCGTCTCCTCATGGAACTACTACTACTACTACTTTGTCTGTGCCGTACCCTGTCGCCGGGCTCTCCCTGCCGGCCTGCAGGTCCAGGCTGCCCATCAGCACCGTCGCCCTGAAGAACAACAGCCACAAGTCATTTCTCTGAGATAAACACTCCACGCGCTCCACCGCCGGCTCTCTGGATCAGTCTGCAGCAGCTACCTTGTCTCCTTTGCTGCCCTGTGGTCCTGTCGGCCCTCGAGGACCCGGGGCCCCTGAAAGTCCCGCAGCGCCCTGGTTGATAAGGATTTAATTAGAAAATACAGATTACACAGATGCTGCATACCGTACTTATGAATGAAGACGTCAGTGATTGACAGCTCTTACTGCGGAGCCCTTGTCGCCCTTCACAGCCGCCCCGCTGCCGACTCCTGGAGGTCCCTGTCAGAGAGAGAGATAAGAGCTGAGCATCATCCTGTCTCAACGCTGCTCTGGACATTTATGCAGCAAAGGAGTGACTCACCCTGTCTCCTGGGCTGCCCTTGTCTCCCTGCACACACACACACACACACACTCACACACACACACAGAGAGAGAGAAGACGTCAGAGGCGACGGCCTCCCCCGACACTCTGGTGATTTTACAGTAAAAATACCCAAAAGGCTGCAGCTTCACAAAACCACTCACAGGTGGATTCATACACAAAACAAGAATTACGCAAACATCTCAATTATAAATCCTGAGTTCAAGTGAACATTTGTACCAAATTTAAGAAATTCAGAATTAAAAAAGACATCCTAGCAAGCACAATGTGTGTGTGTGTGTGTGTGTGTGTGTGTGTGTGTGTGTGTGTGTGTGTGTGTGTGTGTGTGTGTGTGTGTGTGTGTGTGTGTGTGTGTGTGTGTGTGTGCGCAGCTGTGTCCAGGTGTGGCGGCTGCTCATACACCATCTCCACATTAATTACAGATAACAAACACAATACAATAACACAGGAATGATGATGACACCAAAGTCCTTCTAGGCAAGTCATGCCACTCGGCGGCCATCTTGGCGACGCCACTAAAACCGGAAGGAGACCAGACCCCTATCTAAATGAATGGAGGGATGGTCAAATCCACCCTTTAACGTGATAGCAGGGCGGAAAAAACATACAGACGTGCTAGCCAGTGAAATAAGATACAAATAAAAACCAAAAAAAACATAGACTTTACCGCAGAATTACGTTTAAATCGCTATTTTTCCACAGGGAGTACTCAACTGCGCATGCGCGCGGATTTACGACACCGCCGTCACTGTACGGCTGTAACGGCTGAGTCCGTGATCTAGCAGCAGCCCGAGCACCTACACCGGTCTGCCCTGCTCTACCTGGAGACATATCGGCTTGAGTCTGGAGATTTTTGCCCAAACATAAACGCTAGACTTACATGAAATCCGTCTTAATCATCACCTATGGGCTCCTAGTTCTGTGTGTGGTGACTGTGTCTGCTCCCCCCTCCCACCCGCTCCCCCGATCCCCACTAACGTTAGCTGTCTCGGATGCTATCGAGTGCTAGCATGTCGTCTCAGCAGCAGCATTCAGTTAGAATAAATAAATACAGTCCAAGTGAACCGCTGGAGCCACGGACTGATTACCGACCATCACTGACAACTAAAGCCTCGACCGGTAACAAGCATGAGGGGCGTTGTGCTGTGCTAGCTCGATGCTAACTTCGACTAGCGGTAGCGGTTAGCATCCGCCGCTAGCTTCGGTTAGCATCCGCCGCTAACAGCCGCTTCTCAGCCGCTTCTCAGCTCACAACAAGCCTCTCGTACTCGGTAAAACAATAGAGGCTCTCGTTATTAATGGTGACGGTGTCTATCGGTCCACGGCTCCAGTGCTTCATCCGGACTGTGTTTTTTTTGGAGTGGACTGCTGCTGCTGCTGCTGCTGCTGCTGCTGCTGCTATCATGGACAGGAGGCTAACGCCCCCAAGGGAGGGGGCCCAGTTTGAATGTTTAGGTTAAAAAATGAAACGAACAAAACTATACATTCAAAAATTAAATTAAAGAAAATGTGGACTGATCGGTTCATTGTAAAACGCTTATTGATGTGAATGTGGTGAATTCTGTATACGTAGCCCCGAGGTAGTTCTTTCGTTCATTTCGTTTTCGTTGTTGTTGCCACCAGGTAGGTAGGTCTGTCGTAAATCTACTTGTGCGCATGCGCTGGTGCAACAACATGATTGGCCTAGTTCAGCTCTGGCAACGCAGGTGATTGGCTGCTGGTGAAAAGGGGCGGGACATGCGCCATCTTTGGCGTCGCAGCTTTCCCCATTCAAAACGGGCAGAGTGGTCTGTCTCCTCATATTAGAACGTCTCTGATGACACCCGACCAAGAAGAACAAAAATCATCATTTAAACAACAGAAATGAACCTGATCTTCGTTTTTGATCCTTTTAATCCACAGAAAACCTTTGCTTTCATCACACTGACGTCATGTTGGTGAATCAGCTGGAGCAAAGAGTCAATAATGGCAAGGCAAGGCAAGGCATCTTTATTTATATAGCGCATTTCATACCAAGGCAACTCAATGTGCTTTACATAAAGACAAAACATAAAAAAAAGAAGCATAAAACAGAATAAAAACAAACAAAACACTAAAAACAGAGTTAAAAGCAAGAGCAAATAAAAGTAAAATAAAAGAAAATAGATAAAGTTTATATAATATCTCACTTTATTACAGTAATTCATTCAGACTGACAGATGTGTGTCAGACAGACCATCAGTGTGTAACTCTGATTGTTGGATGCTCTGGAGGTGATAAACACACCACAGGACATAATATGATTGTTTACTTGCACTCTTCTTGTTTTCTATTCGATTTCTAATTGATTTCTATATAACTATGTATACCTGTTGTGAAGCACATTGAGTCTGCCTTGTGCATGAAATGCGATTTATAAATAAAGTTGAATTGAATTGAATTGAATAATGAAACACTCTGCAGTCACTTTATGAATGAACTAGCCTACATTACATTCATAATGATAAATGAACTGATCCACCTGCACAGAGACGTCACCTGAGTCTGACTGAAGAAACATCACAGTGGCTCAATGCTGCCACCATGTGTGTGTGTGTGTGTGTGTGCCACTGCAACGGTTTCATCTTGGATCAAAGACTGCAACCAAAACTTTATTTATTCATGAACCAACCTGACCCTGAACACACCGTGAAACCTCTGGAGACGTTCAGCAAACAGTAACTCTGACGTGTGTTTCTCATGTGTTTCCAGGTTGTTTAACGTGTGCACTCCTGTTCTTAACTCCCTTCATTGGCTTCCTGTCCTTTATAGAATTGATTTTAAACTTTTATAGTTTGTTTTTAAAGCTCTTAACGGCCTCGACCATCGTATTTATGTGAGCTTTTAACTGTCCGTAATCCCGGTAGAGCTCTGAGGTCAACCAATCAACTTTTGCTGCAAGTGCCCAGGTCAAAATACAAACATTAAGGTGACCAAGTCTTTTCTGTTGCTGCCCCCAGGCTCTGGAACAAACTCCGCGTCGAGATGTGTCTTCTTTCTGACCTGGGCCTCTTCAAATCTAGGCTAAAAACCTATTTATTTAGGATGAGTTTTAATACCCAGTAGTGTGATGACACTTTATCTTATTTTATCTTATTTTAACTTATTTGATTTTGCTGTATTTTATTGCTTTCACTGTTTTTATTGTTTTTAATAGTTTTTTATTTATTCTTCTTTTTTATTAGCACTTTGGTACACTGAAAGGATTGTTGTAAAGGGCTGTATAAATAAAGTACATTTACATTTAACTTCCAGAGAGTGTGTGTGTTTCTGTCTGATTAATGTGCACACGCTGCTGTGGTGACATCTGGACAGTGAACAGTGCAGCCAACCACAGTGACCTGGTGAAGGTCACCGCCTCGCCTGCAGAGGGAGACAAACTACATTATAAATATTCACTCACATCAAACGGGCAGCTACAGAGAGGAAGTTCACACAGATTTGGGGTCTGTAACACACAGGCCCTGAAACATTCAGGAATGAGTGAGACAGGTTTGATTTCTGTTTTGGCACATCTCACTCTCTCTCTCTCTCACTCTCTGTGTCATTCACTTTTTTTTACTCACTCAACTTGATATTTGGCAGAAACTGTCTCTGTGTCCGTCCTCAGGTCCAGGTCCAACCAGCAGAGACAGAGTCCCGCAGGAAGAGAGAGGAAGCTGTTTTGTTGGCAAAGTTTGGAGTGACTGTTATGTTGTGTTAAAACCCTCCTGCTGTCCTCCTGGGTCAAGGAAGGAAGGACCAAAGGGAAAGAAGGAAGGAAGGAAGGATAAAGGGATAGAAAGAAGGAAGGAAGGCAGGAAGGACCAAAGGAAAGAAGAGGGGAAGGAGGGGAGGACAAAGGGAATGATGGGAGGAAAGAAGGAAGGGAAAAAGAAAGGAAAGATAGATGGAGGGAGGGAACAGATTGGGTCAAAAAAGAAGGAAGAAGTAAGGACGAAGGGAAGGGAGGGAGGGAGGCAAAAATGATTGTGGAAAGATGGAAGGGAAAGAAAGATGGAGGGAGGGAACAGACCAGGTCAACTGGATCAAAAGAGGAAGGATGAAGGGAAGGAAGGAAGGAAAGAAAGAAAGAAGGAAGGATGAAGGAAGTGAACAGATTGGGTCAATTTGACCCAGAAGGACAACAGGAGGGTTACAGACTCAGACACTGTAATGACACCAAAGTTATCTGCAGTTATCTGAGGAAATGATCGTATTTTAGCCTAGAAATAAGGTCCAGGTTGTAAAAAAAAAAAAAAAAAACAGCAATTCCCCTTTAATATCACCTCCTGTGTGGGAACTTCTCAGTTAGATGCAGAGACAAACTGACCCGGGGCGTCAACCAGGCCAGTAGGATAATAGGAGACAAACAAATGCAGCTTCAAGTCATGTGTACCGTCTGCAGTGGACAAACAAGAGCATCTCTAAGTTTCCATTTCCATGTTTTCTCACATTCTCTGTTGTAAACTGTTTTCTTGTCTGTAACAACAACTGGGTGAGGGATCCCTCCTCTGTTGCTCACCCTGAGGTTTCTCCTGGTTTTCCCTGTTAAAAGGGTTTTCCATGGAGTTTTTCCTCAGTGGATGTGAGGGTCTAAGGACAGAGGATGTTGTTATGATGCCATGTGAAGCCCTTTGTTAGTTAGTTAGTTAGTTTTTTATTTTCACGGTGTCATACACCAAAGAGGAGCCCAGCCCTCATGGGCTTACAAGACACACCAAAATAAATAAAGAACAATAAACAAAAGAACATCTCCACATACACTAATCCAGGATCTACAGTCATCAGAAAGCACAATCCACAATCAAACATAAAGCACGCCCATGCGCTTTTGGTAAGCTTTCAATACATACTCAGCTAAATAAAACACGTTTTCACTAAACAGATATGCTAGTCTACAGTCATCGGACACAGAAAACAAATCAGGACAGTCCAGGGTCATTTTAAGAAAGAGCTTATGTCTACAGTCATGGTAAAAAGGACAGTAAAACAAAAAATGCATTTCATTTTCTACCTTTTTCTATTCTCTTCTGGGATTGAATGGAAAACTGTTGAGTTTTGAGACCCTTTGAGACAAACTGTTTGTAAAAACGGGCTACTGCAGTGAAGTTAGTTTGAAGTTGGATATTTGACAGACATTCGCTCACTCACTCGCTTCTCAATATTTTAAAAATCCATATAAAATATTAGATGTGTTCAAATGCAATAAAAACAGGTGTGCATCATAGAGGAGGCTTAGCACTACCATCCTGTGTTGATTTTTAGCCAACAGGTCACATGACCTGGGAGTTATTGAGCTATAATGCTCATATTTACGGTATAAAATACATTAAAAATTCATATAAAATATTAAATGTGTTTAAATACAATAAAAACAGGTGCGTCTCATAGAGGAGGCTTAGCCCTACCATCCTGTGTTGATTTTGAGCCAACGGGTCACATGACCTGGGAGTTATTGAGCTATAATGCTCATATTTACTGTATAAAATATATAAAGAATTCATATAAAATAGTAAATGTGTTTAAATGCAATAAAAACAGGTGTGTGTTATAGAGGAGGCTTAGCTCTACCATCCTGTGTTGATTTTTAGCCAACAGGTCAGATGACCTGGGAGTTATTGAGCTATAATGCTCATATTTACGGTATAAAATACATTAAAAATTCATATAAAATATTAAATGTGTTTAAATACAATAAAAACAGGTGTGTCTCATAGAGGAGGCTTAGCCCTACCATCCTGTGTTGATTTTTAGCCAACAGGTCAGATGACCTGGGAGTTATTGAGCTATAATGCTCATATTTACGGTATAAAATACATTAAAAATCCATATAAAATATTACATTTGTTTAAATGCTATAAAAACAGGTGTGTCTCATAGAGGAGGCTTAGCTCTACCATCCTGTGTTGATTTTGAGCCAACGGGTCACATGACCTGGGAGTTATTGAGCTATAATGCTCATATTTACTGTATAAAATATATAAAGAATTCATATAAAATAGTAAATGTGTTTAAATGCAATAAAAACAGGTATGTGTCATAGAGGAGGCTTAGCTCTACCATCCTGTGTTGATTTTTAGCCAACAGGTCAGATGACCTGGGAGTTATTGAGCTATAATGCTCATATTTACGGTATAAAATACATTAAAAATTCATATAAAATATTAAATGTGTTTAAATACAATAAAAACAGGTGTGTCTCATAGAGGAGGCTTAGCCCTACCATCCTGTGTTGATTTTGAGCCAACGGGTCACATGACCTGGGAGTTATTGAGCTATAATGCTCATATTTACGGTATAAAATACATTAAAAATTCATATAAAATATTAAATGTGTTTAAATACAATAAAAACAGGTATGTCTCATAGAGGAGGCTTAGCCCTACCATCCTGTGTTGATTTTGAGCCAACAGGTCACATGACCTGGGAGTTATTGAGCTATAATGCTCATATTTACTGTATAAAATATATAAAGAATTCATATAAAATAGTAAATGTGTTTAAATGCAATAAAAACAGGTGTGTGTCATAGAGGAGGCTTAGCTCTACCATCCTGTGTTGATTTTTAGCCAACAGGTCACATGACCTGGGAGTTATTGAGCTCTAATGCTCATATTTACAGTATAAAATAAATCAAAAATCCATATAAAATATTACATTTGTTTAAATGCAATAAAAACAGGTGCGTGTCATAGAGGAGGCTTAGCTCTACCATCCTGTGTTGATTTTTAGCCAACAGGTCACATGACCTGGGAGTTATTGAGCTATAATGCTCATATTTACGGTATAAAATACATTAAAAATTCATATAAAATATTAAATGTGTTTAAATACAATAAAAACAGGTATGTCTCATAGAGGAGGCTTAGCCCTACCATCCTGTATTGATTTTGAGCCAACAGGTCACATGACCTGGGAGTTATTGAGCTATAATGCTCATATTTACTGTATAAAATATATAAAGAATTCATATAAAATAGTAAATGTGTTTAAATGCAATAAAAACAGGTGTGTGTCATAGAGGAGGCTTAGCTCTACCATCCTGTGTTGATTTTTAGCCAACAGGTCACATGACCTGGGAGTTATTGAGCTATAATGCTCATATTTACTGTATAAAATATATAAAGAATTCATATAAAATAGTAAATGTGTTTAAATGCAATAAAAACAGGTGTGTGTCATAGAGGAGGCTTAGCTCTACCATCCTGTGTTGATTTTGAGTCAACAGGTCACATGACCTGGGAGTTATTGAGCTCTAATGCTCATATTTACAGTATAAAATATATAAAAAATTTAAACAAATGTAATATTTTATATGAATTTTTAATGTATTTTATACAGTAAATATGAGCATTATAGCTCAATAACTCCCAGGTCATGTGACCTGTTGGCTCAAAATCAACACAGGATGGTAGGGCTAAGCCTCCTCTATGACACACACCTGTTTTTATTGCATTTAAACACATTTAATATTTTATATGAATTTTTGATTTATTTTATACTGTAAATATGAGCATTAGAGCTCAATACCTCCCAGGTCATGTGACCTGTTGGCTCAAAATCAACACAGGATGGTAGAGCTAAGCCTCCTCTATGATGCACACTTGTTTTTATTGTATTTAAACGAATGTAATAGGCTATTTTATATGAATTCTTTATGTATTTTATACTGTAAATATGAGCATTATAGCTCAATAACTCCCAGGTCATGTGACCTGTTGGCTCAAAATCAACACAGGATGGTAGGGCTAAGCCTCCTCTATGAGACGCACCTGTTTTTATTGCATTTAAACACATTTCATATTTTATATGAATTTTTAATATATTTTATAGCCTACTGTAATTATGAGCATTAGAGCTCAATAACTCCCAGGTCATGTGACCTGTTGGCTCAAAATCAACACAGGATGGTAGAGCTAAGCCTCCTCTATGAGACACACCTGTTTTTATTGCATTTAAACACATTTCATATTTTATATGAATTTTTAATATATTTTATAGCCTACTGTAATTATGAGCATTAGAGCTCAATAACTCCCAGGTCATGTGACCTGTTGGCTCAAAATCAACACAGGATGGTAGAGCTAAGCCTCCTCTATGATGCACACCTGTTTTTATTGTATTTAAACGAATGTAATAGGCTATTTTATATGAATTCTTTATGTATTTTATACTGTAAATATGAGTGTTATAGCTCAATAACTCCCAGGTCATGTGACCTGTTGGCTAAAAATCAACACAGGGTGGTAGGGCTAAGCCTCCTCTATGACACACACCTGTTTTTATTGCATTTAAACACATTTACTATTTTATATGAATTTTTTATATATTTTATACAGTAAATATGAGCATTATAGCTCAATAACTCCCAGGTCATGTGACCTGTTGGCTCAAAATCAACACAGGATGGTAGGGCTAAGCCTCCTCTATGAGACACACCTGTTTTTATTGTATTTAAACAAATGTAATAGGCTATTTTATATGAATTCTTTATGTATTTTATACTGTAAATATGAGCATTAGAGCTCAATAACTCCCAGGTCATGTGACCTGTTGGCTCAAAATCAACACAGGATGGTAGAGCTAAGCCTCCTCTATGATGCATACCTGTTTTTATTGTATTTAAACGAATGTAATAGGCTATTTTATATGAATTCTTTATGTATTTTATACTGTAAATATGAGCATTATAGCTCAATAACTCCCAGGTCATGTGACCTGTTGGCTAAAAATCAACACAGGGTGGTAGGGCTAAGCCTCCTCTATGACACACACCTGTTTTTATTGCATTTAAACACATTTACTATTTTATATGAATTTTTTATATATTTTATACTGTAAATATGAGCATTATAGCTCAATAACTCTCAGGTCATGTGACCTGTTGGCTCAAAATCAACACAGGATGGTAGAGCTAAGCCTCCTCTATGACACACACCTGTTTTTATTGCATTTAAACACATTTACTATTTTATATTAATTTTTTATATATTTTATACTGTAAATATGAGCATTATAGCTCAATAACTCCCAGGTCATGTGACCTGTTGGCTCAGAATCAACACAGGATGGTAGAGCTAAGCCTCCTCTATGACACACACCTGTTTTTATTGCATTTAAACACATTTACTATTTTATATTAATTTATTATGTATTTTATACTGTAAATATGAGCATTATAGCTCAATAACTCTCAGGTCATGTGACCTGTTGACTCAAAATCAACACAGGATGGTAGAGCTAAGCCTCCTCTATGACACACACCTGTTTTTATTGCATTTAAACACATTTACTATTTTATATGAATTTTTAATGTATTTTATACTGTAATTATGAGCATTATAGCTCAATAACTCTCAGGTCATGTGACCTGTTGACTCAAAATCAACACAGGATGGTAGAGCTAAGCCTCCTCTATGACACACACCTGTTTTTATTGCATTTAAACACATTTACTATTTTATATGAATTTTTAATGTATTTTATACTGTAATTATGAGCATTATAGCTCAATAACTCTCAGGTCATGTGACCTGTTGACTCAAAATCAACACAGGATGGTAGGGCTAAGCCTTCTCTATGAGACACACCTGTTTTTATTGCATTTAAACGAATGTAATATTTTATATGGATTTTTGTTTTATTTTATACTGTAAATATGAGCATTATAGCTCAATAACTCCCGGGTCATGTGACCTGTTGGCTCAAAATCAACACAGGATGGTAGGGCTAAGCCTCCTCTATGACACACACCTGTTTTTATTGCATTTAAACACATTTAATATTTTATATGAATTTTTGATTTATTTTATACTGTAAATATGAGCATTAGAGCTCAATAACTCCCAGGTCATGTGACCTGTTGACTCAAAATCAACACAGGATGGTAGAGCTAAGCCTCCTCTATGACACACACCTGTTTTTATTGCATTTAAACACATTTACTATTTTATATTAATTTATTATGTATTTTATACTGTAAATATGAGCATTATAGCTCAATAACTCTCAGGTCATGTGACCTGTTGACTCAAAATCAACACAGGATGGTAGAGCTAAGCCTCCTCTATGACACACACCTGTTTTTATTGCATTTAAACACATTTACTATTTTATATGAATTTTTAATGTATTTTATACTGTAATTATGAGCATTATAGCTCAATAACTCTCAGGTCATGTGACCTGTTGACTCAAAATCAACACAGGATGGTAGGGCTAAGCCTTCTCTATGAGACACACCTGTTTTTATTGCATTTAAACGAATGTAATATTTTATATGGATTTTTGTTTTATTTTATACTGTAAATATGAGCATTATAGCTCAATAACTCCCAGGTCATGTGACCTGTTGGCTCAAAATCAACACAGGATGGTAGAGCTAAGCCTCCTCTATGACACACACCTGTTTTTATTGCATTTAAACACATTTACTATTTTATATGAATTTTTTATGTATTTTATACTGTAAATATGAGCATTATAGCTCAATAACTCTCAGGTCATGTGACCTGTTGACTCAAAATCAACACAGGATGGTAGAGCTAAGCCTCCTCTATGACACACACCTGTTTTTATTGCATTTAAACACATTTACTATTTTATATGAATTTTTTATGTATTTTATACTGTAAATATGAGTATTAGAGCTCAATAACTCTCAGGTCATGTGACCTGTTGACTCAAAATCAACACAGGATGGTAGGGCTAAGCCTTCTCTATGAGACACACCTGTTTTTATTGCATTTAAACAAATGTAATATTTTATATGAATTTTATATGTATTTTATACTGTAAATATGAGCATTATAGCTCAATAACTCCCAGGTCATGTGACCTGTTGGCTCAAAATCAACACAGGATGGTAGAGCTAAGCCTCCTCTATGGGACACACCTGTTTTTATTGCATTTAAATGAATGTAATATTTTATATGAATTTTTTATGTATTTTATACAGTAAATATGAGCATTAGAGCTCAATAACTCCAAGGTCATGTGACCTGTTGACTCAAAATCAACACAGGATGGTAGAGCTAAGCCTCCTCTATGACACACACCTGTTTTTATTGCATTTAAACAAATGTAATATTTTATATGGATTTTTGATTTATTTTATACCGTAAATATGAGCATTATAGCTCAATAACTCCCAGGTCATCTGACCTGTTGGCTCAAAATCAACACAGGATGGTAGAGCTAAGCCTCCTCTATGGGACACACCTGTTTTTATTGTATTTGAACACATGTTATATTTTCTATGATTTTTTAATCTATTGAGAAGGAGCGAATGTCTGTCAAATATCCAACTTAAAACTAACTTCACTGCAGTAAACGGGCTATACTAATAAAATTGCCTTGCCTTGCCTAAGTGATCTCCAGACTCCATCCTAAATCTGTGAGCCAATCAAACTGCTTAATCTTATATTTTTTTAAATCTCATTTTATCTTATCTTAAATAGCCTACTGTCCCTTTAATCTGGGTCTGTAAATCGGAAAAGCAGTTTGGACCTCTAATGAGATGTATGATGTTGATGAATCCAAGAAAAACTTGACCTTCGACGTGCAGGTTCTTGACGCCAGCGGCCATCGACCAAGCGTCAAGCGTCTGACGAAACGGGGTGAGAGACTGGGAAATGGGAAAAGTTGAGTAAAAACGAAACTAAAGTCTGAGTCTGAGTCTGAGTCTCTCCGTCTGTCCGACGTCCTCTGTCTGTCTGTCTCTTCTTCTTCATCATCCTCGGATCTTGTTTTGTGGTTAATTGTGCAGCAGAGATCGGTTTGTGCAGGTGAGCTCTGACCAGGTGTGGTTGAGGTGACGGTCGGTGCCTGCACCTGTCATATATTGTCGCTCCTGTGCGCGCGCGCGTGTGTGTGTGTGTGTGTGTGTGTGTGTGCGTGCGTGCGTGTGTGTGTGTGTGTGATGTTGGTGCGGTGGCTGCTGCTCTGCGGGCTCCTCTGGCCCCGCGCGCTCAGCTCCGAGGAGGCTTTCGAAATCTGCATCACTGGAATAATCAAGGTGAGTGATGATGATGATGATGATGATGATGATGATGATGATGATGATGATGATGATGATGATAATGGAGGAGAGTGAGTGAATCAAGGTCAGAATTATGATAAAAATGATGATAAAATAAAATCATTCTGATCAGCTGTGCCTGCGTGGGTGTGTGTGTGCGTGCGTGTGTGTGTGTGCGTGTAGAAATCGATACAAGCTGTGTTTTGTCTTGTGTTTAGTCTTGAGCAGGAAATACCTCAGAGCAGTCTGCAGCAGCTGGACCATGTCAGTCTGCTTCAACAAGCAGAACACAAGAACTAAACTCTCTCTGTCTGTCTCAGCCCCCCCAACGACTGTTCCTCCTTTATTTTCTCATTATTCGTGCAGCTCATTCCCCGTGATTATGATTCTTAAACTCCTACACATATTTTTCCAACTTGGGAAATCCCGTGGGAAAGTCCAACTAAGTGTCTAATTAATTTGTTGGAAAAGTCGACTGATGGTTAGCAGCAAGAAGGTTTTCTCTCTCTCTCTCAGCCCCTCCCCTCTCTGCTCCTCCTTTATTTTATTTTTTCATCACTTGTGACTTGTCACTGCTGTTAAAGGGATAGTTCAATATTTTTGGCAAATTGGCCCATTGCCATGATTCCTATAGTCATAGCAGTAGGTTCGTTACCTTTAATTGTCGGTGCAAGCTGTTTTTAGAACGGCGGAGCAGAGCCGTGAGCTGCTCAGAGCTACGCTACGGAGGCTCATTATGGGATTTCTTGGTTTCCCTCATCAAACTCATCAAATACACAATCCAACAACTCCACAACGCTCTGGTGGACAAGTTGTGACCTGCACATTCACCACGCTATGAGACAACGTTACCAGACCGAGTTGTTTTAGAGGGAAATTCATGCACAAAATGTTGAACTATCCCTTTAAACTCCTACGCATCTTTTTCCAACTTGAGAAATCCCGTGGGGAAGTCCAACTAAGTGTCTCATAAAGTTGTTGCTGGTGGTTTTCTCTCTCTCTCTCAGCCCCTCCCCTCTCTGTTCCTCCTATCTTTTATTTTTTCATCACTTGTGCAGTCGACTCCTCCTTATTACTGCTGCTGGTTAAAGGACAATTCCGGGCAATTTCAACTCAGGCTGTATGTTCCTAACATTTTAGGTCTAAAAGAAGGAATCTGAAGATGTTCAGTAATGTCTCCTGTTTTGCGGTAGTTGTGTCTGTCCCCGCATCGCCACGGCAGCGATGAATGGGAGCGGATTGAAGTTCTGCTGCTTAGGCTGTTTACATCCCTCAAAGCCACAGACAGCGTCAGATGGAGACTCAAACATGAACCCAGAAGTTTATTTACTTCAAGCAAGCCGACATGTTTGTAAAACTAGATCTAATTCAAAGTCTGGCGGAGTGGAGACCCAAGTTGACCCTCGGTGTGTTCAGGTGCAGTGGGAAGCTCCCGTTTGTGTCATAAACAATATCAACTCTGGACTTGCTTGAAGTAAATAAACTTCTGGGTGCATGTTTGAGTCGCCACCTGACGCTGTCTGTGGCTTTGAGGGATGGAAACAGCCTAAGCAGCAGAACTTCAATCCGCTCCCATTCATCGCTGCCGTGGCGACGCGGGGACAGACACAACTACCGCAAAACAGGAGCAATTAAACTGAAAATCTTCAGATTCCTTCTTTTGGACCTAAAATGTTAGGAAAATACAGCCCCGGGTTGAATTTGCCCGGAATTGTCCTTTAAACTCATATGCAACATTATCAAACTTGTTGTATCATGTTTCCAGTCCAGTGGTTGGCAGCAAGAATGTTCTGGGTTTGATTCCTGCACTTCAAGTTGATTCAAGACTTTAAATTGTCTGTAGGTGTGAATGTGAGTGTGTGACAGACAGGTGAACGCTCAGCTGTGATTGGCTGCCTCCTCTCTGCAGGCCACCGTCACTTTGCTGACGGAAGGGGTGACTGTGAGCGCTGCAATCTAGAATCTGAACACTAGATGTCACGGTTTTCACACCATTTTACACACTGAACCTTTAAAGGCAAAAAGCCAAAACAATATAGCCTACTTAAAAACAAACACTCTGTTCATGAGCTCTAGTCTAAACTCCACCTGTAACTCTACTGGACGTGCTGCAGAGGACAATGTGGACATGGAAAGACTCAATCTGTTACACAGTTGTTTCCAAACTGGACTCACAATATTCACCACAACAATGAGTGAAAACAACTACACAACTGACGGTTCAGACAAAGAGTCTGAAGATCTGCTTCTTCACTCTGCTCTTTGGTTTAGACTTTGTACAAATGCTTCATGTCACAGTGAGATTAAACCATCTCTGCTGTCTGCTGGTCTGTTTGAACAGGGTTTACCACCAGGACCTCCAGGGCTACCTGTGAGTGCACACACACACACACACACACACACACACACACACACACACACACACACACACACACACCTTCTTCCACACCTCAGTGTGATAACTCTGTTTATCATCGTCCTTGTTGTGTTTCAGGGTATAGCAGGTGAAGATGGAAAACCTGGACTTCCTGGGGTGAAGGTAACTCCTCACTGCGTTCATGCTGCAAGCCTTAAAGGGATAGTTCAACATTTTGGCAAATTGGCCCATTGCCATAATCGCTATAGTCATAGCAGTAGGTTCGTTACCTTTACCAGAGTTGTTTTAGAGGTAAATAGCTTGCACCGACAATTAAAGGTAACGAACCTACTGCTATGACTATAGGGATTATGGCAATGGGCCAATTTGCCAAAATGTTGAACTATCCCTTTAATGCTCAATTCAGACTTTTTGCTCAGGTCCAATTTTTTGTTTGTCTGTTCACATCACCATCTAAAATGTGGCCTGTATCAGATTCCAGTGTGAACGGTTTGCGGTTGACTGACCCGCATGTGCAAAAGAACAATAACAACGGCGCCGGACGCAGCAGCTGTTGTACAGGAAACAGAGGGAAAGTTCAAGGTTCAAGGTTTTTATTTGTGTCCCCGTAGGGCAATTATTGTTGCAGCAAGTAAAAAGAACACAGATACAAGACACACAGTTAAAAAAGGGGGGGGGTAAAATACAGTGTGTTGAAACAACAACAGTGGCACGACTAAAAGAGCCCAATAAATGACCGAAAAAGTGCATCAGTGCGTATCCTCCATATCTACATCATCATCAACATCACAAGAAACAAGAAACAGAGAACAGAGCCACAGAATATCAGTCAAACAGTCAGGGACGACTCCTGCCCTGTACAGAATTCAAAAGGGAGATGGCTGTAGGGATCAAGGAGTGCTTGTACCTGTTATTTTTTATACGAGGAAGTCTGAATCGGGAGCCGGAAGGCAAGAGCTGGAATTCAGAGTGTAAGGGATGGGAGCTATCAGAAAGAATGGCATTAGCCTTCCTAATTATCTGCCTATTGAACAGATCTGTAAGTGTACACTGTTGGACTCCCAAAATCTTGCTGCTTGTTTTTATCACTCTGCTCAGGGAATGAGTATTTGATCTGATTTGATCTGAACGTAGCCTGAGACTTCTCCTGCATCCCGAATATAATAAACTCTCATTTTATCATAGTTTGTATATTTTGTGATTGAACTGACATGTTTTGATATTAATTCTGTTAATTGATAGTATGAATATAACAAAGTGTGTGTTTTTCTCTGACTCTGTCTCTAATTGATGATGGACTTGACGTCGTCTTTCCTGTGAATCACGTTTACTGATGTAGAGCAGTCAGACATTAGTTTCAGGTCCTGCTGTATAATGACTGTCTCTAAAGCATTAGTTTGTTTCTGTACATCCCATAATGCATTTTGCTTTAACTTACAGGGAGAGGATGGAGTGCCAGGTGAAGATGGGGGAAAGGTTTGTGTCTGTGAGGATGAGTTTCAGGCGATGATCCTGTAAAGTGCAGCATGTTAACAACATATTGGCAAAGTGATTGTTCATTCTTCAGAATAGACACTTAGTTTGATAAAAAAAGAAAGAACCAGCCTCATTTTAAGTAAATTATTAGAGAATTGATTTAGCTCATCTTGCCTGTATTTGGACTCTGACAGTGTTTTTCTAATCCACAGGGCGACAAAGGAGAACCAGGAGCACCTGGAGAAGATGTTAGTTTTACTAAATCCCCTTGTTCCCCATGTTCGTTTAATGTGTTCTCATTAGACTGTTACTGCTTCCTATATTGGTCCTGACTCCATTGGCTCATTATTAACTTATTTCCACTTGACTTATTACTGTACAACACATCAGCTTTCCTTCTGTCTTTTCTTTAAATCACTTTCCCTCTCTAATGTGTATTTATCAGCTGCAGTGCTGACATTGGTATCAAAATAGTGCTGAGAAGCAGCTGCTTAAATCCAGCAGCCTGCAGTGATCAAGCTCAGTCTTTAAGGATGAGCCACTTGTGAGAGGAATCCAGAGGAGTGCCAAATGTCAGCACGCTGTTTTCATGTGCAAATTCCTATTAATTACCAGTAGAACATCAGTGGAGGGGTGGCAGTGGCCACCTGCTGTGATTAATAGTTCTGCCTCTACTATAGAGCAGGAGGAAGTCACCCTGTGCAGAGAGTCTCAGTAGTGTGACTGCATGTTTTCCAGGGGAAGAGAGGAGACCGGGGCATCGCTGGACTTCCAGGACCACCTGGACCACCAGGCAGCGGTGCTTCTGGACAGGTTCATGTTGATTTTGTTTATTACATTCTTTAGAGGATAATTACCGTTTTTTACAATCTGGACCTTATTAGGGCCACGGGCCATCGCACCGGGCACTGGCCCCTACAGCTATGAAATAGCTGCAGGGATTGGCCCCTACAGCTATGAAATAGCTGCAGGGACCAGTGCCCGGGCGATTTTCGGTTCGCTACAAATTATATATCAAAACGTGCGTCTTGATCGGGATCGGTGTGCTATTACTTTTCTCAACAGTTTATGAATTTTTTGCGACGTAAGTGGCGAAACACTGCGCAAAATTTTGCATTGATGTCAATGGGACAGGCGGGAAAAAAAGAGCGAAAAAGATCAATCATTGGAGTTATTCAAACGTCTACTGCTCAGGCATACTTTCACCTAGAGACTTCATTTGAACTTTAAACAGTAGACACAAATCTTGTGTATTGGTGTATTACTCCTCGTTTTGATAGGTCATATAGTTTTTGATCAATCCCTGATCAATGACCATGATCATTTTTGGAGAAATTATGAGATTATAATGGGTGTATATTGCACGGAATGTTTGTGTCAGAGTGGGTGACATCATCAGTTAGAGTGGGAGAGAGCCCAGAAAAATTCCTGAATTTTTCTCTTTCCACACTCGGCCCGGCCACAATTTACACTCTACACACATGGTTTTTCAAAATGTGTAAGACAAACTTGTTCTGTTTCTCACCATGTGTTCAAAATATCAGAGAGACTTACAGAATTTGAATTATCAGCCTCTAAGTGCGGCCACGTCTGTCTCTGCTCCTCATTGACTCCAATACAAAGATTTTCTGAGAGAAGCAGAACGGACCGATGTTTTAAAACTGCCAGTGTCTCCAAAATATTTACTGTAGAAACACCAAATCGTACCAAATTGTTCAGTAAGTCCTTAGAGCAACGTTGATCTGTGTTTTGTTCTGATAGTAGTTACCGTTTTGTCATGCTAAGCCTTTTGCGAGACCAGTGCAGAGGCAGAAAATCGCTCTTTTTCTCAACGTTTCTGTCTGTCTCAGCCTGGGGGGCCCCTATCGTCATTGGCAACCACCTCAAGTTGCCGTGGTAACGTCTGATTCTCAGGCCAGAGCTCGTTAACTTCATAAACAATCAACCTGGCGCTCGTTTAAATGTTTATAAACACAGACACACACTAAATCAGACTGACACAGGATGCAGCTCATAACATGTGTCAAGTCAGTCACACACACACTCTAGAACCAGCTTCATGTGATTACAATTACAGACACACACACACAGACAGACACAAACAAACACCAACACACAGGTAACTTCATGTGATTACAGTTACAGACACACACACACATCAAAAAACACAGGTAACATACACATGCGTGCGTATGTGCGCACTCCTCTCCCACACGCCAACACACACAAACACACACAGGTAACTTTATGTGATTACACACACACACACACAGGTAACCTAATGTGGTTACAGCTCCTCCATATCAGTGCTGATAGATGATCATGTGTCTGTCTGATCAGCTCTGTCTTGACCTTAAGATCGTGGGTTTGATTCCCATGTTGACAGAGATGGCAAAACCGGCCATAGCTCCCGTGGCCCTCTCAAAATTTCCCAGAGGAAATTTTCTAGTTTCTATCATAAAATACGATCATTTACTCACCACTGTACACGGGGCAGCGCAATGCAGCCTCTAAATAACACATTATCCGTCGCGAAACTCATTCATTTCACCAATATTTAGTTCTGATAGGCTAGTGCTATTCCCCTCTGAGTCCAGGGTTAGCTGTTATCAACATCCGGGGTCTGTAGGTTGACCTACTGACCTCTGACCTGGATGATGTCATCTCCGACCGCGGTGCGGCTTGTTGCTACCACTAATGTTTCGGTTCGTTTCTGCGTGTTTCCGACTTGTCAGAACAAAATGAGCATCTGGATGAAGTTCAGCTTCCACAGGCTTCCTCTCCTCATCCTGGACTCACTAAAGCTCCGGCTAGTTGAGATAAAAATGGACCCGAATGCCGAAGCGGAATCATTATTATCAGAATGAGCCGGCCCGCGCGGCGCTCAGAGATGACATCATCCAGGTCAGAGGTCAGTAGGTCAACCTACAGACCCCAGATGTTGATAACAGCTAACCCCGGACTCAGAGGGGAATAGCACTAGCCTATTAGAACTAAATATTGGTGAAATTAACGAGTTTCGCAGCGGATCATGTGTTATTTAGAGGCTGCGTTGCTCTGCCCCATGTACTCACATTATATGGATATACGCGGCTTTCAGATGGATCTAATTTCTGTCTTCATCTGTGTCTGTCTGCTGCAGCATCCCTCACTACAGTCTGGTCTGACCATCCATCATTGTCTTTTCATCTACTGGTGAACTCCAGGTTGCTCGTGGCGCTCAGGGAGCCAAGGGACCAAAAGGGCCACGAGGGGAGCGAGGACCAGCGGGGCCCCAGGGGGCTCCTGGGAAACTGGGGAAGGTTGGAAAACATGGAGATAAGGTGAAGGACGGAGAAGAGTGTGAACAAATTCTCCTGGGCTCAGTGTGACTGTGCTAACATCATGTCTGTGTGTCTCAGGGTGACAAAGGAGACCAAGGAAAAGATGTAAGTGCTCATGTTGTATTGATGAAGTCGACACTCGTCTCTACTGTCCACTGAGGATTTGTGTGTTTGTGTCAGGGAGACACTGGTCCAAGAGGAGAGGCCGGACTGAAGGGTCAGATGGTAAACTGCTCTTCATCCTTGTGATATAATATTCATGAAATATAACAAAGAATATGGAGTTAAAAGACATTTGTTTGTGTTTGTACTTGAGGGAGAACCAGGTGCGTCTGGGGACAGAGGTCCTCCAGGGGGCGCAGGAGAGCCTGGTGCAGCAGGACCTGAAGGAAAACAGGTCAGATTTACATAAACAAGTCACAACAAATAACATGTTCACATTATTATCCATCATGTAATGTGTTTCATAATGTGTCCTGAAGGGACCTGTGGGACCTCAAGGTGATAAAGGAGACACAGGAGAAAAAGGACGTGATGGCTCGTCGGTGAGCTGCCTCTCTCTCATTTAGAACATTTCAATCATCACAAATCTTCATAATTTGTTCTTTGTATTTTGACATTTTGGGAAATACAGCTATTTACTTTTAAATGAAAAGATTAACAACACACTTCTGTGCATTAAATATTAAGACACATTGAGCAGATGGTTCAGAGGAAACATTGAAAGTGATGGAAGCTTTAACCTGCCAGCTCTCCTGAAGCTCAGGAACTACAACACTTCAACATCTGCTGCTCCGGCATACTTTCACCTAGAGACTTCATTTAAACTTTAAAATGTGGACAAAAGTCTCATCTACTGATCTGGTTTCCCACATTTTGATAGATTTTATAGTTTTTGATGAATCGCTGTTCAATGACCATGATCATTTTTGGAGAAATTATGAGATTTTAATGGGTGTGTATTGCACAGAATGTTCGCGCTAGAGTGGATGACATCATCGCTTAGAGTGGGAGAAGTTGTCAGAAACTGTCTGAAACTTTTCTCTTTTGACACTGCTCACGGCCACAGTTTACACTCTACACGCATGATTTTTTCCACAGTTGTAGACAAACTTGTCCTCTCTCTAACAATATGCTCAACAAAACAGAGAGACTTACAGAAATTAAACTGCGAGCCTCTCAGTGAGGCCAGCTCCCTCCCTGCTTCCCATTGACTCCGATACAAAAATTTGGAGCACACACACACACAAGTATTTGCCAAAATGTCAACTGTTGCTTTAGTGTTTTACTCAGACTCTGATGACTTCGTGCAAAAATCTGCACAAAATCCACAAAAATATGTGATTTGTTATTTCAGGGAAATGCTGTTAATGTTGTGTAGTGAGTCTCAGGTCCTTCTCAGTGTCATGATGTGATGTGTTCCTCAGGGTATTGTTGGATCTGCAGGCCAACCAGGCCTGAAGGGGGAGCAGGGAGACAGTGGTCCTCCAGGAAAGGTGAGAACCTGCTGAATCTGTGGAGGAGCCTCAGGTGAAGAGGACTCCTGTGGTTGTTTGTGTTTGATTTATTCCAAGACAGAGAATGACTTCCTGTCTGAAGGAGTGAAAACAAGTGTGGGGGAAAAGTAGGAGAGAGCAAACTGAAGTGTAGGCAGGAGGAGGCGCTTTGACACACAGAGAGAAAAAAAGAGGTGAAAAACTGAAGATGTTGGAGAAAGAACAAAACTCTGAGAATCTAATTCAAGGTAAAAGAAATGAGTGTCAGATCATGTGGATGGGATCGTGGATGGAGCCGAGTGAGGAGACTCTGATGGTTCAGGTGTTTGTGTGGTGGAGTCTGTCACAGTCGACACAGAGGAACAACTGTGTGTTACTGTCTAACCACTGTTTGACCTAGAAGCATTTTCATCAAGGACAATAAAACTGAATGATGAGAAGCTCCACCTCTGAACAACCTTCACACTGATGCAGATACTTTCACCTGCCAGTTGTGTGAGTTGGAGCGACTCCAGACATCGGATCATAAACCTGTGTCTTTTCTTTCCTGTGAAAAGTCAAACTTATTCATCTAACTCTAAACACAGCACTGATCACAACACTGAGTCCTCTGACAACTTATTTATTTTCAATCTGTCATTGGGACTACAGACACTAAAACTTAAACCTCTGATCCATGACTTACAACACTTTTATTTATCTGTTTTTCTGCACCTGTTCAGGCAGTGACTGGATCACCTGGACCCAAAGGAGACCAGGTGAGTCACTGTAAATGTCATTAACATGGATGAAGATACATACAGTTAACCTTGTTCCATGATGATGAAGTGTGGCAGTGATTGTTGGAATAACAAACTTTAAAACTTTGTCTCAAGTTCTTTTTGTCTTTTTTGTTCCATTTGTTTCCAGGGGACACCAGGATCTCTAGGGTCAAAAGGAGATAAGGTGAACTTTACTGTGTGTTTTATGAGATTCAACAAAAGTTATGTGACACTCATGACCAATGTGTGTTGCAGGGAGACAGGGGTGTGGGAGAGGCAGGTCCTCGTGGTGAGGCTGGGTCTCAAGGTCCAAGAGTAAGTCACAGTAGATGATGATTTAATGTATTTACCTCTGTAATTAATAAGAGTTTGACCTTTGGCCTGTGTGCTTTCAATACAGGGGGAACCAGGTCCTTCTGGTTTAGCTGGTCCTACAGGGCTACAGGGGAAGACTGGTGATACTGGGCAGACTGGTCCAAGAGGAGAACCTGGACCCAGAGGACCTGGAGGAACACAGGGGGAGAAGGTCAGTTCTTTGTTCACTTAAAGGATAATTACCTTTTTTTTTACAATCTGGACCTTATTTCTAGCATAAAATACGATCATTTACTCACCCAGATAACTTTGGTGTCATTACAAGTCGTTCTGACGAAATTAGCTCCAGTTGAGAGCCGCGTATATCCGTATAATGCAAGAACACGGGGCACGCAACGCAGCCTCTAAATAACACATTATCCACTGCAAAGCTCGTTAATTTCACCAGTATTTAGTTATGATAGGCTAGTGCTATTCCCCTCTGAGTAGCTGTTATCAACATCCGGGGTCTGTAGGTTGACCTACTGACCTCTGACCTGGATGATGTCATCTCTGAGCGCCGCACGGCTCATTCTGATAATAATCATTCTGCTTCGGCATTCGGGTCCATTTTTATCTCAACTAGCCGGAGCTTTAGTGAGTCCAGGTTGAGGAGAGGAAGCCTGTGGAAGCTGAACTTCATCCAGCTGCTCATTTTGTTCTGACAAGTCAGAAACACGCAGAAACGGACCATAGCATTAGCGGTAGCAACAAGCCACGCCAGGCAGCTGTCGGAGATGACATCATCGAGATCAGAGGTCAGTAGGTCAACCTACAGACCCCGGATGTTGATTACATGCCACCACGGGCTCAGAGGGGAATAGCACTAGCCTATCATAACAAAATATTGGTGAAATGAACGAGTTTTGTGGCAGATAATGTGTTATTTAGAGGCTGCATTGCGCTGCCCCATGTTCACGCATTATACGGATATACGCGGCTCTCGGCTGGAGCTAATTTCGTCGGAACAACTTGTAATGACACCAAAGTTATCTGGGTGAGGAAATTATTGTATTTTATGCTAGAAATAAGGTCCAGGTTGTAAAAAAAGGTAATTATCTTTTAATCTCTGTGTTGTTGATCAGTCTCTTGTTTGTTTTCTAGGGCTCTCCTGGTTCCTCTGGGGTCAAAGGAGACAAGGTGACTCTCTAAGCCAACACATATATTCTGTCTACCTCATCAGTTGTTATTGGATACTGTATGTATGATTTCTGCTGCCAGGGTGAAGATGGTGTTGGTGTCCCTGGTAAAGACGGACAGAGAGGAGAACCAGGTCCCAGAGTAAGACAGTGGTTCCACAGCTGTATCAGTGAAGATGTGATGTACCATGGACCTGTCTCTGGAGGAAACTAACACTGTCATGTTTGTGTGTCTTGTTGTGTCTGTCATGTTGCAGGGAGAGCAGGGTCCTACTGGTTTGAATGGAGAGAAAGGTCCAACAGTAAATATCAGTGTTCATCCATCACTCCATCAGACTTTAAATGAGTTCAGACATCACTGTGATTTCAGTTTTATTGTCTGACAGAGGAAAATGTCCATAGATGTAGAAACATCCATGCTTGTTGTATTGTTGTGTATCCATTGTGTAATGAAGCATTTGTGTGTGTTGTTCAGGGTCCTGCAGGGAGTCTTGGTGCTCAGGGAAAGAAGGTGAAAACTACCAGTTGTTTTCATTAATGCATGTGGTCATTGAACAGGCTGTGGGCTGCAGCAGTGTGTAGTTCCTCAACTCAATCACATGTTCTGCTGTTTCAGGGAGATGTTGGACCTCAAGGAGACAAAGGAGAAGAGGTGTGTGCACTCACATCTAACTAGAAAGAAACGTGTGTGTGTGTTTGGTTGTTTCACAGAGACTTCATATAAATGTATGGGAGAAAGATTCAGAAATCTCAGTAGGGGAGAGCGGGGTACGTCCTAACGTCAGGTTAGCTGTAACACGGACATTTCAAGTGGTTACACGGGGTTCCTCTTTAATTGCTTCTGGCCAGTTACTCACACAACTAATAGACGGTCAAAAAATAAAGTGTCTATTCAAATGAGCAGACAGGCCACTGACCACAGACTAACTGTACCCTGTACATTTCAGGGAGCTCCAGGTCTTCCTGGTTCAGATGGTCCTACAGGGTTACAGGGGAAGACTGGTGATACTGGGCAGACTGGTCCAAGAGGAGAACCTGGACCTGCAGGACCTGGAGGACCACAGGGGGAGAAGGTCAATGGAGCTGCTGATCACTCACCGCTGTGTTCTCTTAATCTGTGTGATGTGAATCTGAACAAGTGAGTTTAATTTTCAGGGTCTCCAAGGCTCTGCGGGTCCTGCAGGAAATGTTGGACCTCCTGGTCCTTCTGGTTTTCGTGGTCCTCCTGGAGAAGCAGTGAGTTTAAGTTATGGTTTTGATCCTGCTGGACTTGAGAATAGTTGTTACTTGTCCTCAGGTAGTTTCCTGTGTTTTGATTATGTACTGATGTTCAAGGTTTAATCTGACAATTAGGGGTGTCCTCGACGAAGGATTTTTATAGTGAACTCTGATTCAGATTCCAGTCAGATTTTGCCCATAGTCGACTAATCGTAAGATCACATTGTTTTTTCCCCTCGTTGATTCATGATCTCATTTGCGTCTTTTTCCGCTCCAGAGAAAAGAGTTAAAACACCTGAATGAACAAATTCTTCTGTTGGCATCAGATAACAGGTCATTCTCCATCCATCAACAGGAATATAAAGACTGAACGACTGAGGAAGTATTTCGCAGCAGTCAGATATTTTAACAAGCATTGTTAGGGTCAGACTTGGCACTGCTGCATAGCCTTTAGTTGTATTTATTCATTTTTATCAGGCTTTTGTGGTATTGAATCATGTCCTTCTCTTTTTACTGTAATTATGTCCTACTTTTAGATCATGTTTCACTGGCTTTTACTGTGTTTGTTGTGCATCTGGTGTTGTGTTTATGTTGTCTGATTTCTGTGCTGTTTATTGGCTGTATGATTTTTCTTGACCTGATGGTAAAACCCCCTATGTGGGATCAATAAAGCTTACCTAACCATAATTTGTTGATCAGTATCTTGTTTTCTAGGGCCCTCCTGGTTCCTCTGGCGTCAAAGGAGACAAGGTGACTCTCTAAGCCAACACATGCATTCTGTCTACCTCATCAGTTGTCATTGGATACTGTATGTATGATTTCTGCTGCCAGGGTGAAGATGGTGTTGGTGTCCCTGGTAAAGACGGACAGAGAGGAGAACCAGGTCCCAGAGTAAGAGAGTGGTTCCACAGCTGTATCAGTGAAGATGTGATGTACCATGGACCTGTCTCTGGAGGAAACTAACACTGTCATGTTTGTGTGTCTTGTTGTGTCTCTCATGTTGCAGGGAGAGCAGGGTCCTACTGGTTTGAATGGAGAGAAAGGCACAACAGTAAATATCAGTGTTCATCCATCACTCCACCAGACTTAAAATGAGTTCAGACATCACTGTGATTTCAGTTTTATTGTCTGACAGAGGAGAACGTACATAGATGTAGAAACATCCATGTTTGTTGTATTGTTGTGTATCCATTGTGTAATGAAGCATTTGTGTGTGTTGTTCAGGGTCCCACAGGAAGTCCTGGTGCTCAGGGAAAGAAGGTGAAAACTACCAGTTGTGTTCATTAATGCATGTGGTCATTGAACAGGCTGTGGGCTGCAGCAGTGTGTGTGTCAACTCAATCACATGTTCTGCTGTTTCAGGGAGATGTTGGACCTCAAGGAGACAAAGGAGAAGAGGTGTGTGCACTCACATCTAACTAGAAAGAAACGTGTGTGTGTTTTGGTTGTTTCACAGAGACTTCATATAAATGTATGGGAGAAAGATTCAGAAATCTCAGTAGGAGAGAGCGGGGTACGTCCTAACGTGAGGTTAGCTGTAATACAGACATTTCAAGTGGTTACACGGGGTTCCTCTTTAATTGCTTCTGGCCAGTTACTCACACAACTAATAGACGGTCAAAAAATAAAGTGTCTGTTCAAATGAGCAGACAGGCCACTGACCACATACTAACTGTACCCTGTACATTTCAGGGAGCTCCAGGTCTTCCTGGTTCAGATGGTCCTACAGGGCTACAGGGGAAGACTGGTGATACTGGGCAGACTGGTCCAAGAGGAGAACCTGGACCTTCAGGACCTGGAGGACCACAGGGGGAGAAGGTCAGTGGAGCTGCTGATCACTCACTACTGTGTTCTTTTAAGCCCGTTTTACACAAAATGCCCAAAGCGCAGGTGGCCAGCGGCAAACCCATTCATTGTGTATGTGCTTCCTCGGCGCAAGAACACACCGCCCTGTGCCGAGCTGAGTGGCCCGCGAGGTGGGTGCCAGCTGCCATTGCGCACTGCGCCCCAATTGAAAATGTTTTAATCTCTGATGACATCTCAGTGCATCCAATAGGAGAGTCAGAAATCAACCGGCCGCTTGCAGAATGAAAACAATTGGCCAGGCGTTCTGTTGCAGTGATGGGCTGCCTGAAGTTAGTTGTCCAACGCAATTAGACCAACGCTCCCCAACAGGCTGTCAAACTGCTCCCTGCCTAGCCTGAAGTAGGCTACACCTGGAAGCGGTCATCTTGTAGCTCCTGCTGAACATTCTCTCCCAAATCCCATCTTGTTTGTTCGGTCGCATTACAACTTGCACCAATGCGCATGCATGCCTGCGCCAGTCTGCGCCGCACCCTGCGGTGGGCAAAGCGCAAACCGTGTTCGGTGTGAAACGGGCATTAATCCGTGTGATGTAAATCTGAACAAGTGAGTTTCATTTTCAGGGTCTCCAAGGCTCTGCAGGTCCTGCAGGAAATGTTGGACCTCCTGGTCCTTCTGGTTTACGTGGTCCTCCTGGAGAAGCAGTGAGTTTAAGTCATGGTTTTGATCGTGCTGGACTTGTGAATGGTTTCTTGTTTTCCGGTAGGTTCCTGTGTTTTGATTATGAGCTGATGTTCAAGGTTTGATCTTCACTGGGCAAATTATATGCTGTATTGACTTTTGATGCTAAAAGAGGTAAATACAACCCCTCCAGTGAAGAGCCATTACAATCCACTTATTCATAATGCACTTTTAAACCAGGTTCTTAAACAAGCATTGTGTCTGATAGAGAGGAATATGAAGGGATATCATTTATGATTTTATATGATCAGTCTCTTGTTTTCTAGGGCTCTCCTGGTTCTACTGGGGTCAAAGGAGACAAGGTGACTCTCTAAGCCAACACATGTATTCTGTCTACCTCATCAGTTGTTATTGGATACTGTATGTATGATTTCTGTTGCCAGGGTGAAGATGGTGTTGGTGTCCCTGGTAAAGATGGACAGAGAGGAGAGCCAGGTCCCAGAGTAAGACAGTGGTTCCACAGCTGTATCAGTGAAGATGTGATGTACCATGGACCTGTCTCTGGAGGAAACTAACACTGTCATGTTTGTGTGTCGTGTTGTGTCTCTCATGTTGCAGGGAGAGCAGGGTCCTGCTGGTTTGAATGGAGAGAAAGGTCCAACAGTAAATATCAGTGTTTATTCATCACTCCATCAGACTTTAAATTAATTCAGACATCACTGTGATTTCAGTTTTATTGTCTGACAGACATACATGTAGAAACATCCATGGTTGTTGTATTGTTGTGCAGTTATATATAATAGAGCATGTGTGTCTCTGTGTGTTGTTCAGGGTCCTGCAGGAAGTCCTGGTGTTCAGGGAAATAAGGTGAAAATTACCAGTTGTTTTCATTAATGCATGTGGTCATTGAACAGGCTGTGGGCTGCAGCAGTGTGTAGTTCCTACAGCAGCTGTTAGCTGCACTAACTCAATCACATGCTCTTCTGTTTCAGGGAGATGTTGGACCTCAAGGAGACAAAGGAGAAAAGGTGTGTGCACTTTCATATCTAACTAATTTATGAATACACAAAGTGTTAATGAACCATTTTTTAGCTTTTGTTTACAGCTCACAGGGGGACACTGTGCTTTTAGGCGGACCAGTCCAGACAGTGTATTTAATGAGATTTATTTCAAACTCTGACTGATTTGTGAGATGACTCAGGAGTTCACTCTTGTAGCAATATGCAACTATTTGGGAATCTCTGCGCAGATGATTTATTTTATGTTCTACTATTGTTTTTGTGTGAAATACAGGACTTGTGGGAAAGAAACATTATAAATGCCCCTTCAAATGACTATAAAGACCACTGACCACAGTCTACCTACATTTCAGGGGGGTCCAGGTCTTCCTGGTTCAGATGGTCCTACAGGGCTACAGGGGAAGACTGGTGATACTGGGCAGACTGGTCCAAGAGGAGAACCTGGACCTGCAGGACCTGGAGGACCACAGGGGGAGAAGGTCAGTGGAGCTGCTGATCACTCACTGCTGTGTTCTCTTCATTTCTGTGTTGTGATCAGTCTCTTGTTTTCTAGGGCTCTCCTGGTTCCTCTGGGGGCAAAGGAGACAAGGTGACTCTCTAAGCCAACACATATATTCTGTCTAACTCATCAGTTGTTATTGGATACTGTATGTATGATTTCTGTTGCCAGGGTGAAGATGGTGTTGGTGTCCCTGGTAAAGACGGACAGAGAGGAGAACCAGGTCCCAGAGTAAGACAGTGGTTCCACAGCTATATCAGTGAAGATGTGATGTACCATGGACCTGTCTCTGGAGGAAACTAACACTGTCATGTTTGTGTGTCTTCTTATGTCTGTCATGTTGCAGGGAGAGCAGGGTCCTGCTGGTTTGAATGGAGAGAAAGGTCCAACAGTAAATATCAGTGTTTATCCATCACCCCCAGGAACAGAACAAACATCAAATGAAGCTTTGAAGCAGAGTGTTAAGGATCTCTCTCAGACTCTTTCTAATGTCTCATAAAGCAGTAGACAGACTGAATAGATATTTAACCCTTGTAGATTTCCAGTCTGATCCACTTGCAGGAACTGTTTCATCTGTGTAACAACACACAGATTAACTTTGTGTACCTGTGAAAAGTGACAAATTATCATCTCTTCAAATGACCAGATGACCACAGTCTAACTGCATCTACATTTCAGGGAGATCCAGGTCGTCCTGGTTCAGATGGTCCTACAGGGCTACAGGGGAAGACTGGTGATACTGGGCAGACTGGTCCAAGAGGAGAACCTGGACCTACAGGACCTGGAGGACCACAGGGGGAGAAGGTCATTGGAGTTGCTGATCACTCACTGCTGTGTTCTCTAATCTCTGTGATGTGAATTTGAACTAGCGAGTTTCATTTTCAGGGTCTCCAAGGCTCTGCGGGTCCTGCAGGAAAGATTGGTCCTCCTGGTCCTTCTGGTTCTCCTGGACAAGCAGTGAGTTTATTAAGTTTTTTTATTTTATTTTTTATTTAACCTTTATTTAACCAGGAATAATCCCATTGAGATTCAGAATCTCTTTTGCAAGGGGGTCCTGGCCAAGAAAGCAGCACAGTACATCCACATCAAGTACACATTTGGACAACATCAACAAAACATAAAAACAGCTAAAACAGTAACAGCAAATCACATCAATACATTATAATCACCAGCTGCGTTCGGTGAGAGAACATGTGCATTCAGTGGTCAAATAGTCCTTAAAATCTTCCATACTTGGGAGATAATCCAATTTAAGATGACTCTGTAATTTATTCCAGGACGAGGGTGCAAATGCTTTGAAGGCACTTTCCCCAAAGACAATCCGTGTACGAGGAATAGTATACATTATCAATCTATCGTGCCTGAGACTACATCTTCTGGTGTTGACTTTAGGAACCAAGAGAGAACACAAATAAGGAGGCAAGTCACACAGGATGGCCTTATAAAGAAAACAATACCAGTATTCCCATCTACGATTGTACAAAGAAGGCCAGCCAACACTCTCATAAAGACTACAGTGATGAGTACGAAAACCTAAATCTGTTACAAATCTTAATGCTGCATGATACACCGAATCCAGCATTTTCAGAGAGGAGAGATTTGCATGCATGTATAAGATATCACCATAGTCAAGTATTGATACAAAAGTTGCCTGAATCAGTCTTTTTCTCGCATTAAAGGAGAAACAACTTTTGTTTCTATAATAGAAACCAAGTTTAACCCTGAGTTTCTTTGTAAGACACTCAATGTGATATTTAAAAGACAGATTTTCATCCAAGTAAAATCCCAAGTACTTGTAGACTGAAACTCGTTCAATCACTTTCTCATTTTGTGTAGCAATCTGACAAGCATCATCTGTCTTCCCTGATTTTGAAAAGCACATCAATTTAGTTTTGTCAGAATTGAGGACAAGTCTTAATTGATTAAGATTACTCTGAATGACATTAAAAGCAGATTGTAGCTTTTGTATGGCACTTGTTAATGATGAAGCAGAACAGTACAAAATAGTGTCATCTGCATAAAAGTGAAATTTGGCATCATTTACATTTTGACACAAGACATTTATATAAATAGTAAATAAAATGGGACCCAATATGGACCCCTGGGGGACACCATTTTGAGTCAACAAAGGTTTGGAGGATACACCATCAACCTGAACACTTTGTGTTCTGCCGCTCAAGTAGTTTCCAAACCACATGACAGCTTTTGAAGACATTCCAATATCTCGCAGTCTCTGGCACAAGACCAAGTGGTCAACTGTGTCAAAAGACTTTGACAGATCTAAAAACAATGCAGCACAGTATTCTTTAGAATCAATAGCACTTATGAGATCATTTAGTTAGTTATGGTTTAATTCCACTGTGAGAAGTAAAGATATGTTCAACCAGGATATATGTTCTTTAGCCTCAATTTTTGATCCTGATGTACTTGTGAATAGTTGTTCTCTAACATGTCAAGACTATCTCTCCATCCTTCATCCACATGTATGGGGTCTGACCCCACTGGGGAAGCTGTTGTACCACCTTCACACTGGTGTCAGATTCTCAGCACAGGGAGGTTCAAGCAGCAGAGGTCGACACTCTCTTAGAAAAGAGAGCCATTAGGGAGGTTACGTAGGACAATCAGCATGCTGGGTTTTATTCATGTTACTTCCTCATTCCCACAAAAGATGGGAGATGGGAGGGCAAGATGGCCAAGATGGTGCCAATGGTCTGAGAGACCATTCTCCAAGGTGACTGGTTTGCTACCATCAACATTTGTATGGGTGCTTAGAGGGTTGCTCCCTCTTCAAGGAGGTCGAGTGACCCTCCATGACATTTGGAGATGGTTCTGTCAGCCTTGCAGCATGGGCTGGTCAAGCCTCAGGAAACAGTTGAGCTGAAATGGCTTTCTCCAAAGACAGCCTTCTTATTGTGTCAGCGGAAGCTTGTCAGCGTGTGGGCTAAACAGGTGTCTTTAAAAGTAATCCACAGCAGCTGCCCCAGTGGGGTCGGTCTCCATACATCTGGAATATGTAGGACGGAGTTTTCTGGGGTTTGATTATGTGATGATGCTAATGTTTATGCACTGTTATATGTTAGATATAATTTATGATTTTATATGATCAGTATCTTGTTTTCTAGGGCTCTCCTGGTTCTGCTGGGGTCAAAGGAGACAAGGTGACTCTCTAAGCCTACCTCCTTTGTCCACCTGCTCAAATGTTAATGAATGTTTTTGGAGGGTAGATTGATAATATACTGTATGTGCTTTTTGTTGCTAGGGGGGAGTTGGTGTCCCTGGTTCCCGAGGGGAGACAGGAGGGCCAGGTCCCAAAGTAAGACACTGGTTCCACAGCTGTATCAGGAGACAGACTCTGTTCTTTACATTAAAACACTGTCCAGGCCGTGACCACTGCACTTGTCATGGTGTCACAGCGTCTGTTTTAATTTTCATCAACACAGTATTTCAGTAACGATTTGAGGAAGTTTCTTCAAATTTTGCACAAATATTCACTCAACTGGTTCAAATTTGCAGGTCAAAGGTGACCTCACAAAACACATTCTACCTCTTTAATGGAACATCTCAGGGAATACACTGTTTACCAATATAGTTTTGTCAAAGATGTTCATTTGGACTTAAAGGTTAACTGATTAGATTATGACAGGTAGAGGTCAAAGATCACTGTTTTTGTCCGTGCCTCAAGAATTTATACTCCAAAGAGGTGCAGCTGGAGTGGTTGGTGGAAGGACACAACTGCAAGCCTGTAGATCTAGTTGAAAAGTGTCACACAGGACACTGACCACAGTCTAACTGTGCCTACATTTCAGGGGGATCTAGGCCTTACTGGTCCAGCTGGACCTTCAGGGACACAGGGAAAGACTGGTGATACTGGGCAGCCTGGTCTGAGAGGAGAAACTGGACCTGCAGGACCTGGAGGACCACAGGGGGAGAAGGTCAGTGGAGCTGCTGATCACCAACTGCTGTGTTCTCTTCATCTCTGTGTTGTGATCAGTATCTTGTTTGTTTTCTAGGGCTCTCCGGGTTCCTCTGGGGTCAAAGGAGACAAGGTGACTCTCTAAGCCAAGATATGTATTCTGTCTCCCTCCATCAGTTGATTTGATACTGTATGTATGATTTCTGTTGCAAGGGTGAAGATGGTGTTAGTGTCCTTGGTGTCCGAGGACAGAAAGGAGAACCAGGTCCCAAGGTAAGACAGTGGTTGGTTCCACAGCTGTATCAGCAAAGATGTGATGTAACATGGATGTGTCTGGAGTGGTTGGTGGAAGGACACAACTGCAAGCCTGTAGATCTAGATAATCTGCCTCGTGCAACAGGTTGAAAAGTGTCAGACAGGTTACTGACCACAGTCTAACTGTGCTTACATTTCAGGGGGATCTAGGCCCTACTGGTCCAGCTGGACCTTCAGGGACACAGGGAAAGACTGGTGATACTGGGCAGCCTGGTCCGAGAGGAGGAAGTGGACCTACAGGACCTCGAGGACCACAGGTAGAGCTGCTGATCACTCTCTGCTGTGTTCTCTTAATCACTGTGTATCTGTGATGATTTGAACTAGTGAATTTTGTTTTCAGGGTCTCAAAGGCTCTCCAGGCTGTGCAGGAAAGGATGGAGCTTCTGGAACTCCTGGTTCTCCTGGTTCTTCTGGACCTCCCGGGCATGGTTCTCCCGGAATAAGAGTGAGTTTCAATTATGATTTTGATAAACGGCGATAAGTGATAAATTAAGTTACTCTATTAAAGGTAGGGTTGGACAAGGGTGTCAGTTTACTTTGAAAAGTGGTGGGGACAATGATCCTATGTAGCCTACCCCCCCCCCCCCCCCCTGAAATGAGACTGTTAAAGAGAGGAAAAACACAGAATAGCTAATAGGCCTATATGTCCAAAAGACTTTGTCCCGTCGTCACAACGTGAACGAGGAAGGATCTGATGGTGGCTCAGGTTTAGTGATGAGGAAACTGTCACAGCTGCTCCCAACAGACACGTCACAAACTTTATTTTGAAGGGACAGATTAGATGTTGATTTTGTTAACAGTGACTTTGTTTCACCCAAACATTAAGCATATATCGGGTGCTGTCCGGTACAACTGACCTCCTCCCTCCCCCCCAACCCCCCTCCCCCTGGTGCGGCTAGAAAACTCCTCTTTCTCCAAAGCGGGAGATGACAGAAAGAGCCTGAGAACTACTGTAACATCGAAGCTACATTGTTGCGAGTTGGCTCAGGCAGAAGCTCTGCGCCGTGCACACTGTTTCGGCTGCCTATTTTGTCATAGTTTATCAACGTTTTTCATCATTCTTCATTAGGATAATGTTAAGTTAATTTTGTGGTGGGGACAAAATTGTTCTTGACAAAAAGTGGTGGGGACATGTCCCCAGCGTCCTCAGCGTAAAAGACGCCTATGGGGTTGGAGATCTTATTCCGGAGCATTTTTTACTAAATTGATTGAAATCCTCTTCACTGATTGCAACCAATTAATTTAAACAGTTTGTCTCAAAGGGCTTTACACAGCATCACAACAACATCCAATTGTCCACACTGGAAAATTTGGCGACATGGTCATGGTTGCAATTCTTGCAAATCTAGGACCGTCAGTAAACAGGAAACATCTTAGTCTAGTCTAGTAGAAACATCTTAGTCTAGTCTAGTATCTTGGATACCCTAGTATCCAAGATTGGGGGGCGGTGCGTGGCGCAGTGGTTAAGGCGGCCGCCCCATGTAGAGGCTACAGTCCTCAACGCAGGCGTCCCCAGTTCAAATCCCCCGTCGGGCAGACTTTTCCTGCATGTCATTCCCCCTCTCTCTGCCTCCACCATTCCTGTCTATCTCACTGTACTATCAAGGCAAAAACAAAAACTTAAAAAAAAAAAAAAAGTATCCAAGATTGGGAGATCCCAACAATCCAAGAGCAAGGTATCCAGTGCTTCAGAAAGAACTATGACAGCTCCCTCAAGGACAGTGACTTTCAGTATGGCATCATACCTCCTGGCCCTTCCTGCTGTATGACTTTCCCATGTCCCAAGTGGAAAGAATGGAGAGACTGTGGAGAAAATTCCTGCGGATATGGCTGGGAGTCCCTCCATCTTTTTGTCCAGTCAAGCTGTACAGTAACACTTCCAAGCTTTCCTTTTCCCTGCTTTCATCGGTGGTTAAGCAGTAATGGAGGCAGAAGCACACTGGAAACATCAAGGAAGGGTTGTCAGCGCGGTATGTCAAGGTCACTTAAGTCTTGGAAACTATGACAAAAGGTGGAGCAAGACCAATGCCAGAGTGAAGAGAGGATTTGTGGTGCAAAGGGTCTGCGAGGCAGCAGAGGGTCGGTGGATGCAGTGGGACCAGGCACTGGAGCGACCACTGTCCTGGAAGGGCCCTATCACCCAAAGCCATAAACATCATAAGGTAAGGCAACAAGGCTCCTAGGATCTGCCTTTCATCCGGCAGTGCGACTCCGACTAGGAGTTGAGTGTGGACCTAAAGAGGAAGCTCGTCTTCCCACAGGACATGGCGGTAACCTTCCTCCAGCCAGATATGGTCCTACTATCCAGGAGAAAGAAAGCAATCATAGTTTCTGAACTCACTGTGCCATGGGAGGAGAGACTAGCCAGGACTTGATTGACTAAGCTGTCATAAAAGGATTGTAGCAACCATTTTTCTCATCAAAGTTGGCTACCTTGGGTTCTCAGCAAAATCAGTGCTCCATTTTCTCCAGAGGGTTGGCCAGGAGCCCAAACATCTGAAGAAAGCCAAAAGGGAGATAGCTTCAGCAGCCGAGACAATCTCAAGATGGCTGTGGTTGAAAAGAGCCCTTAGTTGGAACCCTTCTGCTGATGAAGGCGAAAAGTCTTTGGTGTCTCACTTGTACAGGTTAAGGGGAGCAACATCTCTGTCCCCGACATTCCTGCTGACAATGCAGCAGGTTTTCTACTCAAGAATACCATGATGGAAGAAAACCTGCATCACAATAGTTTGTGTAGTTCCTGCAGTTGCTGCTTGTTGCAAAGCATCTTTGATGTTTATTTCACCTCTGACGACTTCACTAATGTTGCAGTACGAAGACAGATAAGTGATCCAAGACGTCATATACTGGTGCCAAGAACTGTCAACAGATCAGTGCTGGAAAAACCAAATCCCCTCCACTCACACCAGTAACATCCAGGAAATGGACTTTGAGTTCATGGACTGTTACCTCACCTATGTACCTAACCTGGGTGTTCACCTGAACAGTACTGAGAGCTACATACTTCAGAAAGGCTGAACTTTAGATAGAACCAAGGGAGGGCAGAGCGTATGTGTTTGTAGAGAAACAGGTATCAGGTCGGACTCTTAAACATTGTGTATGATCAGAGCTGGTCTGTGTGTCTTCCAGGGGAATGCTGGACATCCTGGGGCCCCAGGGACCCCTGGAAAAGAGGGACTAGTTGGCCCCAAGGTGTGTACTGCACAAAACAAATTGTACTTTGAACATTAACTTTCTGTGAGTGTGAAATGTGAATGTTTGTCTTTGTGCAGGGTGCACGTGGTCCTACAGGAGCTGAAGGACTCAAAGGAGTTCAGGGACAGAAAGGTGAAATGGTGAGAGAAAGTTTCCTCTTTATAATCACATCATTGACTAAAATAGAATCAGAACCACACAAACCTTTGTGATGCACAGTTCACAGTCTCTATTTCATGTAGATGCCGGGTGCACCTGGTGATTGTGGCCCCCGGGGGGAGATGGGCAAGCCTGGTCCGTTTGGCCCCCCAGGACCAACTGGTGCTAAAGGCCCAGAGGGGATCCAGGGAGAAAAGGTAGATATTGAAGTATTCAAGTAAATATGTCAAATGAATAATGAAACCATATCTGGACTCAGATTGTGTGAACTGAAGCAGCAGAGGTTCAGAGAAACGATTCCAGTGGAAATGAAGTGAGACAGTTTCAGTGAAGCTCTGCAGGTGGACAGGTAGGTTCACCTGTCCACTGACTCTGAGTGGGACTGAGAGACTTTTTACTTCCAGTATGAATGTGGTGTGACATGAGTCCACTGTAGATGCTGTGTGTCATGTTGTGTTGTGTTGTCAGGGAGCGAGAGGACCAGTTGGTCCCTACATAGTTGGTCCTCGTGGTATCCCAGGTTACCCAGGAGAGAGAGGAGAACAGGTGAGTGTCTCCTGGTTGTTTCCTTGGCTACGACTCTTTGAGCTCAGAAAAGTTCACCGTCAACAGGACCGAGACTGATTTAACTGCGTCTGTACAATTTACTATTGGTGATTAAACCTTTGACTTTGCATCAAGCTCCCACAATGCACCTGTTCTCAGTCCAGTGAGTGAATGTGCTGCAGCCTCCTGCTGTGAGCTCTAATACCTGTCACTGCTGCAGGGAGAGATGGGTCTCGGAGCCAAGGGAGACAGAGGAGAGCCAGGCATGACGGTCAGTGCTCAACCCTTCCCTCAGGGCCACACACACACACACACACACACACACACACACACACACACACACACTGTTGTTTTAACTGCACTTTGTCGTGTTTCCATCTTGACTTTGAATCCAGGAGGATGAGATCAGACACTTCTTAAACGAGCACTGTGGTGAGTGTTTGATGTTTGTTCTTGTTGTTTCCCAGTTGTCATCACAGCTCGAGTCTCAGTTCAACTTTATCAAACTCCTGCAGCTCCATGACTCTGAACTGACCTGTTCTCTTCTCTCTCTCTCTGCTTCTATTGCTCCGTCCACCTGATGCTCAGCGTGTGGAGGTGAGTGAACGTTCAGCTGCAGCAGATCAGAGACAGAGGACAGAAGGACAGTAACTGAACCACTCGTGCTGCTGCTGCAGAGTCAGAGCACTCACTCTCATTCATTATTGTGTTACAATATAAATCACAGAATAAGAGTGTTTGTCCTCATGTAGTAAATGTGTCTCTGTTCCTCTTCAGGCTCGGACGACTGTATTCAGTCCAGACGTCGACGTGCAGCAGAGGAGCAGCTGGTCCTGGAGGGGGAGGAGGGTGAGAAGGGGGAGGAGGGTAAGTGTGTCTGTGTGTCCATCCCTAACAACAGGAGGAAGCTGCTGCTGCTGCTGCTGCTGCTGCGTCTGCAGAGTCTGATTAACACAGCAGAGCAGTCAGTCATTTCTGTGTCTGATATTTCTGTTTGTCCTGTTGCATCCCTATAGAGAGGCTAAGCGGAAGCAGGAAGTAACGTCGCCATGGGACCTCAACTCGGAAAAAGTCTCCATGTCAGTGAACGGGAGTCAAAGTTTTATTTCTAATGTGGTTGAATAGTGTGATGATAAAACTCTCTGAGCTCTATCTGTTTATAAAACATCACGGTTCATGAAGAGAAACCAGCAGTTTATCGTAAAACGGCAACAGAAGAATGTATTTAGTGTGAAGACGCTCTACGGACTACAGATCTGGTGTCCCACAAAAAATACGTCACCAACTGACACGGGAAACGGCGGCATTTGGTGTGTGACGTCACCTAAGCGACTTGTAGTCTTTCTGGTACGGATTCTTCGGAATTATATTTTACAATAGTTTTACAACAAACTACTGGTTTTTCTTCATGAACCGTGATGTTTTAAACAGGTAGAGGTCATATATTTTTTTATATATATATATTTTTTCTCATGGCACAATTCAGTCAGATCACAAAATAAAACTTTGAATCCCGTTCACTTACATGGAGACTTTTTCCGAGTTGAGGTCCCATGGCGACCGTTACTTCCTGCTTCCGCTTAGGCTCTAGGGGCTAATATAGAAATAAACTCTGTGGCAAAGGAATTGCAGTTCAAAATTTTCCATCGGCCACTGGCAGTTGTGTGTTTCTATTTTATGCGCCAAACTCATTTTTTACCCGCCACTGGCGCTTGGTGGGTGTTAATTTTACATCCTGACCTGATCACTCTGTTTGTGTTGAGTGTGTTAAAAACACATTTACATTTTTAATCATCGAACATATAAAGTAAAGACGCTGACTGGGGTCATGACTTCAGCTTTTGACTTCAGAGTTACTGTTGGTTTCCACTGCTGCTCTGCTTCTGCTGCTTCTTGCCTGCTCTTCTCTTCCTCGTGCACGTGTCTCAGTGTGTCCACGTGCACGCTCCTAATCAGTGTGTGTGTGTGTGTTGTTTAGCTCCAGCCGACCGGTGCCAGCTCCCCATGGAGGAGGGCAGCTGTGGACGTTTCACTCTGCGCTGGTACTTTAACAGCGAGGCTCAGGCCTGCAGGCCCTTCATCTACAGCGGCTGTGGAGGAAACCACAACCGCTTCCTGCAGCTGGAGGAGTGTGAGGAGCTGTGTGTGGGAGACGCTGCAGGTACACAACCACACACACACGCACACACACACTGCTGTCTGTCTCATCCTCAGTGTGTAACACATGTTGTGTTGTGCAGGAGCTCGTCCCCTGAAGACAGCACAGTGATGGAGACCAGTTCTTCCTCAGCCACAGGAGCCCTACGCCAGGTTCACACCGGACGCGGAAGCGCTGCGAAGCGGAACAGCCGCGGAAATCGCGCGCGAGCCACGTCCCTCCAGTTCACACCAGATGCTGATTTCTCCGCAGCGGTCTCAAGCGCCTCTGCTCCTCAGCTGTTGTTTACTCACATTCAGAGCTGTTTTTTTACATCATGGATAAGTAAATAACCTCATATAATTATAATGCTGTGTGCTGTGGGTCAAACAACTCCCTGTACTTCACTTCCAAGATTAATTTCACGTCGTCCTTCACTTGACAACAACTCGTCTCTGCCTCTCTCTCTCGCTCTTTCCCTGTTTGTTTGTGTGTTTCGACCTCCCCCCTGCAGCCAGCCCACTCCGTGTCTCCCTTTCGTGTACGTGTGTTTTCATCTCTCTCTCTCTCTGTTGAGAGTCTGACAAATATAAATAAGATCGCATTTGTGAATCACTGTATTTTATTTTGAAAAGTGTTTTATTTTGAAAATTGACCGGATTCTCTCGTTGTTTCATGTGTGACTTCCTGCCAAGATTGACGCGATTGCTCGCGGCTCGCGCACAAAATACAACAGACGCCGAAACGATCGCTGCACGGCGCGAGCAATCACGGCGCTTCGCGGCACGTCGCGTCGCGGCGCGTCTGAACTACACAACCTGTTAACTTGGGCGCCGAAGGGAAGCGGTCTCTGTTCCGCGGCTATTCGCGGCGCTTCAGCGTCCGGTGTGAACCCGGCGTTAGTCTTCACTCAGCTTTTATACTTCAATATTTTGTCTTATTTATTGTTTCAAACTGTGTGGGAGTAAATACATTCAGATGAATTGATATGAATATAAACCAAAAACATTTAGAACAAAATTTACAACAATTTACAACAATTTATCAAATTAACTTCAGTCTGCAGCAGCACACAGGTGTAAATACTGCAATGCATCCTGGGAGTTTTAATGGTGTCTGTTTTACTTTTGTATAAGATTGTAATTCAATGTAACCAGATGATTTTCATAAGTGGTGACACGTTATCAGAGCAGAAAGATGAACTTCTCCACACAGGAAATATATCAGCTCAAATCAATATTGATAATCTATCACTTTTATTAAATATGAAGAATCAAGCACAATTAATATTCTGCCAAAATTTTGTACATAATGTGTTAGTGTTTGGGGGAAGTTGTGTATGATGACTGCATGTTTACCTGCCAGAAACAAAGGTGCTATATTTTTAAAGGCATTTTCATACTGTTTATTGAAAAAATGGAAACTTGTGTTTTTTGTTTGGTACCAAACATTTTGTATCTGGAACTTTTTAATAAACATCTCTAATAAAGTAAATGTTGAAGAAAAAACTGACCTGGATTTGTTCTCTTTTTTCTTCTCTTGGTTTTCTGATGCAACAAATATATTATAGAAGATTTACTGATCCCAAGTGAATAGACTACTTAAAGCATTAATATAAATGTTAATTGAAACAACTGTGTGGAGCAAAAGACAGACACCAGATACACAGAGAGCAGCTACACTCCAAGTTAAGCAGCTGGTGTCATCTATAACTTTAGGTTGTTAATTAGCACATAGCTAACGTTAGCTGCGAAGCTAACATGCAGACCAGCTGCAGTAACAACTGTGCTACAGTAAAGCTAACATCACTACAACAGTACATCCTGACTAACTGACAGTGATCTGTATGTCCAGGCAGGTAAAGTCACTGTTAATGTGAAACACCACGGAGTTGATGGTAGCCTACTCACCTGTCGGGTAGAAGCAGCGTCCGCCTTCACTCTCCACTCCCTCCGCGGGTAGAAAACCGATGTGCAGCCTACACAGGTCGTTGTCTGGTCCTGGTCTGGTCTGGACAACACGGCTGAGTTTATGGAGTTTGAGAACGACGACGACTGGTTTCATTTCGATGGGCTCCAGTCCACTATCAGTTTGAGACCGAGTTTACTGAAGACCAGCTGAAGGAAATGGAGGAAAAAAGTGGAAGAGGGAGAGCTGCCGGTGGAGTCTAAATGCTGGAACTGGGGGAATCAAGTGGTCAGTGAGGTCACTGCCTGTCAGTGGCTGCTGAAACCAGATGTTTGTGCTGCCAGTCGGACTCGGACGTGTGTTGTCAGTGCCTGGACTCTATGCTGGACACGGAAAGTTGCTGCATAGCGTATAACTGGAGGAGGAGAGTGGGTGAGTTGTTTTCGTCTCTTTTCAATAGAAACCAGGCTAAGCTAACAGATGTTTGATGCCTTGTATTATGGGATGGGACCCTGTTTGTACTGTTGATGACGTTTGGTGCTGTTCTGAGCATTATTTGTGGCTGTAAGTGGCTTTTTGATCGGTGGATAGTGGATCCGTATACTGCGCTGTTTGTTATGGTGCGGCCATTGCTAAAGTTGCTACAACTAGAGAAGATAGCGGTTAGCAGACTTCATCTCTGGAGGGGGGGGGGTCTAACTCGGTGTTACGGTGCGTTGGACCATGGCTTAAATTTATGCTGGAATATCCCTTTAAAGAAGGGAGTCACCCGTTGAGTAACGCACATTTCCTTATAGAAAGCCTTGTTGGAATGGTGGGACGTTCACATGTCGGAATAGCGGTATGTCGGAGTGGTGAGAAGTAGGAATGACAGCATGTGACCGCAAAGTTCGAGGTTCATCGTCGTTTAGGATAAATAATTGTTAGAAACAATATAATTTCTTGTCATGATTGTTACCTGTTATTTTTACATACAGTCTAACAGAGAGGTGTCTCTTCATTTATTGTATTATATATATTCATTATGTAAATGTAAATGTACTTTATTTATACAGCCCTTTAAAACAAACCTTTCGGTGTACCAAAGTGCTTTACAGTGGGTCATAAAAGAGGAAAACAAAATTAAAAAAACAATAAAAAACAGTGAAGGCAATAAAATGCAGCAAAATCAAATAAGTTAAAATAAGATAAAATTATAGTTTTTAATCCATAGCTAAATGTTTCGTGGGTAGGGGGGACAAACGGGGACAGAGCCTTTCACCGGAGCTGGAGCTGTGTAGTGGAAAACCACAAACTATACATTGTGGTGAAACTCTGTACTACAAGACCTATGTCTTTTCCTTTGAGCCACAATAATTAGTTGTAAATAAATAAACAGACAAATTGTGTCAATGCATACCAATGTGTGTACCCACTGACACAACACCTGAGGCTCTTCATGGCGTTTCTACGGTGGCCCTGAAGGCTCAGCTCACTACAGCTTCAGAAAACGCACAGCGAAGATGCAGAGACATTCAGCAGGGGACCAGTCTGGGGACATGATGAAGTGATTTTATTGACTTTATTGTGTCCTCCAGAAACACTTGAGCGTTAACTTGTTGTTTGAAGAACAGAAAAACAATGAGAGGAAAGACGGAAAAAAAAAACCCAGGTCAGTTTTTTCTTCAACATTTACTTTATTAGAAATGTTTATTAAAAAGTTCCAGATACAAAATGTTTGGCACCAAACAAAAAACACAAGTTTCCATTTTTCAATAAACAGTATAAAAATACCTTTAAAAATATAGCACCTTTGTTTCTGGCAGGTAAACATGCAGTCATCATACACAACTTCCCCCAAACACTAAAACATTATGTACAAAATTTTGGCAGAATATTGTGCTTGATTCTTCATATAAAGTGATAGATTATCAATATTGATCTGAGCTGATATATTTATAATTTCCTGTGTGGAGAAGTTCATGTTTCTGCTCTGATAACGTGTCACCACTTATGAAAATCATCTGGTTACATTGATTTATTACAATCTTATATTTCATACAAAAGTAAAACAGACAACTCCCAGGATGCATTGCAGTATTTACACCTGTGTGCTGCTGCAGACTGAAGTTAATTTGATAAATTGTTTTGTTCTAAATGTTTTTGGTTTATATTCATATAAATTCATCTGAATGTATTTACTCTCACACAGAACACAACATCCCATAATAACCAGCAGTCGGTTGGTTTTTCTGTTGACTTGTGACTTTTTGACTTTCTCTCAGCTTTGTGTACTTTGATGATTTCAAAGGAAACTGAGTGACAAAAAGTTGATTAATGATCAGCAGTACGTGTCAGCTCCAAGACTTCTGAGCATCACTGTTGTTATGGCAACAGAGTCAAGTTTGAAACAATAAATAAGACAAAATATTGAAGTATAAAAGCTGAGTGAAGACTAAGGCTCCTGTGGCTGAGGAAGAACTGGCCTCCATCATCGTGCTGTCTTCAGGGGACGAGCTCCTGCACAAAACAACATGTGTTACACACTGAGGATGAGACAGACAGCAGTGTGTGTGTGTGTGTGTGTGTGTGTGGTTGTGCATAGATATAGATGCCGCATTCGGGCTTGTCAGGAATGTCTCACGGCCGCCATCTTGAGGAGGAGTTCCTCCTGACAAGCAGTCAACAGTCAGACCATCAGACCGGGTTTGACAGCTGTGAATCTGGCAAAATGCCAGCCTTTAGTGCCGCGTACGGATGTTCCCATGAAAGAAACGTAATAAGTAATAAGTTGTTTTAATTATATATATCTGTTATGAACTTGTTGAATTTGATGTAGGTAAGTTATCTGACATAAATGAAACTAACGTAACGTATCATAGGGTGGGATATGTGTTACATTTAGTGCATATACCGGTAGTTAATATATTTAGGGCCACGGGCAATCGCACCGGGCACTGGTCCCAACAGCTATGAAATAGCTGCAGGGACCAGTGCCCGGGCGAAGCCCGGGCACTACTGTTATTGTGTGGATTTTTTCTTCTTATTATTAGTGTGACTGCTGAAGCAGTCACACTATTGTTATTCTGTTTGGCCATTTTCTTCCGCCTTTTTACGGTCTTCTTCTAGTCCTTCATACTTTGTGCTATTTCAACAATTCATATATCAAAACGTGCAGCTTTTTTTGAACTTTATCGGCATTACTTTTCTCTTTTTAACTATTTATACTTTTTCAAATATTTAACTTTTTCACAAAAAATCTCACAGTCATCAAAGTCTCAACCTCTCTTCTTCACAACTCCACTGTAGTGTAGAGGTTAGGGTGGATGCTTGCCAACCCTAAGGTCACTGGTTCGAATCCAAGGGAAGACCTCTTGTTATGTTATGTTGAATTCTGCTCTCCTCCCCCGCCTTCAATTGGTTACAGGTGTTTGTTATCTCCTTGATTACTCATACCAGTTTGCAGCACATCATCACATTACAATGAATGACAACAGTTTTGAAAGCAGTGTGCTCTCTGTAGCCGAGTGGCAGAGTAAAGGTTTAGTGATCATATGGTCATGGGTTCGATTCCTGCCTCAGTCTTTTCACTTCATTACTTGACTTTTGATTCCAACTAGATAAAGTATCATTTCCTGATGGAAATGCGTGTGACTGCTGAAAGCAGCTGAACGCTGTTGCAGAATTAGCAAATAGTGCAAGCAGTGATCACCATACAAATGGTTGCCCAAGGTAGGTATCGAACCCACAACCTCATGATCAGCAGACTTTCACTCTGCCTCTAGGCCAGTGTATACACAGTTGCAGAGACTGTTGTCTGTTGATGAACTGCACTCTGTCTCACTCTGAAGTTAATTAGCCCAAAGCTGTAGTTCCAGTGCAAATCAATCTTAGTGCAGTGGTATAAACAAGAAACATGTTAACATAAACCAAGATTGAAAGAGGTAAAGAGAATAGGTGGGGGCGCATATGCATTATCAAGTTTGATCTTGTGACCAGACCAAGTGGTATTGGTTAAAGATCAAAGTGGCTGACACTAACAAGACTGCTCAGGTGGGTTTTGAACCTGTGACCTTGTGATTGGTTGGCAGGAACCTTATCCACTAGGCCATTCCAACACTTCCAATGAAGTAGAGGTTGAGACTTTGATGAATGTGAGATTTTTCAATGATGCTTAAAGTCTCACTCCCCCGACCCTTTTCGGCCATTTTAAAACCAGCTCATTAGCCATGCACATTAGCAATTCACCTCTGGGGGGTGGGCGGAGACTGCACTGTTTTGCACCCGCCCAGCCACCTCCTCGCACCCCCCCCCGGTTGCTGACAGCTGGACATTGTATAATTACAGATTCAGCGCATTTAGTGTAAAACTCTCCACTGGGATTTGATCCCAGACTGGAGCATAGTCCTTGCTCACAGTGCAAGCTGCTCTACCAGGTGAGCTATACCTATTATACCTTGACAGCTACACCGAGCTGCCAAGCCTTTCAACTCTGAGCCATATGAAGAACTTTTGTGACAGACTGTATATTGTAAAATAGCCAATCTGTTAAAAAAAATGGAAGACCAGAAAAATTTCTGCATCTGTTCCTGCACCACATGATTACACGCACCCGGTCCCTTGTCATAGAGGCACCACTCAAGGAGCCTGGGAAAGTAGATAATCTCACAATTCAGATGATGTTTACAGCTCGTCTCTATCATAAACAGTTCAGATGTTATAATGTCTTGTTGATGTTTTGCAAAACAAGTAATCATATCATGGTCACACAATGAATACTTGAAGTTTCTATTCAGCATAAACACAATTCTGAGTTGAGGACACCCTAGACACAACAATATAGACTATTAGGCTACATTGTATCATGAAATACTCATAACATCTAAGACATGACAGGTGTGGCATGATAAGCTGGGGGCCAATTTTGGCCAGCTGTAGTCATATAGAATAGAAAATACTTTATATTAACCTATATTATTTAAATTTCGCATTTTTGCATGTACGGTATGTATTATTTCCAAACTAGTTTTTATTTTCATTTAACATTCATTTATATGCCAATCAAGAGTGGGTGAGTGAAGGAGTGCAAGAGAAGCACCTGCCCACCTCTCATGTCCAAGAGACTTTGTCCTGTCCTCACAACATGAACGAGGAAGGATAGGATGATAGCCCAGGTTTAATTATTATTATAACCTTTATTTAAATTTGGAAATATATTGAAGAGCAACCTCATTTACTATAATAATGAGGATTAATGATGAGGAAACTGTCACTGTCACATCTGTGCAACACCACATCTAGGCCTGCAAGCCTGCCCGTCTTGTGAGTTCGGGCTGGGCTCCAGCTCACTGAACTCAAGTTACATTAGGCTTGTAAATGTGCAGAGAACCTGAGTTACAATGAGCTTTATACTATCAGGAATCAAAGACTGTCCAATGACAGCTGAATAATCGGAATCAAAAGTCAAGCAATGATGTGAAATGACTGAGGTAGGAATCGAACCCATGACCTTATGATCATTAAGCCTTTTACTCTGCCACTCAGCTACAGAGAGCACACTGCTTTCAAGACTGTTGTCATTCATTGTAATGTGATGATGTGCTGCAAACTGGTATGAGTAATCAAGGAGATAACAAACACCTGTAACCAATTGAAGGCGGTGGAGGAGAGCAGAATTCAACATAACATAACAAGAGTTCTTCCCTTGGATTCGAACCAGTGACCTTAGGGTTGGCAAACGGCCACCCTAACCCCTATACTACAGTGAAGTTGTGGTGAAGGGAGGTTGAGACTTTGATGAATGTGAGATTTTTCAATGATTCTTAAAATAAAGAGAAATTAGTATAAATTAGCCACACCAAGTAAGAAGAGGACTTTTTTGTGACCTGTGACTATTTTTTGGTGAATTAAATGAATTAAAAAGCACCTAACAGCAAGTTACAAAGTTGAGCTCCTTCTCCTGCTGCTGTGAAAAAAAAAACTTGAGCTGAATGAGAGCAGAGAGCTCCCTGGCTGCATTTAAAAAAATATTTAAAATTATTATCTAAGTCTCTTTGCATTTTTGACCAGAATTTTAGCCAGAAGACAAGTGTGGCTACAAAACTGGAGAAAATAATTTGTCTAGAGTTTAATTTGTGGCCGTGCTGACAGTTTAGCCAGGAAAACTCTAGAATGTTTTTTTGCCTCTCTCCACTCTGGCACCACTCTGGCTCTGCTCGTTAGACGCAATACACACACATTATAAAGCTGAAAAAAATCAGAAAAAGTTAAATATTTTAAAAAGTATAAAGAGTTAAAAAGAGAAAAGTAATGCCGATAAAGTTCAAAAAAAGCTGCACGTTTTGATATATGAATTGTTGAAATAGCACAAAGTATGAAGGACTAGAAGAAGACCGTAAAAAGGCGGAAGAAAATGGCCAAACAGAAGAACAATAGTGTGACTGCTTCAGCAGTCACACTAATTATTCAGCTGTCATTGGACAGTCTTTGATTCCTCATAGTATAAAGCTCATTGTAACTCAGGTTCTCTGTGGCCATATGGTTAGTGCTCAGCCTGAAATTCACAGACATTTTCATTCTAAGTCATTCAAGCTTGACTCTCAAGCTTTCTTGATGTTGACAGTGTGCAGATCATTAACAGACAACAGTCTCTGCAACTGTGTGTGCACTGTGGCCTAGAGGCAGAGTGGAAGTCTAATGACCATGAGGATGTGGGTTCGATTCTGACCTTGGTCAAACATTTGTATGGTGATCACAGCTTGCACTATTTGCTAATTCTGCAACAGCGTTCAGTTGCTGTCAGCAGTCACACCATTTCCATTCTTGGAAATGCTTTTTCTAGTTATTTTTCCACTTCCGGCCGATTTTCGATGCGCTACTAGTCCTGCAACTCGAAGAGTTGCAGGACAAATTATATATCAAAATGTGCGGCTTGATCGGGATCGGTGTGCTATTACTTTTCTCAACAGTCTACGAATTTTTCGCGACGTAGTCGCGAAAAACTGCGCAAAAATTTTGCATGTAAGTCAATGGGACGGGCGAAAAAAAAAGACCGAAAAAGACCAATCATTGGAGTTTAACAAAGTCTACTGCTCAGGCATACTTTCACCTAGAGACTCCATTTAAACTTTAAACAGTAGACACAAGTCTTGTGTATTGTCGCATTACTCCACGTTTTGATAGGTCATATAGTTTTTGATCAATCCCTGATCAATGACCATGATCATTTTTGGAGAAATTATGAGTTTATAATGGGTGTGTATTGCATAGAATGTTCGTGTCAGAGTGCGTGACATCATCGGTTAGAGTGGGAGAGAGTGAAGAAACATTCTGTATTTTTTCTGGATAAACTGTGAGCACGGCCACAATTTACACTCTACAGACATAATTTTTTCAGAATTTGTAAGACAAACTTGTTATCTCTCATGTCATGTGCTCAAAATATCAGAGAGACTTACAGAACTTACAGAATCAGCCTCTGAGTGCGGCCACGTCTGTCTCTGCTCCTCATTGAGTCCAATACAAATATTTTCTGAGAGGAGCAGAACGGCCTGATGTTTTAAAACTGCCAGCGTCGCCAAAATATTTACTGTAGAAACACCAAATCGTACCGAAATTTTCAGTAAGTCCTTAGAGCAACGTTGATCTGTGTTTTGTTCTGATAGGAGTTACCGTTTTGTCATGCTAAGCCTAATTGTGAGACCGGGAGGCAGAAAATGGCTCTTTTTCTCCACGTTTCTGTCTGTCTCAGCCTGCGGGGGCCCCTATCGCCGTGGTAACCTCTTTGATCCTCAGGCCAGAGCTCGTTAACTTCATAAACAATCCACCTGGCGCTCGTTTAAAATGTTTATAAACACAGACACAGCTAAATCAGACTGACACAGGATGCAGCTACTAACTAACTATGTGTCAAGTCAGTCACACACACACACACACACACACACACACACAGACTCTAGAGCCAGCTTCATGTGATTACAGTCACACACACACACACACACACACACACACACACCTTCATGTGATTAAAACACAGTTAACGTGCAACAGAATTTAAACTTAAACCATGATTTAATCTGGTTTTAAAGTTAAACCTTGTTGGTGTCACACACACACACACAGACACACAGACACACACACACACACACACACACACACACACACACAGTTAACCTAATGTGGTTACAGCTCCTCCATATCAGTGCTTATAGAAAGATGATCATGTGTCTGTCTGATCAGCTCTGTCTTGACCTTAAGATCGTGGGTTTGATTCCCATGTTGACAGAGATGGCACAACCCACAGTAGCTCCCGTGGCCCATTCAAAATTTCCCGAGAGGAAATTTTCTAGTAATAGTTTGTTATTTTGTTGCCTGTATGTGTAGGCTATTAGGCTGATCAGCTGTTTCCCTGCGGCTGTGGTAGTTGTGAGTTTGTGGTTGCCATGGTGATGAGGCCGGCGAGTGAGTGTAAACCACTGTAGGCTACCTATATAATTGTGCTAGGCCATATTAAATCAGTTTCATGGCACTGACATGAACCCTAACTGCTAACGTGAGTTATGTACCTGAATTGTAGTATTTATATTAAAACAAACGGCTTGAAAATCGTTTGAAAATTCAGTGATAGACCTCTGCCTCTGTAGACTACAGTAAGTAAAAGTTAGACACCTCCTTCTCAGGATGGCGGCGGCGGCGACTATCCGTTCCAATGGGCAGCAGCGTCAGAGGCGGCATCTACGTATATATATCTATGGTGGTTGTGTACCTGCAGCGTCTCCCACACACAGCTCCTCACACTCCTCCAGCTGCAGGAAGCGGTTGTGGTTTCCTCCACAGCCGCTGTAGATGAAGGGCCTGCAGGCCTGAGCCTCGCTGTTAAAGTACCAGCGCAGAGTGAAACGTCCACAGCTGCCCTCCTCCATGGGGAGCTGGCACCGGTCGGCCGGAGCTAAACAACACACACACACACACACACACACACACACACACACACTGATCAGGAGCGTGCACGTGGACACTGAGACACGTGCACGGGGAAGAGAAGAGCAGGCAAGAAGCAGCAGAAGCAGAGCAGCAGTGGAAACCAACAGGGAGCAGAAGAGGGCCAGGCTGATGCTGCGTTCAAGACGACTCGGAACATTTGAGAACTCTGATTTCTGAAGAATAAACAAAAACATGTTGGACCGGGACAAACTGACATTAAAGTGCTTCACGTAGCTTCAGTAAGGAATTACAGTAAAACATCACAAAGGCAAACAATTGAAAAAAAGGAAGCATTTTAAAATAATGAAAGAGATCATTTAAAACTGAAGAGAATTTTTTTTTTTTAATTTAACCTTTATTTAACCAGGCAGAATCATTAAGAACGAGTTCTTATTTGCAATGATGGCCTGACAAGAGGCACAAGCTTCTTGAGGGGGAGGGGGGAGAGGGCTGTGAAGAAAATAAAAACTGTGTTTACTGTGTTCCACAACATCAGTGGGTTAATCTGTAACTGTAAGTAAATACGGTATATTTCAAAATGTTTAATGTATTTTGGCTTTCAAAATGCATTTTAATCCATGTTTTCGACATCAGACAACTGATTGTCAGAGAAGCCGGGTAGATCTTTGTCTCCAACATGAGGTGATGTTCAATTGCACTTTTTTCAAGTAGGAGGTTGGGAAAAAAAATCCGAGTTCCGAGTTGTCTCGAACGCAGCATGAGTCAGAACCAACCTGATGACCTCACTGATCTGACATGTTCTCTGATGATGAGGAGGAAGAAACCAGCCGAGACCGGTTCTGGTTCTGGTTCTGGTTCTGGTTGTGGTCTGTAGTGAGTGCAGCAGAGCGGAGAAGGAGGAGAAGGAGGAGAAGGAGGAGGAGGAGGAGGAGGAGGCAGCCTGAGACAGAGACAGAGGACCGACACCAGGAGGAGCTGAAGGACGGAGACGTTAGAGACGTTACCTTCCTCCTGGACGCTCCTCTTGGGCCTGACTGATCTCACTGCTGCAGCTCTCACTGCTGCTTTCTCACCAACTGCTGCTGCTGCTGCTTTCTCAACCGGAGCTCTGGCTGACTTCACTGCTGCAACTTTAACTGTTCTCTCTGATTCCTCTTTGACAACCTCACCTGTCCACACACACACACACACACAGACACACAGCAGAGTAAACACACACACTAGAGTCTAGAGTAGAGACAGGATGTTACATGAATGTGAACAGACTCAGAGTGTGTGTGGCTTCGGCAGCTGTGAGGAGGAGGATGGTGATGTTATAAAGTGAGAGGCAGAGACGACATGAGACACTTCAACAGGACAAAACACACACAGTGTCACAACACACAGTTTTACCAGGGAACTGAACCGAACTGAACTTCAACATCCAGACTGTGACTGTGACTCGAAAGTTTGGGATGGTTCTGTTTGGGCTCGACCCGACCTTCAATGTTACAACAAAGGAAGTGGAGTCGAGTCTAGACCTGGTTCGAGATGGGTAGAAAGAACCGGTACTAAACTGGTACTGGTTCCTGATTGGTTCATGTGAACACCAGATCAGATTAGATCATATCACATAATGGAATAGTTCACCCAAAATTGAAATTTCATTCACTCACTCATTATCTCCTCCCCCTCATGTGGACTAAGGGCTGGGAGAAGTTTCAGAGTCCTCCGAGTTACAGGGGGTCTCGGCGTAGCAGTGCATGTCCATATAACGGTTGCAAATCGTCCAATTTGACGAACCAGGAAGAGGAGCTTCGAGAAGCTTCCGCTACAAACAAGCTTGAAATACAGACTTATTTAATTTTTTCAAGAAAATTTCGTATTTCGGGGCTTCAATACAAGACGGACATTACATATGAGCAGTATGGAGGTATTTGGATGTTATTTGGTGTGTCTTTTTGTTACGAAGACAGTTGGTATCCATTTGCAACCGTTATATGGACATGCACTGCTACGCCGAGACCCCCTGTAACTCAGAGAAGCCACGGAGGACTCTGAAACTTCTCCCAGCCCTTAGTCCACATGAGGGGGAGGAGATAATGAGTGAAATTTCAATTTTGGATGAACTATCCCTTTAACAGTTAAAACCTGAAAGACTCATTCAGATTGAATTCAATCAGAAAGATGAAAAAATGTCCATGTAAACCCACCTAGTATTTGCCTAATGTTAATTATTTCCAACATGTCACTGTTTACAAAATCAACATTTAGTCAGTTCTTACAAAAAAAAGTCTGCGTGGAGCCGATCTATCCGAGTAGTGAAATGGCACTCGGATGCCGCCCAAGCAGAGCGAGTACTCGAGTACTCAGATATCAGCTACAGCCCTACTCTATTCCCTCCACACTCTGACAATCACGGCTCTAAAATGTGGATTCACTTAACTACATTAAATGAAAGTAGTATCAAGTATCACATAAATCCAGTCGAAAACCGTCCCTAAACCTGGTTGTTTGACTAATGTATTTTTGATGGAATATATTTCTCAGTGTGTCAGTGAATGCATCTCCACAGCGTTATAACACAGACATGGATCACATGGTACCGTCGCTGTGATTGACAGGAGGAGGGAAGTAGAGCAGCTCGTCCACCGGGTCGTCGTACGCCTCGATGGAGTAGATGTGCTCGTAGTCCGGGTCGTTGGTGTTCACCACCACACGCAGCTCACGGCCTGAAACAGAAGCAGCAGCAGCAGCAGCACATGGGTCAAACAGGGTCGACACAGTCCGGGGGGGGGGGGGGGTCAGGACCACAGTTACTCTACACAAACTGCAGCTACAGTCAGTTACACTGTTGTCAGTGTTGGTGAGACTCAAACTCCATGTAGTTCAACTACAAGCTGCTGTAACCTGCTGTTCGTTAAACTACATTTAGATTTCCTGCTGCGTCGAGTATTTCCACTACTTTTTGGGTCACTTTTTGTAGTTTAACTACTCAATTTACAAACTACGATTTTGGCCAAGAACATTAACCGAAACCGGCTGTCTGATAAAAACTTTAGTGCCTAAGTGTTAGTGCCTCTTAAGTTCCTCCTTGACCTTATCGTGGTGGAAGGGTTTGAGCACCCAAATGATCCTAGGAGCTATGTTGTCCGGGGCTTAATGCCCCTGGTGGGGTCTCCCAAGGCAACCGAGAATGTTTATGTCGCCCGGATCGGCGTCACCAGGGCCCCACCCTGGAGCTAGGCCTGGGGTTGGGGCTCGCAGGCGAGCGTTTGGTGGCCGGGTTTCTGCCCACGGGACCCGGTCGGGCTCAGCCTAAAAGAGCAACGTGGGCCCGCCTTCCTGCGCCTTCGGTTGGAGACTAGTCTCCTCCCCCTCCCCGGCCTTCCTGGAGGCCCTGGGAGGGGTGCTGTAAAGTGCTCCAACCGGGGACTCCATCATTCTGTTGGGGGACTTCAACACTCACTAGGCAGCGACAGTGTTACCTGGAGAGGTGTGATTGGGAGGAACGGACTCCCAGATCTGAACCAGAGCTGTGTTTTGTTATTGGACTTCTGTGCTAGCCACAGTCTGTCCATAACGAACACCATGTTCAGGCATAAGGGTGTCCATCAGTGCACGTGGCACCAGGACACCCTTGGCCGGAGGTCAATGATTGACTTTGTAGTCGTGTCATCTGACCTCCGGCCGCATGTCTTGGACACTCGGGTGAAGAGAGGGGCTGAGCTGTCAACTGATCACCACCTGGTGGTGAGTTGGATCCGCTGGCAGGGGAGGAAGCTGGGCAGACCCAAGCGTATCGTGAGCTTTAAACGTCTGGCAGAATCCCCGGTCAGGGAGGTCTTCAACTCCCACTTCCAGGAGAGCTTTGACCTGATTCCGAGGGAGGCCGGAGACATTGAGTCCGAATGGACCATGTTCTCTGCTTCCATTGTTGACGCGGCCGTCCGGAGCTGTGGCCCTAAGGTCTCCGGCGCCTGTCGCGGCGGCAATCCCCGAACCCGGTGGTGGACACTGGAAGTAAGGGATGCCGTCAAGCTGAAGAAGGAGTTCTACTGAGCCTGGCTAGCTCGGGGGACTCCTGATGCAGCGACAGGTACCGGCAGGCCAAGTGGACTGCAGCTCATGGAAGCAAAAACTCGGGCCTGGGAAAAGTTTGGGGAGGCCATGGAGGAGGTGGGAGGATACTTCAAGGATCTCCTCAATCCCACTGACACGCCTTCCGTAGAGGAAGCAGAGGCTGAGAACTCAGAGGTTGATTCATTCATCACCCAAGCTTAAGTCACTGAGGTAGTCCGGAAGCTCCTCAGTGGTGTGGCAGTCAGGGACAGAGCTTCTGGACTGGCAGACCGGGTGGAGGTCCTGGTCCCTCTCTTCAAAAAGGGGTAACGGAGGGTGTGTTCCAACTATCGGGGGATCACACTCCTCAGCCTCCCGGGTAAAGTCTATTCCAGGGTGCTGGAAGGAGGGTGCGGATCGGGTGCGGTTTTCATCCTGGAACACTGGACTGGCTCTACACCCTCCACAGGGTGCTCGAAGGTTCATGGGAGTTTGCCTAACCAAGCTCCCGCTCCGGTCGTACAGGGATCGTACAGCCCTTAGCAGGGGGCCTCATACTCCTGAAGCTCCTCCCACAGAAGGCCACGAGGGACACGGTCAAAAGCCTTCTCCAAGTCTACAAAACACATATGGACATATGTCTACGGTCCCTGTACGACCGGAGCAGGAGCTTGGTTCGCATTGCCGGCAGTAAGTCAGACCTGTTGGACCGGTTCTGTTCATTATCTTTCTGGACAGAATTTCTAGCGCAGTGAGGGGCCGGAGGGGGTCCAGTTGGGGAGCCACTGGATCTCATCTCTGCTTTCGCGGATGATGTTGTCTTGGACCTTCAGCACGCACCGGGATGGTTTGCAGGCGAGTCTTAAGCAGCTGGGATCTACGTTGCTACCATTACCTATGGTCATGAACTCTGGGTCATGACCAAAAGAACAAGATGCCGGATACAAGCGGCCGAAATGAGTTTCCTCCGCAGAGAGGAGAGATAGGGTGAGGAGCTCTGTCACCCGGGAGGAGCTCGGAGTAGAGCCGCTGATCCTCCACATCGAGAGGAGCCAGCTGAGGTGGCTCGGGTATCTATATCGGACCCTGGACGCCTCCCTCGGGAGGTGCTCTGGGCATGTCCCACCGGGAGGAGGCCCCGAGGAAGACCCAGGACACGCTGGAGTGACTACGTCACTCGGCTGGCCTGGGAACGCCTTGGGATCCTCCCGGAAGAGCTGGAGGAAGTGTCCGGGGAGAGGGAAGTCTGGGTGTCCCTGCTCTGACTGCTGCCCCCGCGACCCGGACCCGGATGAAGCGGAAGAAGATGGATGGATGGATGGATGATTTACATTTCTGATTTACAAGTGGGTATTGGGGTAGGATTTTCTTTTATCTTTATATTACCCAACATGTCTATGGTGAACCTACAGGATGTTGACCAACAATGTAAACAAATAAAACTGAGTGTAGAGGCATATTTCTGCTGCATGTGAATGTTTTGTGGACTATCACATTTAGTTTCATATACACCAAATGTTGATTTATTTAACGCTGAGTTAATTGAGTATAATGAGAAGTAGTTGCTAAAGCTACTTTTTTAGCTGTAGTTTGTTCAAACTACCACCAGGCTCAACTACATGGAGTTTTACAAGCTACACTTGAAAACTAGCTTCCCCAACACTGTCTGCAGTGAAGCAGTAAACAGTGTAACCTCTGTAGTTGTATAGTTGTAAATGTGACAGATGTGATGTCGTCATGTGACACGTTGTGTTCAGAGTCTGGATCCTGTTTGTTAGAGGGGGGGGGGGGGACCAGAACAGAACCACTCACCCTCCGCACCCTTCAGGTCCAGCTGTTGTGCTGGTGCAGGCCGAGCCCTGACTGTGGGCCGCGACCGAGGGTCCAGACCTGAACCTGAGAGCCAGACAGGACGAGAAGCAACACAGGGACACCGAGGGGGGAGGAGCAGAGCGGGGGGGGACCGGGTGAGTGATGCACAGGGGGGAGGGGGAGGAGGAGGAAGGGGAGGGAGGGGGAGGGGAGACAAAGGAGGCCAGAAATGCAACATAATGAGAAAAGGAAGGACGAGACAATCTGCCAGTTAAACCAACAACATCCCGAAGCACCACAAAAAAATCATTCCACCGCTCCAACGTTCAACATCCAACGTTCAACATCCAACGTTCCACCAACTCAAAGGATTCACCACCGTTTTCTAAGAATGGACAAAACAAGGTTTCTTCCAAAAACTGGTGTTGATCCTTTAAGGACTCAAGTCTCTGACGTGTGGACTTGTGTCACACTCGAGTCAAATGTGTTTTGACCTGAGTCCAGGTGAAGTCAGAGCTGACTCACCTCACCACTAACTGATCAACAATCAACACACTGGTCCGTCAGGAGGTCACGCCCCCTTTCACACCTGCAGCATCACTACAGTCTGTAGTCACGACTGGACAGTTCAAGGTTTCAAGGTGTGCAGAGCTGCAGGTGGCAATACTGATGGAAATAAAGCATCCCATAATGAAAAATCTCACTAAGTTTCAGAGAAGTGGGGTTACTTTGGGAACCAAACTCAGACATTAAAGGGGACATATTATGGAAATATAATTTTTTGAAGGCTCTTTTTGCCTTCTGGACCCCATAAAGCAAGAATTGACAAAAAAAACCCCTCTAATGTTCAGGCTCCCTAGGTAGAAATCCATGTGGTTTTACCAGCTGTTCCCTCAGTTGTCTTCCAGTGATGTAACTAGTTTTTGAATTTGCATAACCCCACCCCTACCTGGTACCAGTAGAAGGGGGCGGGGCAAATAGTGGTTAATTTGAAAAGGGACAGGCACTGAAACCAGCCGTTCTGAACAGAGCTGTTTAGAGAGGATGAAAAGAGCTGTGATGTTTGATCCTTGGGGGATTTGGACTGAAGCATGTCACAGACATGTCTTTAAGACACCTGGGAATTATTTTAATTTTTGGAAAAGGGGCAGAATATATCTCCTTTAAAGCTGAGGTAGGCAGGATTTGTTTTCAAAGCAAAATATTAACTTTTTCTTAGCTATGAGTAAGGAAAGGTCTCTGTGTTTGGGGGAATCACAGTGTCTCGCTCTGTCTCTGAATGCAGCAGCCTGAAAAGCTACAGCTCCCAGTATCTGTGAACTGTACTACTTCAACCAATCAGGAACCCCCAGACCAGAATAGATTTGATTGGTCAAAGATAATGGGAGCTGTAGACTTGTTTTCAAAACAACTCCTGCCTACCCCAACTTTAATTTACTTTCTACTTCTGGTCCATTGTTTCTGTGTGAATGAGTTTAAATGATGGTTCATGTTACTGGTTTGAACTGGCTGCCGTTTCACATGAGGGGAAATGGTAGGCTACATAATAAATGATAGTGCTCTGACTCCACGTGTGGTTCAGTTTCCACGGTGACAGATGCTACATCACTGTCTCTGATCTGCTGCAGCTGAACGTTCACTCACCTCCACACGCTGAGCATCAGGTGGACGGAGCAACAGAAGCAGAGAGAGAGAGAAGAGAACAGGTCAGTTCAGAGTCATGGACCTGTTTTACTTTATCAGAGTTTAACTCAAGTTTTCACACACACACTGTGTCAGCCATCTGAAGTTAAACTTAGGGACGACAACTACAGTGTCATGTAAAAGTTTTACTGTGAACAGTTCATCAAGTGGAAGATGAAATGATCTCCAAACGACATAAAGTTAAACATGAAACACTCTTTTTCAATATTTTAATCAATATCAGTGTATTATTTTAGTTTTCTACAGTTTCAGAGTGAAAAACTTTTACATGACTCTGTATTAACTGGAGATGACAGCTGCGTTAAACACTCACCACAGTGCTGGCTCATCTCTGAGCGAACGTACTGTCTGACCTCATCCTCCTGGATTCAGAGTCAAGATGGAAACAGGACAAAGGGCATTTAAAGCTGTTTGTGTTTGTTTGTGTGTGTGTGTGTGTTTTTTTATGTGTGTGGCCCCCTTTGGGAAGGGTCAAGCACTGACCGTCATGCCTGGCTCTCCTCTGTCTCCCTTGGTTCCGTCTAGACCCATCTCTCCCTGCAGCAGTGACAGGTGTTAGAGCTCACAGCAGGAGGCTGCAGCACATTCACTCATAGCGGTTTCACACTGGCAGCGCTCTGGCACGGTTCTGGTTCCCGAACGCAACTTTAAACCGGCCGGCGCGTTCAGACTGAAAAAATAATTGGTTCTGAACCTGAAAAGTCAGTTCGCAGCGGAACCAAAAAATAGTTGGTTTGCTGCTCTGTCCACACGGGAAGCTTCACTTTTCATTCAAACAAATAATGCTACTGCCACAATTGTTAGATTTCATCACCAACATTTATCTCCTAAACATAATTTAACCAGCCGGTGGTAAACCTCTAAAAACCTGCGGGTAAGTTAATTAGCGATCGTTTTCTCCCCCGGGATGACGACGGAGGTTGGCCGGCCGAGCAGCTCTGCAGACCAGCTGCTGTCTCTATGATGTCCCGGTCGCTGCAGAGCTTCACTTCTCAGAAAAACATCGGAGAAGACTTCTAAACAGCCGTCATTTGGATAAACTGGCCGTATATTTGGGATCTAAACAGTTACTTTCTTGCATGAAAAAATATTAAAAGTATAAGTAGTACGGTAGTATGCTGTTTCGGAAAGAGCCGTTGCTGTGTTTACTTCCGCCTGTGTGACGCGGAATGACTTCCTCCCACTTTGGTTCCACTAACTGGTGTGAAAGCTGCTGGTTCGCCAGACAGCACCGAGGTTCTGAGACTTCCGAACCGAACCAGTGCCAGAACCAGAACCAGAACCAGAACCGTGGCAGTGTGAAACCGCTATAGGTGGACTGGACGTGAGACTCTCACCTGTTCTCCTCTCTCTCCTGGGATACCTGGGATCCCACGTGGACCAACCATGGCCGGACCGATCGGCCCTCTCTCCCCCTGACAACACAACAACACGACAACATGACTTGACCGCACCACTTTAAGTCAGGCAAAGGCAGTCACATTTGGAACAGTTTACCACTAACAATACGAGAATGCCATACATACACCACTTTCAAAACACATTTAAAGAATTGGCTGAAAAGCAGTCAAAATTGCACTCGCTTCTAATTTTAACTGATTTACTGCACTTAACGTACTTTACAGTGTAAAGCATGGCCACTATAGCACTTAATTCTACCTCTTTGTCTCTGTGTTTTGTTTTGTATGTCAGGTTTTTGTTTTGTTGCCTGTTTTGAATGTTTGTTAGAACTTCTTTGTATCTCTGATTCCTGTGTTTTGCTCTGTCGAGTTCTTATTGTACTGTCTGTTTTACTTCATCTGTCAATATTGTGTCTCATTCTACGTCTGTCTTGTTATACCTGTGTCTTGTCTCATTGTAATGAAATCTTTTCTGTGTAAACTGCCAGAGGACTGCGGGTGAAAATGAGCTATTTGCGGTACATTTACGTTGGGCTTTTCCCTTTCTCTTTTCCTTAAAAAGAGAAAAGAGCTGATGTTGTTAATGTACATTGTCCTTTTTAAATAAATAAATAAATACAATTAAATTAAATGACAACATGTCTGAAGGAAACACACACAGCAAAACCCTTTGTTTCTCTAACGTGTTTCAAATCATTTGTCATCCAACCAAAGCTGCACCAGTCACCTTCTGTCCCTGGAGCCCCTCGGGGCCGCGACCGCCGGCCGGTCCCTGAGGTCCAGTCAGACCAGCCGGCCCGTCCACTCCTCTGGGACCAGGAGGACCAGGGACACCAGACGGCCCCTACACACACACAGAGAGAAGACACGGTTAACGATGTTTCTGCACTGCAAAAAACTCAAAATCTTTCCAAGAATATTTGTCTTATTTCTTGTCAAAATGTCTCATTTCTAGTCAAAACTAATCTCTTTCCACTTTAAATGAGACTCATCACCTAAAAATTAAAGCTATCAGTAAGCGATCCGGTGGTTTTTTCTAACTTCTTGTCAGCAGATGGAGTTAGCAGTCCCCGCCCTCGTCCCTACATCACCACATTCACGCGCATCCCTTGGCTGCACACACAGAGATGCCGTTCTCTCTCCTCATTGGATAAAGGTTGTAGGATACAAGGAAAGTTTTCTCCTCGGCTTACAGCAGAGCAGAGTGACTGACAGACCAAACACTCTATATAAGTGATTGCTGTCGGAAGATAAAACTATTTAGACTTATATTAACACAAATATTCCGCTTACTTCTGCTTTAACTTGTTTTTAGATCATTTTCACTTGTTTCAAACTAATCTTCACTTGAAATAAGTAGAAAAATCTGCCAGTGAAAGAAAGTTTTTTGTGCTTGTAATAAGGAAGAAAACATATTTTTCTACTTATTTCAATTGAAAATCAGCTTGAAAGAAGTAAAAAGTGTCTAAAAACAAGCTGCTTTTTATGTGATGAGTCTTATTTTAAGTAGAATGAGATTGTTTTGACTAGAAATAGGACACATATTCTTGGTAAGATATTTGAGTTTTTGCAGTGTGTGAGGAGGATGAGAGCTCAACCTGAATATGAAGAGAGGAACAACACACAGCATTTCACTTTCATACACACACACACACTGATAAGTTGTACTCACCCTTTCACCTTTCTCTCCCTGAGTTCCTTTAGATCCTGCGACGCCGTCGAAGCCACGTTCACCCTACACAGCCACAGAATAACAATTACTCCGAAGCTTTTTAATTAAGGGAAAAATGTAGCATAGCAACGGGAGAAATCCTGCTTAGTTCCTCTTTAAAGGTGTACAGAAAAGAAAAATGAATTTGAGCCCACTCTGGGTCATAAAATTAATGTAATAAAAACTCATCTATCTGACGATGGAGCACAAACTTTGTGCAAAATTCTATTTTCGAGTAAATCCGGGATGAAAGTGGGGTAGTTTTTTTTCACATTGGTTAATGCAGGCAAACAAATTATATGTCATGTTGCTCACGATTCACCAGCCACTGATATTGGATCCATCATCCATCAATCAAACGTCTGAGACACACACACACACACACACACACCGAGCTCGGTCTCGCCCCAAACATTGAATATCCCGCCCGTTCGATAACGACCAATCAAATTTGTTTTCCTTACTCGGGTAAACTCGTGGAAACTTGTAGAAGGAGGCGTGCCAAACTGGACAAACGGCCATTTCTGAAAACCTTTAAATTGGAGTGCAGTCCTGTACGTTTTGTACATTTTCTATGTGGAGTTTTGTTTTGAGGATTCATCACTCATTTATACTGTTGAAGGGTTGAGAGTGTTGTTTTTGGATTTCATGTTCAAGACATCTGAAGTTTGACCAAACACTAAAAGTCTGTTATAACACAGTACATTACCTTGGGGCCGACTAACCCTTCTTTCCCCGGAGCGCCCGGGGCCCCCGCCGGTCCCAGGTCTCCCTGAAAAACCACAGAGACCATGATGAAGAGATGAAGAGCTTTTTTTCATTTATTTGTTTATTTGTAACGGGACTCTGCATGTAAATACACCAGCTTTAGCTCTAAGGCTGATTTCCATCTGCAGTCCCGCAGTTCACACAAAAACAACATTAGACAAGGACGAGAACAAGAACAAAGCACAACATGGTACAAATTAAACAAAGTGACACAACAGCATCACACCTGAGTTTTCTACAGTCTCACCTGTTCTCCTTTTCTTCCTGGGAGACCTGACCGTCCATGAACTCCTCCATCCCCCTGAACACACACACACACACACACACACACACACACACACACACACACACACACACACACACACATACACACACACACAGTATATCAGTTTAACATGTGATCACAACAGAGGCCAGATGTGCAGTCGTCCATCGTCTGGCCTCACACCAGCTACGATCACATGAGCAGAAGACACAACTCTTCTCTTCTTCACAGTTTTCTCACCTTGTCTCCTTTGGGTCCGTCGTTGCCACAAGCTCCTTTAGGACCTCGGTCGCCCTGGAAACACAAACATCCATCACCGACAGAGACACATGAAGAGACAAAGACCTGTCGTTGACTGTTTGCTGCTTTATGAACGGTATCAGACAGAAAGCTGCTCTCAGGTTACAACGGTTCAACAGACCAGAACCCAGGAGCAGGTCTCTGATGATGATGATGATGATGGAAAAACGTCTCTACAGCACTTTCCTCATATATAAAGTGAACAATATGTAATATTAAATAATATCAAAACAATAAACGGTGCTGTAAAGTCAGTGAACTCAGTCTCTTAGGACGTCTCAGTGTTTGTTCAGTTTGTTCCTCTGATAAATTAAAATGCAGCAGTACAAAGACAGAAACTCCCAGGTTGAAACCACATATAGTGATGTCACTATTACATGTATAGATTTTCATGGTACGATTATTGTCAGAGAAATAATTCCGGTGTTATGATTATCACGGCTATTATGCATTAATTAATATCACAACACTATGAATGTGTAAAATAGTCAAAATATAATTACATTACTAATTATATGCACAAAATATAAAATAAAAGTAAATAAAGTATCTGTTAATATATGACCAATTATCGATTCCCCAGGGAAAATGTTTGAAATATCCAAGTCATTAATTGTCATCTAAACCAAATGTTTAAGTTTTTATTTCTTACAAATGACACACTAACATTTAAATTCCTGCCAGTTCATTGTTACATTAGGTAACTTGACATTAACGTTGACTAAACACGTTTGTTTGGAGGGAATCAGTTTCCTCTACCAAACTTCTACCAAACTTCACCACTCGGACACGACACGACTGTTCTGCAACTCACACAGAACAAAAACAAAGTTACACACATGGTTGTTGTGTCACTTTGTTCTGCCTGTACGGTTCAGACATAATCTTTTTTTTGGAAAGTGACGGTATTTAGGAACCTTTACGATTAATTAACCGTGGTTTATTGTGAAAGCGAGTATTCGTGACATCCCTATCCACATACAATGAACAATCACTGTAGTTCATACACACACACACACACACGCACACACAAACAGTGAACACACCTTGACTCCTCTCATGCCTAAGATGCCGATCTCTCCCTTCTCTCCTCTGTGTCCAGACTGACCGTCCTTCCCTGGTAAACCCTGGAGGAACAAACACAAACAGAAATCTTCCATCTCATCTCTGACACTGGAGAGAAAACAACAGAGAAAATGCAGAAGCTGCTGCTGTTTGGACGGATTCAGACCGATTCTCCAGGAACTCCAGGCTGACCGGCTTCTCCCTGCAGACAAACAGGAAACAGAAACACAGAAACACAGTTGTTACAGCTGTAGGAGCCATAAATCATAGATATGTAAAAAAGAGTTGGAGACTTAGATTGTATTTCATTATTTCTAAGTTTTTATTTTAGATATATGCGTTCTATATCTATAGTGCAGAGTTGAGAGAGATTACGGCACCGACTGACTCAGTTTGGATGAGAGCGGTGAGAGGGAGCACAGTTTTTCTACGGAGTGACGACGGATGTAAATTGTTTTTTCTTTAAAGCAGAAGTAAGCGATATATTTGTGTTAATATAAGTCTTAAATAGTTGTATCTTCCGACAGCAATCACTTCTATAGAGTGTTTGGTCTGAAACACGGGTCTGTCAGTCACTCTGCTCTGCTCTGAGCCCAGGAGAAAACTTTTCTCGTATCCTACAATTTTTATCCAATAAGGAGAGAGAACGGCATGCAGGGCTGTGTGTGCAGCCAAGGGACACCGTGAATGTGGTGACGTAGGGACGAGGACTGTTATGGTGCGTTCAAGGCAGCTCGTAACTCGTGTTTTTCCGACCTGTGAAGTGGTACCAGTTCGATCTGGTACGAGTTCACGGGTCAGAAGTTACGAGTGGCCGTTATAGTGACTTTCACCGGTAAAACAGGTCGGAGAAACACGAGTGGGCTGCCTGGAACGCTACAAAGTCGTAAGTCGTGACTTGAAGCTGTAATTTACGGTTTCAAAAGCCTGCCTGGAACGCAGCATTAGCGAAAACGACCGGATCGCTTACTTCTGCTTTAAGTAAACTTTATTTTGAAACGGATAGATCTCTTAATTCATTCTTGTAAGAATCCCTGCCTTTCATCCTCTCACGTGGCTTTGTAAACACAAAGGAAAGCCACAACAACAGCAGTGAGATTCATCACCAGACTGGATTCACTGCTTTTAACCACGGTGTCGCTCTGGTTTCACCTTCTGTCCTCCAGGACCTCGGGCTCCGGGGAATCCAGTGGATCCTCGTTCTCCCGGTTCTCCTCTGAGACCCTGATGACGTCACACACACACACACACACACACACACACACACACACACACACACACACACACACACACACACTGGGTTTCAACATCATATCACTTTATTTTATAACAACCTGCTTCCATCAGAGTGAATGTAAACACCTGCTCTCCTGCTGGTCCCTCTTGACCCTTCCCTCCTTTCTCCCCCTGCACTCCTTTGGGTCCTCTGTCACCCTGCAACACAAAACACACAACACACAACATGACACAACAACAAGATAAAACGACATATACATAGAGGCGCCGAAAAGATTCCTAAATGGGACGATTCTGAATCGATGCAGTTAAGTCACATAATCGACTTTTAAATTCAAATAATTCATCCAATTTGATGACGTTGTTCACACACAGAGACAGTGATTTATTATATATTTCAAGCACAATGCACAGGGTTTTTCCTGCATAGAGAACAGAGAATAGAGGTTTTTTTTTCTCTGGCCTTTTATGCATTTATTTTGAAAGGACAGCCGGAGAGAGAATAACATGCAGCAAAGGGTCCGCCGGGTGGAATCGAACCCAGGGTCGCTGCAGCGGGCGCCTGCTCTACCAAGTGAGATACACGACGCTCGCGGCTCACTACACGCTGTTCTGTTTTTTTTTTTTTTCCTTCTCTTGTAATACACTTGATGTAAGTTTCAGTCATGCTAGTGGCTTGTGGGATGAGTCTTCTGGTTAGTCGTGGCCGATCATTAACAGGGTTCCTACACATTTGAAATTTTCAAATTCCATACTTTTTCCAGACCCTAATTTCCAGACTTCTTGGTAAAAAAAATTCTAATAATTTGTGATATTTGAGTAAATAGTTGTGCATTATATAAAAGAAAATCATGCAATTAATCATTTGTTTTCATTATTCTGAATGTGCATGCCATTATGTAACCAAATAATTTCCAGAAGATTGTAGCTATAGGTACAATAGCGCATACAAAAATAATTAACCCAGATAACTTCAGATAAGACCAAACCCAGATAAGTATTAAGATAAATATATTTCCATACAATAATTTCCCTTTTCCATACTTTTCCAGACCTGGAAATGTATAAAATCAAATTCCATACTTTTCCATACTTCCCATACTTGCGTAGGAACCCTGCATTAAGATATTCATGAACATAAGAAGATGGATCCTCATGACTTTGATGACCGTAATATTTTTTATTTTATTTTATTTTTTAACCACGCTGTTCTGTCGTCAATAAACACACATGGAGGCGGCGCTGCAGGCCAACGACACAGCTGTTAGGTGATGGGCTGTTTGCCCGTCACTCGTAGCGACCAGGGATGATTCACTGTCCCACGTCCTTGAGTTTTACTCTGCTGACTTGTATCATCAGAACAGACATGTCCTGGGTGCAACATAGAAACAATTGAGGATGTGATGCATCGAAATGCATCGTTTAATCGAATCCAACCGAATCGTAGACTGGTGAATCGTGAGGTCGGTGAAGATGCAACACCAATACACTACGACAAATTATAAACAGTTTGACACATCTAAAAGTTCACTGACCGTTTCTCCTTTGTTGCCTTTGTCTCCTGGAGGTCCTCCTACCAGCACCGTGTCGCCCTGTGAGTGACAGAACAGCTGTAAACATCTGGATTCACCCAAACGCTAAAAACAGCTCATTAACACAATGTGTATTCATATATTAGTTAGTTATGACAGTGCACACACCTTTTCTCCTTTGTCTCCTTGAAGTCCAACATCTCCCTGAAACAACAGAACATGTGATGGAGTTACATACCACTTAACAACCTTTTAATGTATAATTAAATATGTCTCATTTCTGTTCTTCTATCTTTGAGTTTTCATTTCATTTCATTCTATTTCTTTTTGATATTGAACATTGTTTCTGTTCTGTAATTTTGCTTAATATAAGTAAGCGTCTTTGAGCGTTCTAAATAAAATTCATTACTGTGCAGCTGCTGCAGGAACGACGCGCTGCTGCAGCCCACAGCCTGTTCAATGACCACGTGCATTAATGAAAACAACTGGGAGTTTTTTTTACCTTCTCTCCACGAACACCACGACTTCCTGCAGGACCCTGAACACCACACACACACACACACACACACACACACACATACACACACAATGGATTACACAACGTATACACAACAATACAACAACCATTGATGTTTCTTTCTACATCTGTGGAGGTTTTCCTGTCAGACAATAAAACTGAAGGAGACATTTAGCTGGTTGTGTTGTTGCTACACAGCCACGTTAAACACTGACTTCACTCCAGCTGTTAACGCTCATGTTGGTGATGTAGCGACAGTTAAATCCCCAAATAGAAGAATATGTATGTTACAACAGCAGAGGAAGTCACTAGTGTAAGAAACTCTGAGCTCTAAATATTTATTCTGTTGATGTGGTCGATGTGGTGGTGAAGAGAAAACACTTGATATTTACACTTGGTCCTCTCTCTCCATCCTGACCGGCTCGTCCTTCCTCTCCCTGTAACACAACACACACACACACACACACACACACACACACACACACACACACACACACACACACACACACACACACATGTCAGTGTTGGTTTTATTCTCATCACATCTTCACACATCCGGCTGTGGGAGAAGTGACTCACTCTGAGACCGGGCTCTCCTCTCTCTCCTCTGGAACCAGGGACACCAACACCAACTTCACCCTGGCAACACAAATCATATGTAATGTAAAACCTCCAGGAGAAAAAAAATCCATATCGTATGTAAACAGAGACACACGTCGGCTGAGAGAGAGTCACCTTGTCTCCTTTGACCCCGTTGGTGCCAGGAGAGCCCTGGAAAACAAAACATCCAACATATAAAACCATAAAACAACATGTTTGTTTCTGTTCTTCCTCCTCGCTCTTATTCTCTGACATTCAAACTTTAAAATCCAGATTCAGCTGAAAAAAACACGTTGGAAACAAACATCTTGGTAACACTTTACTTGAATAGGTTAGGTTGAATAAGATTGACATAACAGCTGTCATAAACATCAATGAATACTTATGACAGCTGTTGTTAAGTGTCATTCGGTAAGTTATGTCACTTTTGATGCAAAGTTGACATTGTTTGAGATGTCCTTGTTATGAGAACTTGACATAATTTTTAAAGTTTGGTAATTAGGTCTGCTATGACAGTTTAAATTGTCTTTATGTCAAGTTGTCAGAACAAAAACATCTCAAACAATGTCAACTTTGCATCAAAAGTGACACAACTTACCGAATGACACTTAACCACAGCTGTCATAAGTATTCATTGATGTTTATGACAGCTGTTATGTCAATCTTATGAATACCTATTCAAGTAAAGTGGTACCAACATCTTTTGAACAGTCATCTGCTGTAGTTCCCACTGAGTAAGAGCCAAGAACATGTGTGAATGTCACAGTTCATGTTTAATGTTTCCTTCTGTGTTGAAATACAATTAGTGCATTTGTCTGTCAAGTCTCATTCTGCTGTTTCTTTGACGACCTGAAACAACTATTCATTAAGTCCAACAGGATCAAAAACTCCTGGTCCAAGCTTAGTAAATGAAACCATGACTAAAACTCACTGCTTCTCCAGAAGGACCAGCAGGACCAGGAGGTCCGACGTTCCCTGGGCGGCCTCCAAACCCTTGGAGACCCTGAAAATGAAACATTGAAACTCACTGGTTCAGATTCACATCACACAGATTAAGGCCGTCTTTACACTACATGGTTCAAGGGTTGAAAGAGAGCGGAGATATGAGCTAAGAGGGAAACTTCACTTAAAACAACCAAGAATAAATACTACATTAAAAAGCATGTATATTTCTGTGGCGGGAGTAAATCTCAAATCTCAAACAATGCAAAAACATATCACAATTTAAAAATAGATTAAAACATAGTATGATAGAAAGCTATAAACAGGTTTGAATAATTGGGTGTTGATTGATATTTTATTTTTTTGGCTACACTTGTTAATTATTGGATAATTATTTCTTTCTATGACTCTGAAATCATGGCGAGCTCTAATGGATTTAATGGAAAATTGAATTAAAGGGTAGTAGGCATCTATAAGCTGGATAGCTTCAGCCTGCACCTTTTCTATCTATTTATGAACTAGTTGAACGAATGATGGTTTTATGGAAGGTTGACTGACTGTGACTGATGCTCAATTGTAAATAATTTTGTGTTAAAGATCGAATAAACTACTACTGCTACTACTAAAGGATTCAGGCTTCAGTTACTGTAGATGTGGAAATAAATCAGATACAAATCAGATTTCCGCCATGCGTCTGCAGTCTAAACAGACAGATCAGATATTCCCCGTCAATACGAGTCGTACGTCATCGATAAAGCATCAACAGCTGTATTGTTGACAGTTGACTTCCTCCTCTGCTTTGGTAGCCAACCGCCTCTATGCATGGTGGTCGTTTTGCACAAGCTAAGAAGGAGTAAAAATGTTAATAATCGGATAAAGGCAACAAATCTGAACGGGGCATCGAGGCCGGTGGTGAAGAGACCGACAGCAGCTCCACTGACCCTCTCCCCATGAGGTCCCGGAGGTCCTGCAGGTCCTGGTTCTCCTCTCGGACCGGTCAGCCCGGCTTCACCAGGCTTCCCCTGAAGTCCAGTTGGACCAGCTGAACCAGGAAGACCCGGGTCCCCCTGAAATAAAGGAGCAGTCAGACTGTGGTCAGTGTCCTGTCTGGTAAACCACACTAAAGGCGGGCTTACACTGCACGACTATTCGTCTGTTCACATCTCAAACTGCACGAGCGTCCCTCTTCAGTCCTACGTCTCAGATCAGTCTCAGACCCCCACTAATTGCACGTCGTTCTACGATTGCTCCCCACCACGATTACCCTGCGATGCTGTGTGTACATTTGTGGGGCTGATCTTCCATCACGGACTGCGCTGCATTACTGATCATCACCCGGTCACCCTGTCTGTCACAGCTGCAGCTGTGGTCTAACTTCAGCTTGTCACTCTGTCCCTCCTCTCTCTGTCTGCCCGTTTTAACTCCATCTGACGAGGTTCAGCATAATATTCAGGTTCATAAAGGCTCTGTGCTCTGTGCTAAAACAATCTGTCATGGCAAAAACTTGTCGTATGTGCAGAATCGTGACGTAGGACCCCATACACTGTCCGTCACAATGACAAATTTTATGGCATGTCAGAAATTTGTCGGGAGGTCGATGGGCGACTCGTCTTTAGGACGTCGGGACGTGACGCAGAGCCTCACTAACCATACGTCCCGATTATGCTCACGACCCCGCGACCCCTCTACGTTTATGCAAATGATGCTACGACTCGTCTGGGACGACAAAATCGTGGCAAAATCGTACAGTGTAAGCCCGCCTTAACTGAATGAATCCTCCTCCTCCTCCTCTTAGATTTTTTAGATTTTATTTGTTTGCACAGTCAATAATTACACAAGTAAAAGTAACAATTTAACAATTTAAAGTGCAGGAAGAGGTGAAAACTCAAGGAGCTTATCAGGTGCCTCCACCTATAGTTAATAACAATAAAATATAATATCATACTAAAGAAAACAAAATATACAAATGAGCAATCAATAATATTTAGATGATAGAAATAAATGAAAATTTACAAGGAAATTACACAAAAAGAATAATGATCGAAATATATGAATAACAATAAAGAGTACAATTTAAAAATTAAGAAACAAACAAACAAAAAACAACGACTAAAGAACAAACCAAATAAAACAAACAAACTGTTCGTCTGCTGCAGCTCAGTGTAACTCACCTTCAGACCCAGAGGACCGACCCGACCCGGAGGCCCGGCCATCCCGATGCCCTTCTCCCCCTGTAACACACGTTTCCTCATCAGTGTCATGAGCCGTTTCATTTCAAATAGACCAATTAAAACACTCAGTTAAAGCTCACCTTATCTCCTTTTGGTCCCGGAGAACCCTGTGCACCCTGCGTGAAAAACAAATAACCAAGGTGAGAAGAGAGGATGAACTGGTTTACTACTGTCTGACCTGGTCTGATTTGGTCTCTCCAGACTAATGACGGGCTCCTTCACTTCATCACCACTTAAGTAAAGTTAACATGGAATATTTAAAAGCAGGGACCGTACCAAACTGTACTAAACTATATTTGACGGTGATCACTTACGGGGAAACACTGGAGTCTTAAAAAATGAGGTGTAAAAGAGAATATATAGAGCTGGGATAAATAATAAATATAATTTCTGAGACTTTTTTAGTCAATGTACATTCAAATTAGGGCCAATGACGTGAATTTTTGGAATTATTGTAGAGAAATTTCTGTGGTACAATTTCTCCAAAAACGTTTAAACATTTCTAGGAAAAAAAAAAGTTATAGAAAAAGTGGTAAGATTTCTATAAAAAAAAAAAAAAAAAAAAAGTTAAAACATTTACTATAAAAAAAGTTGTAAAATTTCTCAAAAACAAAAAGTGGTCAAATTCCTCAAAAAACTTTTTAAACAAGTCTTCTGCATTGTATGTGGGAATGTGTGTTAATCAGACCTTTCTGGACTCAGATTCTAAATATTTTGAGTAACTGGCTCGGAGCAGAAGTCTCCTCAAACCCGGAACTCTGTTTACTGGGGGATAAATCTCAGTTACCCAATATTACTAAATGTAACTTTTCTGTAATCTCGGTAGGCACAACAACAGCTTGTCGAGTCATTTTAAGGCATTGGAAAGCATCAGAAATTCCACAAGTGAAAGAATGGGTCAGTGCAATGACTGAAACTGCATCCTATGTGTAATGTATGCTTGGTAGATTAAGTGATGACAGGGGGGGACGGGGTGACCCCTTGGGACAAGTTCTGGGATTACATAAAGGTAAATAATAACCCTCACTAGGGTACAGGACTGTGGTTTTCTTGTTTTGTTGTACTTCCCCCAGGGGGGATCTGGTAATACTGTATACCCCAGCAACATGTCTTTGTGATGTGTGTGTGTCCAACTACAGAAACTACAGACGTCTCTGACCAAACACCTCAACACTGAACAACAGAAGGTAACTCACATCTTCTCCAGGATCTCCTGCCTCTCCCACTGCTCCCTAGAGAGACAACAACAGGTGACAGGTTGTGAACATGTGACGTTTCCATTGTGTTCCATCGTGTCGAGCTGCTTCTTCATCATACTCACTCGTTCTCCTTTGGCTCCAAATCCTCCTTTGTCTCCTCTGCTCCCCTGAACCACAGCGGTGAACACACAGGTTTCAATGACTCCGCTGTGAACACACACTTCACACACTGAGACTGAGACTCACCTTTTCTCCAGGTAGACCTCGCTCTCCAGTCACACCTGGCAGCGTCTGGCCAGGAAGACCCTGCACCAATCAGAGCCAGGACAGTCCTGTCAGCTTCTGCTCAGTCTTTATACTGCACTGAGCTCAATATACTGGGCATAAACCTATATTCAGTACTTTATTCTGTCAATGTAACACTTACAATGGAAAAAAGTAGTTTTTTTTATTTTAATCCATGATGTTGATGTCATTGGCAGTGACTCACCTTGTCTCCTTTGGGTCCAGGTGATCCGGTCGTTGCCTGTTCAGGTGCAGAAAAACAGAAGAACAGCATCACATGGCTTCTTCATCATTAAAAATGTTAATATGTATTTTAAAGGTTTGAATTCAGACATCACATCAGTCCAGATGTCAGATTTTCCAGCTCTCACAGATAAAGAAAGAGGCTTCATCACAAACAGCAAATGCAAAACATCCAGAGCTGAACCAGAACCAGAGGATCAGGAGTGAAAAACCGAGGAAACATGGAGGTCCAAAATAAAAATACTCTCAGGTGGATTTTAAAAAGCTTTAAATATTTAATTTATTAGAGTCAAGAGAACAATATTATATCAATGTGATCTCTGTGTGTGTGGTGTGTAGGTGTATGTAGGTGGACATGTGTGTTACCTGGTTCTTTATCAAACAGGTGAACTCACTGATAGTGTCACTGTGTCTCTGTCCAAGGTGCTGAACCTGAGGCTCATACACAGAGCAGCTCAACACTGAGCACCAGACAGGAGGCTTTTATTTACCAACTTTGTTTTTTTAAACAGAGTTGTTGGTAAGGATGAGGATGTTTATCCACAGTTGAATAAAGAGGCTTTGGTGAGTCTGAAGGCTGAAGGCTCATGGATCAGTAGAGGACAGATGTTTAGTTGTAGTGTCTAAATACGTTGTCAGAGGATCAGTGCTGTTTAGAGTTACATGAATTGTAACTGCTCAGAGTTTTGTTTTTCCTCTAACATCTTCAGTTTTTCACCTTTTTTTCCTCTGTGTGTGTTAAAGCAGTGGTTCTCAAACTTATTTTACATCAAGGACCCCTAGATTGACACAAATTAGACCACGGACCCCCATTGGACAACATTTTGAAGCAAACACCAGCAGTAGCGCGGGAAGGGGGGTGCTGCCGGGGCTGCAGCCCCCCTGTCAGAGCGCCCGCCACCCGTGCCGGAGTATCTTAAATGGTGCTGATTAAATAATGGTTCTAAAAAACGATTAATTGGGTGAATCGTGCCGCTGCAACCTCTGGAACGTGGTCCTGATACGTCTGAGTTCTGCTGCACTCTCAGGCCGGTCTCCCTGCCCCTCTCACCCACACAGGAGTGTCCTACTGGGCTGCACAGCGCCCAGCCAGTCTCCCCTCCAGAGCTCCGGTCACACACAGAACCATCGGCAACGACGCCGTGGAGAAAAAAAAGAAAAAAAAGAAGAAGAAGAAGCGCGAGGCACAACCTGACGGCCCCGACCTGACCGTGTCATTTCTACATTCTTAGGCTGAACCGGGCTCGAACTGGCGCGTCCAGTCGGGTTGGTTGAGCCGCTCTGGCCCGTTGAGAACTCAAATCTAAGCCCATAGGTCCATGCAGACAGGGAGCCCAAACAGCCAGGCAGCCCAGCCCGGAGGCAGAGGAGGGAGAGATAACACAGCAGCAGGTGTGTGTGTGTGTGTGTGTGTGATGTATGTGATACCTGCAAACCCCGAGATGTGTATAATGTTTATTAAGAGAAACACATTTCAGGACCCTGACTTGTAGGCTGAAATATATTCATAGAAGGCTGAAAATAACAGGACGTGTTATTATTCAGCAGTTTAGGCTCAAGCATGTCGGAGCCTCCTTTCATGTATTTATATCTGACATATATTAGTGGTGGATCAGGAAAAATTCGAATATTAGGCCTATTCGAATATTTAACATGAGAGGGGATTAGCAATTCGAACCTGATTTGGGGGGAAGATTGACAGCCCTAGTGTTGTGTAGGTGTGTCTCTTGGTCTGGAGGAATAAAGTGAAGCAGAGTTGCTAGACACGCTATCTCGTCTCCTGTCCCGTTTATTGATTTTCTATATCAATACAGTATAGGCGAACCCAGAACGCTCTCCCTTGAACCCTATCAAGGACCCCTTGGGGTCCCTGGACCCCACGTTGAGAACCACTGTATCAAAGCGCCTCCTCCCACCTACACTTCAGTTTGCTGTCTCCTACTTTCCCTCCACACTTGTTTTCACTCCTTCAGACAGGAAGTCATTCTCTGTCTTGGAATAAATCAAACACAAACATATGGAGTCCTCTTCACCTGAGGCTCCTCCACAGATTCAGCAGGTTCTCACCTTTCCTGGAGGACCACTGTCTCCCTGCTCCCCCTTCAGGCCTGGTTGGCCTGCAGATCCAACAATACCCTGAGGAACACATCACATCATGACACTGAGACTCACTACACAACATAGGAACACATCACATCATGACACTGAGACTCACTACACAACATTAACAGCATCCGCAAACAAACACACCTGTTTTCCTGGTAATCCGTGTATTCCTTCTTTTCCAGGTACTCCATCTCTTCCAGGAACTCCAGGTTTACCTGATTCACCCTGAGGGACAGGAAGTACTTCAGTACTTCAGTACTTATGGTGCGTTCCAGGCAGGCTTTTTAACCCGTAAGTCACGACTTCAAGTCACCAGTTACGAGTTTGTAGCGTTCCAGGCAAGTTACGAGTTACGAACTGGGAACGGGGAGTAGATTGATCTAGTACGAGTTCACAGGTGGGAAGTTACGAGTTTGACTGTACGTTCTAACGGGTAACCATAGGAACAGGTCGGAAAAATACGAGTTACGGGTTGCCTGGAACGCACCATTAGTTCAGGAGTAATCCTACAGGAAGTACTTCAGTACTTAGTTCAGGAGTAATCCTACAGGAAGTACTTCAGTACTTAGTTCAGGAGTAATCCTACAGGAAGTACTTCAGTACTTAGTTCAGGAGTAATCCTACACTGCATACTCACCACCTGGCCCGGCAGTCCAGGAGGACCCTGAGGACCCTGCAGAGACAAACACACACCGTGGTTACCATAGTGACATACACACTCTGAGGTTTATACTTCAGTAGCTTTGTTCACATGGGCAAAACTTCTTAATCAGATTAAAAAATTGAAATCTGAATCCACTGTTTATGGGTGTAAAATCAAATAATCCGATCGTGAGGTGTGTAAACATTCACATTCTTGAAAATCGGTTGAATATTCGGTGAGTTATGGTGATTTTAATGGTTGATAGACGTCTGCCTCTGTTGACTAGTGCAGTAAGTAGACATGGCTTCCCCCTGACCAAGATGGCCGCCGCGTTGACGCATTCCACTCAATAGAGCTGCCTAGGAACGTGGCATCTAGTCAGTATATAGTATATCTATGTAAACAAACCAACAAACGCAGAAGTGGATCAATTTTTCCCATCCATGATTTTTCCCTGCTAGAGATGAACATGATTAACTGTTTAACCTTTAACCAGTAACAACCCATTAATAATATATCAGTTAATGTTTTTTATTAGCTCCTTGTGTATGTTATGCAGACTTCCACTCAATTTTGCAGCTAAATGTAACACTGGAGGACTGATTCTTTTTTTTGTCTTATATATAAAACACAAACGCACACTCTGCTACAGCTCTGCTCATGGTAGTTGAATCTGAACCTTCTGAAGTTCTTGTTATCGTTAAAGGTGAAACGGTTCAGATGTGGAAGGGGCGGGACATGACGATGTTTACATGACGCATTTTTGATCCGATTAGCCCTTTATTCTGAGTGTTTGTCTCCATGTAATCAGAGCTACTGAGAGAGAAGATGTGACTGATGGAAACACTCACTACAGCTCCTGGAGGACCTGGTGGTCCTGGTAGACCGGTGCTCCCCTGTGCACCAGGAGCTCCCTGCAGAGACACACACACACACACACACACACACACACACACACACACACACACACAGTCACACACTGCTGATTTGTCTGGATTGATGATAATAAGTGTTAACATGTGAATACAGCTGCAGCTACCTGGACACCAACACCTGCTTCTCCCTGGTTTCCCTGTGAAAAACAAATGATTTAATTATAAACAACCAGACCAGTTCAGACCAGTTCAGACCTGCAGACAGGTCGCCCCCCCTCTGAGACGTTCAGGTGAACTCACCTTCACACCTGCTGGACCTGGAGCTCCGTTAGGACCCATGGGACCCTGATTAACAAATGACTCAACATGTTAATTGCTGTAGTTTATTGATAATTATGGTCTGTGAGTGTGTTAACGAGCGTCATCCTGTGTGATACCTACAGTCGGCCCCCGGATGCCCGGCTCTCCTGGGTTTCCCTGTCAGAGCAAAACATATCAACTTTAACTTCACTACACAGCTCACAGGACACGTTTTTAAATGTGAAAATGTTCCTTTATAGAAATTATTTTATCTTATAGAGATGTTTAGAAAATTTACAACTAGAAAGAGTTCAAACATTTGACGACATGGACCAGAGGTCACACACAGAGACTGACTGGCATGACCTCAGTCATGACGTCGATATGACACAAATACAAATAAATACATACAAAAACATGACGACACACACAGATGCACACATGACAAACTGAAAGTCAGTGCAGGTCAAAGAGAGAAGCAGACAACAGACAGCAGGCACAGCAGCATGCAACACAGTCACCCCCCCCTCACCCCCTCACCCACCTACACATGATTGAACATGATTGTTTCTATGTTTCTTCCTCTATCTGCCCCAAAAGTCTGATTTAAAGTTGTTCAGTCTGTGGCTCTTTAATTTATCTATGAAATCTGTAAGTCTCTGACATGCTTAAAAAATATGACAAATTTATAATAGAACAAGACAAAAACATGTAGTTTTTGTGTTTAAACCAGGGCCACTGCAGCTCTGAGCTGCTCCTCTATCTGTCACTCAGCAGAAAACACTCATCAACTCAAATTCGACAGTTTTCTTTAGAAAATAAATCCTTAGTGGGGTCTGAAAAAGTCAAACTGCGCTCTGGTAGCTGAAACAATTTTCCAGGACATTTGACTTTTTTTTCTCAGTTTCATGTGTTTTCCATTTGTGGAAAATTGGTCAACTATTTTCCAGGTTTTCCAAGATGCATGATTAACACTTTGGTGACAGGAGGTCCTTATTAAACTGATAGAGGTATTAATCTTCTCCCAGACCCCGGGTCCCTCAGGAACGTTTCTTTACTGGTGACTTTTTCCTGGTTGATGAGGAATGTGAACACTGTGATGACAAGAGTCCTACAGTCTAAGATAAAACAGGTGCATCTGGTACCAAACGGAGCGGTTTTCCCAACCCTCCTCCATCCGAAGCTGAAGCTTAGGAAGCTTAGGAAGCGAGCAGCGAGCAGCAGAACCTACCGGTCGGCCCAGAACTCCTGGGAAGCCAGGCAGGCCCTGAGAGGAGGAGAGTCCGGACAGCAGAGGAGGAGAAGATAGAAGAGAAGGACAGATAGAGAGAGAGGAAGTTAGACAGAGCGGTGTTAGCTGCTGCATCAGTCTACAGATCTATGAAGCCTCAGCCCGGGCGGGGGGGAAGAGGGGGGAGGCAGCTCCATCGGCTTCGTGCTCGCAGCCAAACCCAGAGGCGTCACTCTGCAGGAGAAGCCTGAGAAGATATGGAGCCATTTCCCTGACATTAAAAGTTGGCATTGAAAACAGAACTTGGCATTGTAATAAAAACATTTGGCATTGTAATAAAAGTTGTATTGACACTGAAACAAGTATTGTTAAAAGTTTGAGCTGAAAACCAGTGAGACTGGGGGGGAAATACAGTGTTAAAAAACACACACTGAAAAACATGATACATGATAATATATTTTTTAAGAATCCAAATAAAATATTGTATTTTTATGCCTGTGTTCCAACATTTTTCAATGCCAATACTTGTTTCAGTGTCAATACAACTTTTATTACAATGCCAAATTTTATTTTCAATGCCAAAAATTGTTATTACAATGCCACATTTTAATATCAGGGAAATGTCTCTATAAGAAAAGGCCTCGGCGCCGCGACGCTGGCTACTCACTGGTTGACCTCGAGGACCGGCGGGCCCCGTGGGGCCCTGCTCCGACATGGAGGAGAGGAAACAACAAGGTGAGGACGAGTCCAACGATCTGATCTGATCTGAGCTCTGCTGCTTCACACACAGTTCACATCAGTGTGTGTGTGTGTGTGTGTGTGTGAATGTAACAGAGAAGATGAAACCTGAACATGTCCGTGGATCAGAACAAGTCCTGCTGCTTTCACTTTTTTAAAAGTACAAAAGGTTATTTCTGTATGAACATTAAAGGGATAGTTCAACATTTTGTCAAATTGGCCCATTGCCATAATCCCTATAGTCATAGCAGTAGGTTCGTTACCTTTAATTGTCGGTGCAAGCTATTTTTAGAACGGCGGAGCAGAGCCGTGAGCTGCTCAGAGCTACGCTACGGAGGCTCATTATGGGATTTCTTGGTTTCCCTCATCAAACTCATCAAATACACAATCCAACAAGTTGTGAGCTGCACATTCACCACGCTATGAGATAATAACACAACGTTACCACACAGAGTTGTTTTAGAGGGAAATTCATGCAAAACCACTGATGCACGTTGCCTTCAGGGACAGTTTTTCATCAACAGTCTCTGTATTTCCCTCTAAAACAACTCTGTGTGGTAACGTTGTGTTATTATCTCATAGCGTGGTGAATGTGCAGCTCACAACTTGTCCACCAGAGCGTTGTGGAGTTGTTGGATTGTGTATTTGATGAGTTTGATGAGGGAAACCAAGAAATCCCATGAGCCTCCGTAGCGTAGCTCTGAGCAGCTCACGGCTCTGCTCCGCCGTTCTAAAAATAGCTTGCACCGACAATTAAAGGTAACGAACCTACTGCTATGACTGTAGGGGTTCTGGCAATGGGCCAACTTGAGAAAATGTTGAACTATCCCTTTAATAGTCTTATTCTTAAACGGCACCACACAGTAGATGAATCAACAGAATACTATATTATTTACTACACATCATTAACTGTAAAAGGCTGCATTCATTAAAACACACTGAAAGAAACAGTCATTACACATGTTCACAAGATGTTCAGCTCCATTTACATTCTGAAAACACATTTTCATCAGTAAAGAGGAACTTTGTTATTTACCGGCTTCCCATCCAGACCAGGCTTTCCTGGTTCTCCCGGTGATCCCTGAAATGACAAACCACATGTTATTATGACATAAGAGAGCCTGAGTTAAACATTAAAGATCTGTAAATGTGTTTATTCCTGCTGATTATTAAACTATTCTAATATAGAGGGAGGCATCTCACCGACGAGCCATCACGTCCTTTTTCTCCAGACTCCCCTCTGTCTCCTTTATCTCCTCGAGACCCCCCAAAGCCCTGTGTGACATGTGACATGGTTTATGACATGACATGTGTGATATGAATAGGTTATCATGTTTGATCTGTAGTAGGTATAAATATATTTTTCATTATCTTTTAGGCCTTTTTTCTTTTTTTACAGAAGCGTATTGCATTCACTTGAAAAAAAAAATATATATTTTTTGGTTTGTTTTTTTTGAATAATTCTGTTTTTCTGACAAAATATTTTGTTTTTCATGGTAATTTTTTTCCCTCCTGTTTTTCGAGGTAATTTTTTTCTGACTTAGCTTCGAGATTTCAAAATCCTGTGAGAAGCTCCCACCTGTAAGTAAGTAAGTAACATAAGGACTGATTTCAAAATAAAGGTGAAAATATATATATATATATTACCACGAAAAACTGAAAATAAATTAGTCAGAAAAACAGAAATAATTACCCCGAAAAACAAACCAAAAAATAAATTACCCGTATTTTTTAGTATTGTATTGTATTCAAATTGTGAAGCACTGTATTTAAATTATGTTTAGTCCGTTCCTTTTGATAAATTTTATCATTTATTTCCTCTTTGTATTTTATTTTTTTTCCTTTTGGAGCAAACTGGCAGAAGACTTTCCTTCAGGATGAATGAAGTTCTGTCTATCCGTTTATCTTACACGTTCTCCTTTGGGTCCAAGAGGTCCGGCTGCTCCCGGTTCTCCCTTCGGCCCGGCCAGACCTGGAGGACCTCGGACCCCCGGCGCTCCGGCCAGGACGGAGTCAGCAGACGCTCCCTAACACACACACACACACACACACACACGTCTTTTACCTCCATTCTCCATGTGACATGTGGTTTGCCTTCAGCAGTAAGGAGGATGAGGAGCAGCTGACCTTCTGACCCTGCGGCCCGGCCGGACCCGTCAGACCCACTCTCCCCTGAAACACACAGAGAAACACAGAGATTCTCAGCTGCAGCGACGACTTGACGTGAATCAGACATGAAACATCGACCACATGAATCCACCGTCATCACTTACAGCTTCTCCTTTGTCTCCTTTGTCTCCCCTCTCGCCCTGAGACACACAGACCAGATCATGTTGAATGAATGAATGAATGAATAAATTTTCATTTTCGAACATGTATAAAAAAAATATGTAACTATTTGTACATACAAAAGAAATAAAAAAGTAAAAAAATAAAAATAGAGCCAAGACATAACAAAACACCGCACATTGTTCAAAAAAGGAGTGGGAAGAAGTAAAAAACTTTTTTAATTTCCCACCCCTTTTTAACAATTCTTCAGTTTGTAACTACACAGATATCCTTATAACTACATAATACACCTACATATAGTATATACCATATATACACTTCATAAATATCTATATAAATACATAATTACAAAAATAAAAATATACTACATACATATCCTTATAAATATAAATATACATATAAAAAATATCCCCATAAATAAATATATACCATATACTAAGTTAGTTATAACAATAAATACTATACTCAATTTATCCCTCATCATCGTCCGTTGACATACTTCCTCTTCCATATAAAGTCACACATTCTCCAGTTTGCTGTTTGTTCTCTTGTCCTGTCCTCCATCTCTTCACCTTATCTCCCGGTCTTCCGACCTCTCCCAGTTCTCCTGCTCGGCCCGGGACTCCAGGGATTCCTGGTTTTCCCGACTCTCCTGCCGGTCCTGCAGGTCCCTCCGGTCCTCGCTCTCCGATGGCTCTTCCCGGAGGCCCCGTCGCTCCGGCTGGTCCTCGCTCTCCCTGCTCCCCCTTTGCTCCCCTGTCTCCTGGAAACCCACGGGTTCCCTGACATCCAATAGGACAGGAAAAGAAAAAACAGTTTTTAAAGCAACTGCAAAGAACTTTCATTTTGTGTTGCTGTTGTCGACCCCTGTGGACAAAAGCGGTCGGTTTCTCTTTGCAAATCCTGTCCCAGTATCAGCCAAGATGAAAATATAGCAATAAAATTGAGCTTGGTTTTTACTGGCTAGCCTAGCAACAACTCAATGCTTATTTATCCCTGTAAAGCCTGAACCATGAAATAATTGTCAGAAAATTCTAAAATTGTGAAATTGGACCCTTTATTGGACCTTCTGACAAAAAATAAGTCAAGAATGTTTTGTTTTTTTTTGAATTGGAGATTTGCATAGAAAATGACCTTACATACCAGCTGTATCTATTTTGATGCACACATTTTCAACACAGTTCTACTATAAAATAAGTTATGAAATATTAAGTAGTTTTACTTTGCATCAATGCAGTAACTATTCCTATTGAAGTTTCAGTAAAAAGTTTTTCTTACGTTATCTTTTTCAAAATTGCCAATAATATCCATGAGAAAACACATTTGGGTCCCTGACTGACGGCGGCCATATTGGATGTCCCAAGTGAAGGCAGCTGGTGCAGAAATAACTAACTGCACCCTGGTGGTTTGTCTGATCATTGCATGTATCTGACTGTATACATTAGGTTTTTTAGGAAAAAAAATCACAGTGAGGATGTAGAGGGCTGAAAAACTCATGTGTTTTCATGTATCAAATTTGATAGAAATGGCGACATAGGGTTAAAGCCTTGTCAGGTGTGGCATAAATGGTTTTGTCCTGTGGACCGACCCGACCGCTGCCTCTCGAAGGTAAAGAGTTACGCTACTTAGAAACAGCTGATCTTCTCACCGACGGCCTCATTTGCAGAAACCAGAGACTTTTGTATGTATATCCAGTTAACATTGTTTGTAGTTGGTTGAATTGAATGAATGATGTTAACAAACAGTAGATAGATAAATTACTCACGTCGGCACCAGACGGTCCTCTGACTCCCGTCTCTCCTCTGTCTCCTTTCTCTCCTCTCTCGGGCTTCTGGGTCACACTCAGGTCCTTCCTCTGCACAGCCACCTTCAGGTCAGACATCTGGAACAGAGATGTGGACTCAGGCCTGTGATCAGTGTTCACCTCCTCAGTTCAAAGAGGTT